>NC_089269.1:39015826-39382076 GCF_963930625.1 Muntiacus reevesi | reverse complement strand
ATTGTGGGAAAAAATATCATTTCAGTAGAGACAAGGGGTCTTCTGAAGAGTTTAATAGACCAGGATTTAATGGGATAAAGGAAGGATGATTATTCTCCCCTGTGATAACGTTGTATTTGTCCCAGTTTCCAGCAGTAGGGGAGGGAAAGATGTCCTAATGTGCAAATAAACTATCCATGTGCAGTGTGTGCATGCAAAAAGATAAGCTGAGTAGTCATTGAGTAATTACAGTAATTCAGGAGATGTAAACATATCCTGTGGACCAAAGAAACATAAATAGGTATAATAGAAATGATACAATTAAGAAAATATGTCTTTAGGTTAAATAGCAGTACACATTTCAAAGGATTTAGTTGCTCTCAGAACAAAATCAAGGATAATGTGCTCATTTGAAAACAATTTTTTAACCATATTTCAAAGTCAAGGGTAAGCTAAAGCCAAGTTAGGTTCAACAGGATAAGTTATATAATGTTCCATTCTATATTTTTTTTGTGAACAAATAAAAACCTAGGCAATTGTTGCCTATTTCTTAAATTTCTTTGGGAGACAGCAATGAACTCTTCAAGTATCCTTGATGAGAATAAATTTCAGAAACAGTGTAGTAAAGTAGAATAGCATCTCATTTTCTGGAGCACTACACTATACTGCCTGGCAGTTAGTAAGTTACTTCTGCAATGTTAATGTTAAGGTGGTAGGCTAAATGGACAATAAAATCTTTTGTTTTCTAAAAGTCTTTGGTTCTAATTCCTAAGGGTATGGTCAATTAGTAGAATACATTTGATTTCTTTTTAATTTATAATTTAAACAAACCATATATTCTAAATGGATTCCCTAGAAATTTTTCTATTTAGTATTTTAATAACATCTTATGTGCTTTATATATATATATTTTTTTTTTTTCCGAATTAGAGCCTTGAGATAACCTACATTCCTATTTCTCCCATGAACAAAGTGATAGATAATATTCCTCATAGAACACTCTAATATAGTGTCTTGCAAATGCCCCCAAAATGCAAAAGTCAAACCTTCTCACTTATTGGGAAAGCTAATTTAGAAAGAAACACCAACATCATGTCAGGATCCCTTTTGCTCCATCACATTAGGTGATACTATACAGTGATATGGCAAGACAAGACCTCTGAATTGGGGAGAAAGATTGTGACCATAAGTCTGTGAGATATTTCAGCTGAATTCTTAACAAAGTAGTAGTTTCTTCTGTGAGATTAGTGTCTGGGTTATAACACCATCATGATGTTGTCAAAGCTACATAATAACCTTTTTCTAGATTGATGTCTGTGGTTGGGAAAGCATCAGCTCCACTCCTGAAATAATCAATGCATTGATCCCTAATCCTGGTTGTAAGTTGGAATTGGCTGTTGTGGTCAATTTCTATGAATCCTTGCAGGGTGACTCATTTGATGGGAGTTCAGTCTGTAGAGTTTCAGTCTTGAATAATCAGAACTTTATCCTTATAGAGTCATCATCACCAACAGCATTTATTTGTATGTTGCAAATTTCTGTATGTCTACTAGTGATTCTGGGAAAGTGCAAAAAAAAAAAAAAAAAAAAAATCAAGCAGTTGGTCATTTTCTTCAAGGAACACCCTTTATTGCATAAAAAAAAAATAAGTACATAGGAACAGCATTGATAATCAGAACATTTTAGGGAATGAGCAACAGAAAAAGGAAATATGAACATTTTAAAAATTATGTATAGAGGTTAGAGGGCTTCCCTGGTGACTCAGAGGGAGAAGTGTCTGCCTGCAATGCAGGAGACCTGGGTTCGATCCCTGGGTCGGGAAGATCCCCTGGAGAAGGGAATGGCAACCCACTCCGATACTTTTGCCTGGATAATCCCATGGACAGAGAAGCCTGGTAGGCTACAGTCCAGGGGGTCGCAAAGAGGCAGATACGACTGAGCAACTTCACTTTCACTTTTGCTTTCATAGGGGTTTGAAGGATCTGAAAATTAATTAACATTAATAATGTAATCTCTTTCCTCCAAAGGAAAAGTACAAGCAGTACTGTGCTCGAATCAGCTCATGTTGGCTCATGGGAACTGACAGTTAAATTATCAGATAGCTTATAATCAGCGATCATGGTTGTATTTGCATCATGGGAATCAACAAATCCTGAAAATCAGGGTTTCCCCTCATCTCCCAGAGAACTAATTACTAAATATTTAACAACACATTCCTGAGTACAAACCAAAGAGGGGATTTCTTGAAATTGATGCTGGAATTCATCAGTTCCTTTTTAATTCTCAATCTTTATTTCAGCAATTGGGAAGTTTAGGAAATTATTTATGCAAATTTAATAGATTAAGGAGTAATTAGGACTCATATCAATAAGTCTCTAATATGATTAAAATTTATGCATATCCCAAACTGTAAAATGAGCTGTGATGCTTGCATGGAATGCAAAAACCCTACTCACAGCATACCTGGTTAAAATAATTATGATTTTTAACAGAAATAAATACTGATCATCATCTCACAAGATGCAGTTTTTGATGTCTTTTGTAATAAAAGCAATAGTATGACATACTAGTAATAGTATGCCATGTGTTTTTCAGCCAAACTGGGAGCATTAAGAAATTTGCAACTGATCAGATATAGTACATACAGCTTAATTTTAAATTGATTTTTTAGACTTTCTTTTCAGTTTCTTTCACATTGCCAGTCCACACGTGAGGGGTTGATATAAACTGTGAAATTTCATATCTATCCTAGACCTTTATTTTACAATTCCACCAGACAAACCAGGATGAGATGATAGCCTACCTTGTGATGGTGTTGCTGCCAACCTTGCCAAATGGTACACCCACTGACTCAGTAGAGAGACTGACAGCTAAGTCTACAGATCTCAGACTTGTCAGACTTTTTATAGCCTTGGGTAGGCAGGGCAGAGTTTGAGGCAGGCAGAAACTAACAAGTTTTGCCTGACCTCTTGTACTTCAGTCTTCTCAGACATGCAAAATGAACTCATATTTTAATTGACCATGATTTACTCAAAGGGACTTTTAGAATTTTGGCTCTTGTTAACAAATTTTCCAAGGTCACTGTGACATATTTATAAAGTACTGATGATTATGTCTGTCTAATATTCATAATGACCATACTTCGAGCTATTATGATCTAGGTACTTGCTATAGAAAATATTCTGGTTCACATGTCAGTTATGATAAAACAAGGGGAAAGAATTTGTATTTAAAATTCACTAACAGTTTTGTGATATGTTACTGATTAAGATCTGGAAGATAAAGTGAATGATAAAGAGAAGTTATAAGCATATCCACTGTAAGATAAGATTGGGTGGGCATTATTTGGGGCTTCCCAGGTAACTCAGTGATAAAGAACACACCTTCCAATGCAGGAGATGTAGGTTTCATCCCTGGGTTGGGAAGATCCCTTGGAGAAGGACATGGCAACACACTCCAGTATTTTTGCCTGGGAAATACCATGGACAGAGGAGCCTAGCAGGCTGCAGTCCATGGGGCCGCAAAGGGGTGGACACGACTGAGAAGGCAGACACAATTCAGGCCTATTTCTTCAAATCATCTAACTATTCCATTAAAATAAGTTTAGTTGTAATTTCACCATAAGAGGAAATGTATAGGAGACAGTATTCCTACAGATCCATAAAGATTCTGATTTTTCTTCAATTTCAAGCTGAAACTCTTAATGCCCCTTCAGTTTGTTTATTCCTTTTAGAACCAGCTGTAGTCAATATTTGTAGAACAATAAATTATGAACTCTGTGCTCTGTTAAGTCACAGAGGTTTATGCATTTGGTTATCATAAGTCTGGGTTTTCTGTGACAGTCCAGTAGATGTCTGACTTCTTGTCATGGTGATAAATAGCCCCTTTTCACTCTCACTGCATTTTGGATGATAAACTTTATGATCACTCCATATATAAGGGGTTTTACATGTATTTTTTCACTTTATGTGGTAGTACATTTCAATTTATTTTTTTCCCCAATTTAAATTCTAAGCCAGGAACTAGAAAGCTAACATGCATCAATGTCTGAAGTACCATACACATTTGCCTATATTCTTGCTTAGGAAACCTCATTAGACACACAGCCTGGCCGGCTACAATCCATGAGGCTGCAAAGAGTTGGACACGACTGAGCAACTGAGGACAAAGCAAGAGAAAACTCATAATTATTTATAATAAGCAAATTACAAAAGTATTCTTGCAAAATATTTTCAACTTGAAAAAGTCAATCAGAAAGCATACAGTTGCATATTAAAACACATACACACACATACACACATTGTGTCTAGCTCAGAACTAAGCATGACTGCTTTCTTGTTGCTGATTTTATACGTAGCATTTTAAAATTCAAGAGAAACATCTATTTCTGCTTTATTGATTACGTCAAAGCCTTTGTCTGTGTGGTTCACAACAAACTGTGGAAAATTCTTCAAGAGACTGGAATACCAGACCATCTTACCTGCCTCGTGAGAAATCTGTACACAGGTCAAGAAGCAACAGTTAGAACTGGACATGGAACAACAGATTGATTTGAAATGGGGAAAGGAGTACATCAATGCTATATACAGTCACCCTGCTTATTTAACTTATATACAGAGTGCATCATGAAAAATCCTGGGCTGGAGGAAACATAAGCTTGAATCAATATTGATGGGAGAAATGTCAATAACCTCAGATACACAGATGACACCACCCTGATGGCAGAAAGTGAAGAGGAACTAAAGAGCCTCTTGATGAAAGTGAAAGAGGAGAGTGAAGAAAGTTGGCTTAAAACTTAACATTCAGAAAACTAAGATCATGGCATTCAGTTCCATTACTCCATGGCAAATAGATGGGGAAACGATGGAAACAATGACAGACTTTATTTTCTTGGGCTTCAAAAATACTACAGATGGTGACTGCAGCCATGAAGTTAAAAGACTCTTGCTCCTTGGAAGAAGAGCTATGATCAACCTAGACAGCATATTTAAAAAGCAGAGACATTTTTTTCACAAGAAAGTTCTGTCTAGTCAAGGCTATGGTTTTTCCAGTATTCGTGTATGGATGTGAGAGTTGGAATATAAAGAAAGTTGAGCGCCAAAGAATTGATACTTTTGAACCATGGTGATGGAGAGGACTCTTGAGAGTCCCTTGAACTGCAATGAAATCCCACTCCATCCTAAAGGAGATCAGTCCTGAACGTTCATTGGAAGGACTGATGTTGAAGCGGAAACTCCAATACTTTGGCCACCTGATGCGAAGAGCTGACTCACTTGAAAAGGCCCTGATGCTGCGGAAAGATTGAAGGCAGGAGAAGGGGATGACAGAGGATGAGATGATTGGATGGCATCACCGACTCAACATGGACATGAGTTTGAGCAAGCTCTGGGAGTTGATGATGGACAGGGAAGCCTGGCATGCTACAGTCCATGGGGTCGCAAAGAATCAGACACAACTGAGCAACTGAACTGACTTAAAATTCAAATGTAATTACTGACATAGTTAATCAAAATTTGGCAAAGCAGTGTTTATCCTTATATATTAATTTTATATGATGGAATGGATATTTTTAGTTTATTTGTAATTGGAGAATAGTTGTTCCACAATGTTTTGCTGGCTTCCACTGTACAACAATGTGAATTAGCCACAAGTACACACATATCCCCTCCCTCCTGGGTCTCCCTCCTGCTCCACCTCATCCCACCCCTCTAAGTAGTCTCAGAGCACCAGGCTGATCTCACTGCTTTATACACCAACTTCCTATTAGCTATCTTTTTTTAATTTAAAATTATTTTTCCAGATACGTGCTGACTTCTCAGCTTCAATTCTGATTTCCATTGTCATTAAAGAAACTAACCTTCTCATCCTTCTTGATTATAGCGTTCCACTCTCCTGTAAATTCTCAAATTGCTTTTTCCCACTATCATGGCTGTTTCAGTCCTGGTTGTTTCATCTGTTCTGATGGTCAACTTTATGTTCCTAGCTCTGCAATGTTGTTAAAAGTTGTGCTTATTTTTTGCATCTGACTTGCAATTTTTGTTAGTTTGTTTGCTTGCTTTTGTAAATTTTCAATGTGTTGCCCACTCAGTTTGAAAATGACCCAAGGGAAAATGGAGTCAACAGAAAGAATACCAGCTCACTGATCTGAAAATTCTTTACTTCAGTAACTTGGGCCTCAGTCCTGATTACCTAGGTATCCATCTTATTTTTTAAAAAGCAGACTATTTTTATACCTTTATCTGGGTTTTTTAGTTACTATTGATCTGCTGCAAATTATACCAGCCGATTCAGAATTAGAATTTGAAACATTTTTTAATGAATACATGACTTTCTTAAGAAGCAGAAATGTGTGATTTACAATAAAACCCCTCTAGAGAAGATAGTAAGCAATTATTCAGCTATAAGTATACTGTCTGAAATGTGTATACCTTTTAACTTTTTTGATCCTTTGAATATAAATATTGGGAATATTTTGTTGCATATTACTTTCTTATCTCATACATTTGATGCCTAAATGAGGAGTATGTTTAACCAAGTATATTAGAAACAAAGCTAGAAACCCAATTTTCTAAATTAATATGGTAGAAAACTAAACTACTTCATTAATTTTTTTTTCACGTTGTTCTGATAGATTGATTCTATGCAAATTACCTATCAACAAAATGGAAACTAAAAAATATGATTACATTTTAAAAAGTTTTTATGTGATTCTGGTCAATAAGTGCTCTTTGTCTTTTTCATTTTTCTTTCTTTGCTAGTCAAACTTGGGTCTTAAGTATAGATTATGAGTTTTCAATCAATCTAGATAAATTTTCAAAATTCTAGAAAAAAATCCTGTTCATTATTATTATTATTATTATTCTGTAGTATGACCCTTTCAATGCAGGAGAATAAGAGACATGAATTTGATTCATGGGTGGGGAAGACTCCCTGGAGCAGGTCATGGCAACCCACTCCAGAATTCTTGCCTGGAGAATCCCATTGACAGAGAGGCCAGATGGGCTAGAGTCTATAGGGTCTCAGAGAGTCCAACGTAATTTAAGTGACTGAGTGCGCACACGTGTGTGGTGGTGCCCCTTTCAAAATGAAACTGTGTCCTAAAATAGTTAGTTCTCTTTTTTAAGTTCCAGGAAAACAGAATGTTTACTTTTTAGTTAATTTTTTAGTCTCTTCTTAGTAACTAACACAATGTTCAGTATATAATAAGTGCCCAGAAAGCTTTTATTTACTTATTTATTTTGGAGAAAGATTACTGACATTTTTCATTTCCAGATTCCCTTTTCATCTATATTTCTTCCCATTAGATATTAATTACTAATCTCTCCAAAAAATCAAACGCTAATAAATTTAATAAAAGACTTGTTTCATTATTTAAGAAGTAATTTGCTTAAAATTTGGTAATCAACGTATGTGCTTTTAGAACTGATGGCAATATGCTATTATCCTGATTAATTTTCCTTATCTATCATTTATTTAATAATTAATTTATTAATAACTCATCTTTTTCATTCTACATGGAATAGAAACGGCAACTCACTCCAGTCTTCTTGCCTGGACAATTCCATGGACAGAGGAGCCCGCTGGGCCACAGTCCATGGGGCAGAACAGAGCCGGACAGGACTGAGTATGCACATACATTCATTCCATACATGTCTAATACCATATGCATAATGCATTGTAAAGTTTTCCAAGTTTAAGTTGTAAATTATTAAATCAGTATGAAAATACGACTTAACCATGTTAAATTCTCACATATCATATCATGTCCTTCAACAATAAGCTTTCATTTTTCATACTTTAAATCATCTTCCCATTATTAGAATTAGTCTCAAAATATGTCTCAAAATTTAAGTTCAGGAAGCTCTACCGCCATGACTGCAATGATCACTTAGCTATAAAGAGCTTAGATAAGATTTCTGGATTTGTCCTTTCATGTTTTTACTGTTCTCACAAGTGATGGCTATTCAATACAGATGTAAGCCACTCATTCCTTGGATAAAAGAAGCAGTGGTAGTAACCCACTAGGGTTACTGTCCATAGGACTTCCCAGGCAAGAATACTAGAGTCTGTTGCCATTTCCTCCTCCAGGGGACCTTACCATCACAGGGATTGAACTGTGTCTGCTGAGCAGTCCAACTCTCACATCCATACATGACTACTGGAAAAAACAAAGCTTTGACTAGACGGACCTTTGTTGGCAAAGTAATGTCTCTGCTTTTTAATGTGCTAAATTGGTCATAACTTTTCTTCCAAGGAGCAAGCGTCTTTTAATTTCATGGCTTCAGTCAACATCTGCAGTGATTTTGGAGCCCAAAAAATAAAGTCTGTCAGTTAATTAATTAATTAATTAAATTAATAAAGTCTGTCAGTCCATTGTTTCCCCATCTATTTGCCAAGAAGTGATGGGATTGGATGCCATGATCTTAGTTTTTTGAATGCTGAGTTTTAAGCCAACTATTTCACTCTCCTCTTTCACTTTCATCAAGAGGCTCTTTAGTTCTTCTTCACTTTCTGCCATAACAGTGTTGTCATATGCATATCTGAGGATATTGATATTTCTCCCGGTTATCTTGATTCCAGCTTGTGCTTCATCCAGCCCAGCTTCTCTCATGATGTACTCGATTTCAGTTAAATAAGCAGGGTGACAATATATAGCCTTGACGTACTCCTTATCTGATTTAGAACCAGTCTGCTTTTCCCCGTACAGTTCTAACTGTTGCTTCCTGACCTGCATACAGGTTTCTCAGGAGGCAGGTCAGGGGATCTGGTATTCCCATCTCTTTCAGAATTTTCCAGTTTGTTGTGATCCACACAATCAAAGGCTTTGGTATAGTCAATAAAGCAGAAGCAGATGTTTTCCCGGAACTCTCTGGCTTTTTTGATGATCCAATGGATGTTGGCAATTTGATCTCTGCTTTTTCTTCTGCTTTTTCTAAATCCATCTTGAAATCTGGAAGTTTATGGTTCACAAACTGCTGCAGTCTGGCTTGGAGGATTTTGACCATTACTTTGCTAGCATGTGAGATCAGTGTAATTGTGCTGTAATTTGAAAATTCTTTGGTATTGCCTTCCTTTGGGATTGGAATGAAAACTGACTGCTTCAAGTCCTGTGGCCACTGCTGAGTTTTCCAAATTTGCTGACATATTGAGTGCAGCACTTTCACAGCATCATCTTTTAGGGTTTGAAATAGCTGGAATTCCATCACCTCCACTAGCTTTGTTCCTGGTGATGCTTCCTATGGCCCACTTGACTTCACATTCCAGGATGTCTGGCTCTAGGTGAGTGATCACACAATCGTGGTTGTCTGGGTCATGAAGATATTTTTTTGTGTAGTTCTTCTGTGTATTTTTGCCACCTCTTAATATATTCTGCTTCTGTTATGTCCCTACCATTTCTGTCCTTTATTGTGCCCATCCTCACATGAAATGTTCCCTAGGTATCTCTAATTTTCTTGAAGAGATCTCTAGTCTTTCCCATTCTATTGTTTTCCTCTATTTCTTTGCATTGATCACTGAGGAAGGCTTTCTCATCTCCCTTTGCTATTCTTTAGAGTTCTGCATTCAAACGGGTATATCTTTCCTTTTCTTCTTTGCCTTTCACATCTTTTCTTTTCTCAGCTATTTGTCAGGCCTTCCTAAGGAGCAGGAACAACAGCAACAGATTCACAACCAATGCTGTGTGTGCTAAGTCGTGCCAAGTCATGTCTGACTGTTTTCAACCTTATGGCCTGTAGCCTGCCAGGCTTCTCTGGCCGTGGGATTCTCCAAGCAAGAAAACTGGAATGGGTTGCCATGCCCTTCGCGGGAATCTTCCTGACCCAGAGTTCGAACTCATGTCTCTTATGTCTCCTGCAATTCCTTAAGTGTTATTATTTTCTTTGTAATAAAAACTAACATCAGTTGGGAATTTCTAAGTGGAATACAAAGCAATTTACAAATCACTTGAACAGAATGAAAACAAGAGCAGTCCCAGAGGTAGTATGTCAGAGTGTCAAGGAAAGGAAGTACAATGTTATTTTTTAATTCTTACTTGTTTTCAGTTTGGGAGAGTTGTTCCATCTATTTCTTTTGCCCAACTTCTACTATTCACCTGTTTTAGGTAGACTGATTCATAAATTACTCTACCCTCTGTGGAAAACTGGGTGTCTATGACTTAGGCAGTGCTGCTACAACAAAATACCAGGTTGGGTTGTTTAAACAACAGAAATTTAAATTACAGCTGATTCAATTATGTCCCACCCTAATGACTCCAGTTTATATTAATTACCACTTTAGAAACCCTATCTCCATATCCTAGCTATTGTAAATAGTGATACAGTGAGCATTAGGGCGCATGTATCTTTTTGAGTTTTCTCTGGGTTTATGCCCAGGAGTGGGATTGCAGAGTCATATGGTAGTTCTATTTTTAGCTTTTTAAGGAACCACCATACTGTTCTCCATAGTGGCTGTATCAATTTATATTCCCATTAACAGTGTGTGTTTTCTCCCCATCCTCTGCAGCATTTACTGTTTGTAGATTTTTTGATAATGGAAATCCAAAACAAAGGGGCTATATGTAAACCTGTAGCTGGTTAAGTTTTCTGGACAGCAGAAACTAATGCAGCATTGTAAAGCAACTATACTCCAAAAAATATCGATTTAAAAAAAAAGATCTTGTCTCCAAATATGTTCACATTCTGAGGCACTGAAGGTTAGGGCTTTAACATGAGTTTGGCGCAAACACATTGTGCCCATTAAAACGGGGTAACTCTGGAATTTACCAGCATCTTATACAGCACCTTTGTTTCTCGCCAACTACCCTCTCTTTTCTGCCACCTTGGATTCTATTAAAGTATCCAAAAATCGACCAGGGCACAGTTTGAGGAACTCATTTTCCTGCATCGCCATGCTCCTGGCAGTCTCCCTCATTCCTCTCGCTTTATTGGTCTCTGCAGAGAACAATTCTTCCCCACTAAGCCTAATTAGCAGGGTTCTTAAAAACCATCGGAAAGAGTAAATCAGACTGCATCTGAGCCTCCTTATGAGGCAAAACAATTCTTCATTTGAAGTTTAGATGAGATAATGTTCAGATCAGAAACGATCATTTAAAATTTAGGAAACATATTCATCTATTAAAGTTTTTTTGCTTGATCCTGACTTTAAGTGATTTATATATAGCTTCTGCTCTGTAGGAAATGCACATTATCATCACACATGAAAAAGGGAGACAGGATGTAAGGGACTCTAGAAAGTGCACCAAATTTTTTAAACTTATTAAAAACATTCAAAACTCACTGTTTCAAGGAGAACTGCTTTTGCTGGCGCTTGAAGTTTGCACACGGATAAACAGGTCCATTAATTGGTGATACATAATTAATTAAACCTGAGGCAGTAATGGGAGCTCTCTAGCCTTTCAAGGAAGTAAAAGTGGAGGAGAGTAATTAGAAAACTCAGTAAGCTGTGATTCAAACTAGCTAAATTTTTATAAATGAATGTTGGCACCTTAAACTAACATTTTAAGGAAATGAACTGTTGTGGTTGATTGATATTTTTTGTTTTTTCCTTTCTTAAGTTTATTTTCTTTCTTCTCTTTTTTTCTGTTCCACTACTTTTAAATCTAGATCCTTTATAAAGTTAGTCTTTTTGATCTCTAAAGAATCTTTCTTCTGTTCTTTAGAGCTCACCTTTGAGCAAGTAATAAATTCGTGACTCATTTTAACAAGAAGATTAGACAACAAGGCTACCATTAGTGGAGTTTTGCTTATTTCAGAAGTGCTGATAAGGCACCTGGCAGAGATTTTGCTATGACCTTGGAGGATAAAATGGCAGTCTCATAACCAGTATGTGTACAAAAGCAACTAGTTCTGATGGAATTTGTCTTGTTCCCCAGAGGGCAGAAAGCAATCACAATGTATATATTGAGTTTTTAGTATTCTACTTAACCCATTAGTCTCCACTTGCATTTGATGCTGCTTTTAAGATTGTTTTTTATATACATATTCACCTTACATGGTATAACAATTCATATCATTTCTCTGAATATAGATCATCTGTCTTTTTGAAAAATGATAATGCTGATTTTCAGTCTCTAAAAATCAAAATTGTGTCATATGATTACATGTCAAACTAGTTATCATCAGAGTTCATCTAGTCCTCTTTTTTTATACATTCAAATACTATGCTTATTTTACCTTGAGATTGCTAGAAAGATGTTGCATTCACTGAGTATAGCCACTATGAACAAATTTTAAAATAGTCTCTCAAAAAAAGGACAAACTAATTCCCTAAGCTGCTGGGAACATGACTTCTCTGCTGTACACTTCCTCCTTTTTATAATTTTTATTGGAAAGTTATCTTCAGCTGCTTTTAGTTTGTCTGTTTTCCTGAGGGAATCACTTCTGTTTGCTTTTTCTGGATGTCCCAAAGGCTTTACCTATAAAGAAGCAATTTTGCATCATAGGAGACAGGCTCAGAGATTCCCAGGTGATGCAGTGATAAAGAATCTGCCTGCTAATGCAGGAGATAGGGGTTCGATCCCTGCGTGGGGAAGATCCCCTGGAAAAGGAAATGGCAACCCGTTCCAGTGTTCTTGCCTGGGAAATTCCATGGACAGAAGAGACTGGTGTTGATCCCTGGGTTGCAAAGGGATCTCTCCATCCCTACAGTCCACAGGGTCACAAAGAGTCGGGTATTACTGAACAAGTACCAAAATACATATGTGCACACACTCTCAGCCACAGCACCAAATAATCAACATATATTGATAGAGTAAATAAGTTAGAAACTTGCACCTCTATTTCATGGCAATCCAGTATTCAGCAGTGCTAGAGTTACATGGTAATGCTATTGTGTGACAAATTCTATTTCCCTCTACTTTGTTGCACTGCTATTTTTAAAAGGCATCTATCTTTGCAGCTGACAAAACAGATCATCAATGGCAGGGAACTAAAAGAAACCCACTATGTGTCCTCACAAGTGTGTCCATTCCTTAGGAACATTTTGTTCCTCCTTTTCCTTGGTCCAAGTGATGGTTCTAGGTGATCAGAATGTGAGTCAACTTTTCTTTTGCTTGTGTTTAATTTCTGTTTCAAAGGCAGGAATTTTCAGGAGGGCAAACTTTTGTGAGAGTTTGCAAATTAACCTTTACTTGTAGCAACTTCTTTTGAAATGTGGTCAGTTCAGCTAAGATTTGGGTCTATGTAAATAATATGAATTACTGTGGTGAATAGCAGTCACATCTACTGATCTCCTTGGGTCCTTTATCTTGCTCTCTTATTTTACTTTCTATATTTAAGAAATATAATGAAAAATATTTATGTGTTAAAGAAAAATTAATAAAGATTTCATAATTGGTGAAAGATTAGAACATATGCATATGAATATGCTTATTGATAAACAAAATGGATAAAACTGTTACTATGAATACTTGGCATTTTAATATTTTCATGTATGCAAAATCTCTAGGAGTTGAGAAGATTGACATCTGTTTTCACATATCCCATGAAGGGGAGCATAAATGTATGGCTAATATCCTCGAAATTGTAGTCTTCAGTATGATCTGTGAATAAAAATAATGAAAGAAAGGAAGTATCTACCAAAGCTGTAGATACTGAGAAAGAATTCTGTAATTAAATTTATTCAAACTCTTAAACAAAACAAAAGCATAAAAGCTGATGGCCTGGGACACATTATTTAAAGTTAATGGGTATTATAAAGTAGAGAAATACTGGCAAAGAAAAGATTAATTACAAGCTACTACATTTTGAAACCAATTCAAGGGAACTCAAGTGAAATTCATTGCTTGGCATCAGTGATGTGCATGAGAAATGATTGTGAATATTGTAGAGATTCACTCTTTGGTATGGTTTAAAATAATGTATCCTTACAAATATTATTCATTTCAAGATTTTTATTTAAGAAGTATGAGAATAATAGGGCCAAAATGTAACTAATATGTAAAAATGACTGAAAATACATTAAGAAGCAACATGCAAGTGAAAGTGTTAATCATTCAGTCATGTCTGACTCTTTGTGACCCCATGGACTGTAGCCCACCTTTCTCTGTCCATGGAATTCTTCAGGCAAGAATACTGGATGGGGTTACTGTTTCCTCCTTTAGGGGATCTTCCCGATCCCAGAATCTAACCTGGGTCTCCCACATTGCAGGCAGATTCAATACTATCTGAGCCACCAGGGAAAGCCCCAAGCAAAGTGGTGGAAATAATAAAAGTATCGATTTGTCATTAGAGAGACCTGGTTTTAATCACCAAGTATACAGCATGAGAGGCTTCCCTGGTGGCTCAGACATAAAGAACCTGCCTGCAATGCGGAAGACCCCGGTTCAGTCCCTGGGTTGGGAAGATACCCTGGAGAAGGGAATGGCTATCCATTCCAGTATTCTTGCCTGTAGAACTCCATGGACAGAGGAATCTGGTGGGTTATAGTCTGTGGGGTTACAAAGAGTTGGACATGATTGAGCAACCAACACACTCACACATGCACACACACTGTTTGGTAACTAGGCAAACCTCTGTTTCTCAGGTACTGCATTTGCAAAAGTTTGTATTGCTACTTGCTTACCATTAGAGGTAGGTGATATAAACAAGGTATTGTTTGTAAAATGTTTGGGAAATGGTATGCTATACCTATAAATGCTAAGAAACGCAATTTTATTAAGTGAAGAGTAAATACATTTTAAACTGTTTTATTTTTCTTTGCTTATTCCATCACAATCAAATAGTCACTGGGTAAAAGAATGAATGAGTTGATTGGACATTCTTTAGTAATTATTTATATATTCTATTATTACTTTTCATCCTGTGTGTCTCCAATGAGTTCTACAAATTTAAGAAAATTTTGTATTTCTATGGGTCTGGTAATTCCATTCTTGTTTATGGACATTTGTTGAGATGTAAACATTAATTCTATGAATATTTTAGAAGAACATTTGCCAACAGATTTTAGGCTTATGTAAATACTTTTATAATAAAATAAATATTTTCTACTTCTTTTAGTGCATGAGAACTGATGGTCATAATAAACATTAATTAACTAGAATAGGAGAGACAGCATAATGTAGAATTCTCAGTGTAGCCCAGCCAAATATTTTGTACTTCATAAAGGTAAAACAAAACAAAAATGTAAGGAGGTATCAGTTCAGTTCAGTTCAATTGGTCAGTCATGGCCAACTCTTTGTGACCCCATGAATTGCAGCATGCCAGGCTTCCCTGTCAATCACCAACTCCCGGAGTCCACCCAAACCCATGTTCATCGAGTCAGTGATGCCATCCAACCATCTCATACTCTGGCATCTCCTCCTTCTGCCCTCAATCTTTTCCAGCATCAGGGTCTTTTCAAATGAGTCAACTCTTCGCATCAGGTGGCCAAAGTACTGGAGTTTCAGCTTCAGCATCAGTCCTTCCAATGAACACCCAGGACTGATCTCCTTTAGGATGGACTGGTTGGATCTCCTTGCAGTCCAAGGGACTCTCAAGAGTCTTCTCCAACACCGCAGTTCAAAATCATCAATTCTTCAGCAGTCAGCTTTCTTCATCGTCCAACTCTCACATCCATACATGACTACTGGAAAAACCATAGCCTTGACTAGACGGACCTTTGTTGGCAAAGTAATGTCTCTGCTTTTAAAATATGCTATCCAGATTGGTCATAACTTTCCTCCCAAGGAGTAAGTGTCTTTTAATTTCATGGCTGCAATCACCATCTACAGTGATTTTGGAGCCCAAAAAAACAAAGTCCGTCACTGTTTCCACTATCACTACATCATAATTGAGAGATATGAAGTGAGTTAGAAACTGATAAATTAACAAAACTTGTGTTTTAGAGTTTGAAATAAATAACATGATAGAGAAGAGAAAAAAGTAGTAATTTGTTCAAGAAAAAAGTCATAGAATTTTAGAATATAGTATGGGAGAGAAATTGAGACACTTGCTTAAGAGAATGCAAAGTCTTCCAACCCACAGACATTTATTTTCTCTGGCTTTAAATATAAGCATAGATACATCATATTTTAATAATTTTAATTGAAATTATAAACACTCATGTTTCAAAATAACCCTGTTAATGGTAATTTCAAATTTTTAAGCAGGTGTGGTCAAAAAGACCATTTTACCTCTAGCTGAGAATTGTGGTTACTATCATCTTTACCAGGTAAAGATGTTATTGTTACATGTGAGAGGTCAGATTTCCTGGGAACATTTAAGCCTGAGGGAATTTTATCCAGAATGGTCTTGTGTTCAACAACTGGTAGAATGAAAGAAGCAGTGTTGAGTTAAGAGAAAATTGGAGCTGTGATTCAGTCATAACATAACCTTTGCAAAACCTCTGGGGTGCTCTGAAAGTGTGATGTAACTTCAACATCTCCTGAATTGGAAAAAGTGGTCTGGGCCTTTATAATTGCATGTCAAACAGTAATTAGATGTAGGGTGCTTCTATGGAAGAAGACATGGATGTGAGCATGATAGTGGCCAAATACAGAGACTTAAGAATATTTGTTTCAGTTCAGGGGTGTTCTGGGCATTGTCACACAGCACAAGTGAGAGAGTAAATGTATAAAGGAAGAATAGCAAGATCACAGATGGTCACTGAACTCCTTCTACAATCTCTGTGGCCACAAGCCCTGGAAGCCAAGTCAAGACCTCTGCAGCTATTGGCCCAGAAGTCAGGACTTGGTTAATGACTGTCAGCTTCTGTTTTTTGTTTGTTTGTTTGTTTGTTTTGTTTTATCCTCACTTAAAACTTTTGGCCAACAAGATAAAGCCATATATGCTCCTCAAGCCATATGAAATGCCCATTTGTAATTAGCCCACCTCCAGCTCTCTAATGCTAACTAGTTCCAAAGTGAAGTGCAGTTGTTCAGTCATGTCCGACTCTTTGCGACCCCATGGACTGTAGCCTACCAGGCTCCTCTGTCCATGGGATTTTCCAGGCAAGAGCACTGGAGTGGGTTGTCATTTCCTTCTCCATAATTCCAAAGAGAACATACATGAAGTCTTCCATTTCTTTTTACCGTAAATCTTCTTCACACCCTTGCCTGACTTTGAACTCTAACAAGAAAATTGATGGTGGATGACTCCTTGTGAAAGGAATTTCTTTGTTCACATCTGAGTGGTCTTTATCCCCACACCTTCCAAAAAGTCCAATTAGAGCCTGTCTCGGACAGTCCCTCTTTCTCTCTATTCCTTTGTGCTAAGTTGCTTCAGTTATTTCTGACTCTTTGCAACTTCATGGACTGTAGCCCCCAGGCTCCTCTGTCCATGGGATTTTCCAGGCAAGAACACTGAAGTAGGTTGCCATTTCCTCCTCCAGGGGATCTTCCTGACCCAGGGATTGAATCCACATCTCTTAGTTCTTTTGCACCTCAGGAAGCTTCTTTATCACTAGTGCCACCTGGGAATTATCTCTATATTCTGCCTGCCTTGAAGTCTCTGGCAAATAGAAGGAATGTTGGCTGATTTCCTTGGTTCAGCAACTTCTGAATGAATAGCTTGCTTTTGTTCTTATGTAGGTGGTCTTTTTAGTTCCCTGGTGGCTCAGATTGTAAAAGTGTTTGCCTGCAATGTGGGAGACCTGAGTTTGATCCCTGGGTCAGGATGATCCCACAGAGAAGGCAATGGCAACCCACTTCAATACTTTTGCCTGGAATATCCCATGGACAGAGGAGCCTGGTAGGCTGCAGTAGTCTGTGAGGTCGCAAAGAGTCAGACACAACTGAGTGATTTCACTTCTACTAGGCGGTCTTTTTATGTCCAGGTTTTCTGAAGCTCCACTGAGATATGGTCTGCGTTGATCCTAAAGAGAGTACTTCATAATATATTAATTTATTTTTCCACTTCATGAAAGAATTTCTCCTACCGCACCCAGACTGGAACCACTACATCTTCTCTTTAATACTTAAACTTAATCTTTTTTTTTTTTTTTCTTCCTCAGAGATCCCTAATGACCTTGTGATTTCTGAATGTATTCATGTTTGTTATGTTTTATTTTTTAAATATTTTAATTATATTGCCATATAATTGATTTACAGTGTTGTGTTAATTTCAGTTGTACAGCTAAGTGATTTGGTTATGTGTGATAAGTCGCTTCAGTTGTGTTCGACTTTTTTTGACCCTATGGATTGTAGTCTGCCAGACTATCTCTGTTCATGGGGATTCTCCAGGCAAGAATACTGGAGAGGGTTCCCATTTCCTTCTCCAGGGGATCTTCCCGACCCAGGGATCAAACCTGTATCTCTTATGTCTCCTGCACTGGCAGGCGGTTCTTTACCACTAGTGCCGCCTGGTAAGAGTTTCAGTTATACTTACATATATTCATTATTTTCTAGATTCATTTCTCATATATAGGTTATCATAGAATTTTGGGTAGAGCTCCCTATGCTATACAGTAGGTCCTGGTTGGTTATCCATCTTGTATAATAGCTTGTGTGTTTATCCCAAGCTCCTGGCTTATACTTTCCTTCTATCCTTCAAGTTTCCCCTTTGGTAAATAAGTTTGTTTTTTGATATCTGTAAGTCTGTTTCTATTTTGTAAAAATGTTTAGTATTCGTGATTTTATAAGAGCAATATTTACTTGATTGGTCAGTTGCATTTGTACTATTGTAAAGATCCCTCTGTCCCACCTTTTACAACCACCCTCTCTCCTTGACTCTTCTGGATAAATAAATAAATACCGTTAGACACCACTTCGTATCTGTTTTTTTTTTTTTTTTTTTTTTTTTAATGGAGTGAAAGTCTCATTGTTCTCCTAAAGTGTAAGTGCCATAAAATAAGAGGTTTTATCTGCTTTACTGCCTACCATATCCCCAGACAGGATGTGAATCATAGTATCATTAAATTTATATTTTTGTATAAATTGATGTATAATTCATTTTTAATGCCTGTATCTTGAACTCAATTTTATTCTTTTTCCCAGATTCAGATCTTCTTTATTCTTTTGCTATCTGTCTTAGTGCACGGAATTGCCTTTCAGCAGGTTATTCAAATCAGAAAATTTTAAACTATCATACTATTCTTCATTTCTACTCATAGCAATCAATCATCAAATGCTTTAGTTTCTATATCAATTAATTAGTGAACTTGCTCCCTCTTTTGTAAACCCACACTCAAGCTGAAGCTATCTTTTCTCAACTGCTCTTATATGGTCTCAAGATCACCAAATAATTTTCCTTTTACCTAAATTATGTGCATGATTAAGACATATAAGATTCTTGAGATACATATTGAAATTCAAATTGTGTGGTTTGTCAATATGTTAAACTTACAATTTCCAGGATTGGCATCACTTATACCATGGAAATTGTGCTGGAATTTGAGCTAATTCTTTGAAGTAAATAAAGCCTCAGAATGACACTTGTATATGTTTCAGGCAGAAAATATACAAAATAAGCCTATAAAAAATATATAGTATGTAACAGAATTTTGAGACTATGATACTTTTGAAAATGGGTGATTTTTTTCACAATAAAAATCAAAGCATTCTTCTGGTGTGTACAAAGCACCAGAATTTTAATTTTGAAAGCAGATTAATAATAATGTTAGAATGTGTATCACCAATTAGCTTGGTTGAATATACTGACTTTGCCATTATTTCAAATGTCAAAAAATCATATGAAATGTGTATATAGCAGCTTTGTAATAATACTTTTCTTTTTTTCAGAATAATATTAGTGAATGTTTTATCTCATCAAAAGAATGTTGGTAAAATTCACTTACTATCATAAACATTTTCCCTTTCAGACCTTTTATGTACTAAAGGCAAATAATATTTCTTTTCTTTATTTTTTTAGTAACTCTTTCTCTTTTTTAAACAGGTTTAACATTAGATTCTTAATTCTATGAAATTATTTATTATAGTGATTATTATAATACTGAACCTGTTATTATAATTATTATTACTGCTAACATTATTTGATCTCTTTTCAGTAATTAAGAAAATGTGGCATATCTTCTATTCACATATTCTGAGTATAACTGGTATGGGTAAAATAACTTCATACCAAAATCATTATTTTTTAACTTGAATAAGAATGATTAGAGAATTTGAATTTAACTCAAAAAATTAGTGAAACATTAATGAATGGTTGTTTAGGTTGCAGTATTAACCTAGAAATAATTATTAACTGGATGGAGTCTAGATATCAATTGTGTAATACATGTACTTATACTACTTTCTGTTAATATATCTTAATAAGGATATTAATGATAAGTTTATCCTATAGATTGCCAATACTCTCATGTGTTAAATAATAGATTATGGTACCAAATTAATTCTCATAATCTATTACTGGGAAATTCTTTAAAAGTTTTTAAAATTTGAATGAACCTGACCAGAATCATTATCCCATAGTATGCTCTACATGTATCTCAGCTACTAGTCAAATGTTGCAGGAAATCATTTTATAATTTTTCTTTTATGGGAATGTTTAATCACATAGTGGTAGTTTTGTTTTTTTTTTAACCAAAGATTCTTATTAAAAGTTCATGCAAATGCAATCTCTGACCTACTACTATTTCTAGCAGTGCACTCAGATTTCCCTGAGCATATCTTCAAAACTTTCCCCTTTCTTCTGGGCTTCCAGACAAATACATAAATGAAAATAGAAAGGAAGAAGAAAGGAAAAGAAAATGAGAAAGCACTTACAAATACATTTTATGGGTGTAGCATTACATTGCTATCAAAAGCATATAAAGACACTATCAGAAATGATAGCTCTATTCCATATCCCTAAGGAACATATATGCAAAAATTCTCAACAAAATACTAGTGAAGTGAATTCAACTACACATTGAAAGGATCTTCCTCCCAAACCAAGTAGAATCTATCCCTAGGATATAAGAATGATTCAACACATTCAAATTAATTAATATAACATTAATGAAGTGAAAGATAAAAACCACATGATCATTTAAATAGATGCAGAAAAATCATTCAAGAAAATGTCACAATCTTTTGTGATTAAAAAATCCACACACCTATAGAGAATACTTACCTCAATTTAAAAAATTCCATGTGTATAAAGTCTACAGCAAACATTGGACTTGATGAAGAATGTTTGAAATCATTTTTCTAAGACCAGGAACAAGACCAGGATGCCTCTTCTCACCATTACTATTTAATATAGTATTCCAAGCCACGACATTGGCACCTATGGAGAGGAAGTATATAAAAGGCATCCAAATCAGAAAGGTAGAGGTAACATTATCTCTGAAGGTGATATGACTGTATATGTAGAAAATAGTAAGGACTTCACACATACACACATGCACACACATACACACAAGCTGTTAGAACTAGTAAATGAATTCAGTAAATTTACAAGAGGCAAAATCAATATACAAAATAAGTTGCATTTCTGTATACTAGTAACAAACTAGCCAATCAAAATTAAGAAAACAATTCTAACACAACATCTAAAAATTAAAGTACTTGCAAGACAGTGAAGGAAGGGATGTATATTAAAAATGGGAAAACACTTGTGGGAAAAAAGTTTAAGCAGATGCAAATTGATAGAAAGACATCCTATATTTATGGATTGGAAGACTCAATATTGTTAAAATGTCCACACTACCCAAAGCAATCTACCAATTCTTTGCTAGCCCCACCAAAATTCCAGCATTTTTTTTTTTTCTTTTTTTTTTACAGAAATAGAAAAACACAATCCTAATGTTCATGGAGAAACATGAAAGTCCCAAAATAGCCAAAGCAATTTTGGAAAAGAGCAAAGAAGGAGGTATTGCCCTTCTTGTTTTCTACTTTTACAACAAAGCTTCAGTAAATTAAAACAGTATAGTACTGGTATAGGACAGACATATAGACCAATGGAACAAAACTGAGAGCCGCCAAATAAACTGGCATATATATATATATGGTCAACTTATCTTTGAAGAGTAACATACAATGGGGAAAGGAGAGTGTCTTCAACAAATGATGTTGGGGAAACTGATTATTCATATATAAAGGACTGAAATTATACTCCATCTTACACCACACACAGAAGTAATCTCAAATGAATTAAAGACAAGTATAAGACCTAAACGGAGAAGGCAATGGCACCCCACTCCAGTACTCCTGCCTGGAGAATCCCGTGGAGGGAGGATCCTGGTGGGCTGCAGTCCACGGGGTTGCTAAGAGTCAGACTCAACTGAGCGACTTCACTTTCACTTTTCACTTTCCTGCTTTGGAGAAGGCAATGACAGCCCACTCCAGTGTTTTGCCTGGAGAATCCCAGGGACGGGGGAGCCTGGTGGGCTGCCGTCTATGGGGTCGCACAGAGTCGGACACGATGGAAGCGCCTTAGCAGCAGCAGTAGCAGCAGCAGCATAAGACCTAAATCTGTTTCATGTGCGCCTGTTCTCTCTCTCCTGTCCACCTCTTCGTGACCCCATGGACTGTAGCCCAACGGGCTCCTCTGTCCAAGGGATTTTTCGGCAAGAAATAATGGAGTGGGTTGCCATTTCCTTCTCCAGGATTCTTCCTGACCCAGGGTTCAAAGCTGTGTCTCCTAAAACTGGTCCACTTCTAGGAAAAAGTAGTGAAAAAGTATCCTTATTTATTTTTTATTTTGTTTCTTGTGCTTTTCATGTTTTATCCAAGAAATTGTTAATGAAATCATTTCCAAGTTCAGTGTCATAAAGCTTTTTGTATGGCTGAATTCCTTCACTGTTCACTTGAAACTATCACATTGTTAATCTCCTATACCCCAATACAAAACAAAAAGTTCAAAAGGAAAGAAAAAAAAAGTTGAGAAAGGCTTTAAAATTCACATTTCAAAAGGTCAGAGTAAGAAATAACATCACAAATTTTCTTTCTTTTTTTTTTCACAAATTTTCTAAAGTAAACCCTTTATGAAAAACAGTACTCGAATTGAATAGAAAAATTGCCTTTTTCATCTGTTGCCTCGAAGACGAAGTGGAGGTGTTGATAACTCAAAGGGGTCACCTTTTTCTCTTGAACCAGAACTCTCTGGACACACAAAGGAGACAGCAACACTCTGAGAAGCATGAATATGTAAGGAACTCTCTGTAAGGAACTCTAAGCTTTCTTTAAGATGTTAACTTCTGTTTATTTTTTCAGCCATTTATGCCAAAAAAGATGATGCAGAAGAAACGGGAAAGATAAGAGAACAATTAGTTCCTTTTCCTATTAGTATTACCTAATTCTCTGGTAAGCTAAAGGTAGAAAGTGTTGGTAGAATGTGCACATATCAAGATGTGAGATAAAGAACATATGGTTAAATTTAATGCAACATCTTCACTATTGTGTCAAGAACATATGCCTCCACTAGCTATAAATATGAATTGTGTGATTTGGATAATTTTATATGCAAGATAAATGATGCTATATTCGTATCTAAAACTAGCTTTGCACAATATAAAGAGGAAAAGTGAAATCCATGCTAGTAATTTAAAGTTTTAATTTTTATTTAATTAGAATGACATTAAGTAACAAGTAAATAGGCACCAAAAGAAGCCTAGAGAGAATCTGATATAATTTAATACCTTATAAGACACTTTTTTCCTTGATTTTTCAACAAAGAGTCACTGCGTTTTATTTTACCTTGAGCCCCATAAATTAAGTACCTGACTCGGAAATGGGTAGTGGTTTTTTTTTTTTTTTCTTCTGAATCAGAATTCAGATTATTCCACAGAGTTTATATTTAGATCCTAGAACTATTCTGATGGTTGTATTGTTCCTTGATAAAATATGACTTTTAACTTTCTAATTTGAATTTTCTATCATCTGTTAGCATTGTGGATGCCGATGGGTTAAATGTCATTAAAATATCTCCTTCTTCAGAAGGAAGTCTGTGAGGAAGAAATGAGCATTGACTCAGTGATTTCATTTTTGCATTTGACTTAATGATTGACAGGGCTTCCTTGGCAACTCAGTGGTTAAGAATCCACGAGAAATACAGGAAGGTTTTGATCCCTGTATCAGAAAGATCCCTTGGAGAAGGAAATGGCAGCCCACTCTAGAATTCTTGCTTGGGAATTCCCATGGACAGAAGAGCCTGGCGGGTTCCCATCTATGGGGTTTGCAAAAAAGTCAGAAAAGACTTAGCGACTACACAACAGTGGCTGATGAATTTAACATACCTTAGAGCAACTTGGGTCAAAATTAGGAATATTTCTTTTAAGATTTTTTTTTCCAATTTCTGATAAGCACTCTGTCTCTCCTAATGTTTTGTCTCTAAGAACTGCAGTTTATAGTTCCTTCATCTCAAAGCTGTGAATTTGAGAAAATCACAGTCAGTGGCAGTTAGCATCTGGTCAAGTTTCAGCGATACATGATTGCACATACCTCATTCTTAGTGACTATTGCCATTCCCACGGGACCTTCTCTAAGTCTGCATGCCCTGTGGGTCATTTACATGTGTCCTCCGTGTCTTCATAGTGATTTTAATGAATGTTTTTATCTTTGTAACTCATGTTCTTAAACAAGAACATTTTGGAATTGCAGTATTAGGGGAGTTTACATGTGAACAAATGAGAAAGATTCTTCACTAGAAATCTATCTTAGAGCAAGAAGGAAACACAATTTTAAATATCCAAGGGCCTGCATTTTTTACTGTATGCTGTATTCAAATGGAGTTAGACTTGTAAATTACCTCCATAAAAGACTTCCAAAATCTCAGAGTGAAGGAAGAAATAAAAGCACCCTATGTCAAAATTCTGTGTCTTATCTATATGAAGGAGACACCATTTTGTCCCATAATGTTGGGACACCTTAGAAAAATTTTAACCATGTAGCCTTGATGAAATTGTCATGGAGGATGATATGTGGAGGATCCTCAACAATTTCTTCTGCTCACTGTTGGATAAATATCTTAACCGCACCAATTTTTAAGCTAGACAATTCCCTATCTGGGTCCTCTTTAAGTCACACAATTTATTAAAAATTTTGATAAGTTACTGTTTCTCAAGTCATCAAAGTTTACCTTTGTCAATCTTTACAGAAAGGTCAACTCTGTCAATAAAAAAACACGAACCATATTTGGTTGATTCATGGTCATAAAGGAGCACAGTATTAAAAATATTTAGCTTTCCATTTCATTATTTGAATTACAATCTGAAACAAATTTGCTCATAGGATTCATTCTTTATATAGCATTTATATATATTTGGTTGGCAAAATCTAATAGCCTGAGTCCTTATACCTTTTTCTAACTAAAATGATGGTCATGAGTGTAGAACTTACACATAAGATATCTTAGACATTATTTGATTATAACTATCTTTTCTAATGTCACATTTATATTTCAAATAGTGGATTTATAATTATTATGTCTTAAAGACAAAAATAAGCAAATTATATCAATAATTTAACATTTTCTATCTTAAATTTGATATCCAACCACAAATTAACTGGTTCCATGTGCTATTTCTAACATAATGCAGCACAAATAAGCTGCCATCTGTTCCATTTACAATCATTATAAAAATAAAGCAAAATGAGTAAGCTTTGAATCTTATTTAAGATATTTGTGAGAATTCTTTCAAGATATTTCATGCACTAGAAAAGTATACATAGGCAGCACTAATGGGCCATAATGGTGACATAATACAGGCTAAATCTGTTTTTATTCATTTCTACTACCTTAAAAAAAAGGAAATGTTTGCATAGCAATCTTATTATTTAAGATTTAATAATATATGCCAGCATCTAAACATAATATTTCTAAACATGTTCTTAAACAGTGTGTTAAACATATGTGTATTTTCTGCCCCCTGTGATTTTCAAGCTTTATTTTATTCTTGATGTTTGTTCAGCGAGTACAAAACAACTGAAAAAACATACTAATGGCAATCTAGGTGAAGTAATCATGATAATTTACATGTGAATCTCAGAATTTACTCATAGATACCTTAACATGTTTTTCAATACAAACAACTTCAAACTTCTTTGCAGATACATCTTTAAAACTTATGAAATGAGAGGTTAAGTTAGCATTCAGAACATGAAGAAAAATCACATTTGAAATGTAGTTATAATTTATTTAATATCTGAAAGTAGTCCCTCAATTTTCTAACTCATTAATCTCAATGCTTATTTTGGTTTGCATACCATTATGATATTTTTCTAAGTGTTTTAGCTATATATTAATTTTTATATATGGATAAATTTTATCTTTTCTGTATAATGTTCTCTCCTGACTTGTAGATTGGAATCTTCTATTCACATCTGCTTCTCTAGGCATATCTCTTTCTATTCCTGTCTCTAGAAGTTCATTGTGTTTTGAAGGAACATGGAAAGACCCGTAAATTCCATGATCGTGGGTTCATTTCCATTCTTATTTTTGTTGTTGCTGTAAAATGAGTACCTTTCTTTGAAACAATGCTGTATGGAATACCATGAAAGTGGATTAAATAATCTATAAATTTAAAAATGAGAGCTTTGGATGAAGCACTGTGTGCGAGGATGGCAAACCCACATCCAGAGCATGTGTTCTTTTCAGTAAAAACAAAATACCTCTTCCACTGATGGACATAGTTCAGTGTAATCAACCTGACTCTAGGGGTAGCTTATCATCCCAATCCTGGTTCCAGTTTCTTTATTAGTTTAATTGGGCTCCTGTTAAAAAGTATGATAGACTGAATATATTATGAAAAACAGATATTTATTATTCACAATTCTGGAGGTGGGAATGTCCAAGATTAAAGTATAGGCATATTCAGTATCTAATAAGAGCCTACATTTTGGTTCACAGATGGGCATTTTCTCATTGTCCTAACATAGCAGAAAGTATAATGGAGTTTTTTGGGAACTCTTTTATAAGGGCATTAATCCTATTCATTAGGGATACCCTTTCATGACCTAATCACTTCACAAAAGCTCTCTCCTCCAAATACCATCACACTGGGCATTATTAAAATTTACCATGTAAATTTGGCAGAATATAAACATTCAGTCTATAGTAGTATATGTCCAAGAGAAGTGAAAAACATATGCTAACACAAAATTTTCTATATAGAAGTTCACAGCAGATTTCTTTGACTGTTATAGTTCAGTTCAGTAGCTCAGTCATGTCCGACTCTTTGTGATCCCATGAAATGCAGCACACCAGGCCTCTCTGTCCAACACCAACTCCCAGAGTTTACCCAAACTCATGTCCATTGAGTCGATGATGCCGTCCAACCATCTCATACTCTGGCATCTCCTCCTTCTGCCCTCAATCTTTTCCAGCATCAGGGTCTTTTCAAATGAGTCAGCTCTTCGCATCAGGTGGCCAAAGTATTGGAGCTTCAGCTTCAGCATCAGTCCTTTTAATGAATATTCAGGAATTCCTTTAGGATGGACTGGTTGGATCTCCTTGCAGTCCAAGGAACTCTCAAGAGTCCTCTCCTACACCACAGCTCAAAAGCACAATTCTTCAGCACTCAGCTTCCTTTATAGTTCAACTCTCACATCCATACATGACTACTGCAAAAACCATAGCTTTGACTGGACAGACATTTGTTGGCAAAGTAATGTCTCTGTTTTTTAATATGCTGTCTAGGTTGGTCATAATTTTCCTTCCAAGGAGTAATCATCTTGTAATTTCATGGCTGCAGTCACCATCTGCAGTGATTTTGGAGCCCCCAAAAATAAAGTTGTTCAGCCACCATTTCCACTGTTGCCCCATCTATTTGCCATGAAGTGATGGGACCGGATGCCATGATCTTAGTTTTCTGAATGCTGAGTTTTAAGCCAACTTTTTCACTCTTCTCTTTCAATTTCATCAAGAGGCTCTTTAAATCCTCTTCACTTTCTGCCATAAGGTTGGTGTCATGTGCATATCTGAGGTTACTGATATTTCTCCCAGCAATCTTGATTCCAGTTTGTGCTTCATCCAGCCCAGTGTTTCTCATGATGTACTCTGTATATAAGTTAAATAAGTAGAAATAACACAAATGCACATCAACTGATACCTGAGTAAGCAAAATGTTTTTTATTCTTATAGTAGAATATTATTCAACAATTAAGAGGAATGAATTACTAACACATGATAAAATACGGGTAAGTTTTGATAAGTGAAAGTGTTAGTAACTCAGTCGAGTCCGATTTTTTGTGACCTCATGGACTGTAGCCTCTGTCCATGAAATTCTCCAGGCAAGGATACTGGAATGGGTTGCCATTCCCTTCTGCAGGGGATCTTCCCAACTGGAGTATCAAAGACAGGTCTCCCACATTGCAAACAGATTCTTTGCCATCTGAGTCACCAGGGTTTGATAACATTATCTTAATTGAAAGAGGTTAATGATAAAAGATCACACATTTATTGTTCCATTTTTAGGAAATATACAGAATAGATACATTTTTTAAACAGAAAATAGATTAGTGGACTGAAGCGACTTAGCAGCAGCAGCAGCAGCAGGATTTAGACTGACAGAAATAGGAAGTGATTGTTAAAAGAAAGGAGTTTCCTCTTGAGGTAATTAAAGTGTTCTAAACTTAGTTTCTGGTGATGATTGCCAAACTGTGAGTACAGTAATAATATATATATATATATTGTGTGTGTATATATATATATATATATGTATAAAGAAATACAAGTAATATTTATTCAGTGAAAAAAAAATGAATCTATATATTATATATTGGGTTAGTCAAAATGTTCCTTTAGGGTTTTCCTGTGAGATCTTACAGAAAAACCCAGATGACCTTTTTGGCCAACCCAATATTTAAATCATTTAAATACAAGCCACCATTATTTATTGGTAAGCAAAGTATAAAATTATATTGCAGCATTTCATATGATATGCATCCTCTATATCTAGTAGATAATAATAGACCATCTTGGGGCTTCCCAGGTGTTACTAGTGGTAGAGAAGTGAAGTGAAAGTTGCTCAGTCCTGTCCGACTCTTGGAGACACCACAGACTGTAACCTTTCTGCCCCCTCTGTTTCATGGACAGAGGAGTGATAAAGAATCGGCCTGCCAATGCAGGAGATGTAAGAGATGCCTGGTTGGATCTTTGGGTCGGGAAGATCTCCTGAAGGGGAGCATGGCAACCCAGTCCAGCATTCTTGCCTAGAGAATCCTACTGATAGGTAAGCCTTGCGGGCTATGGTCCATAGTGTCACAAAGAGGTGGACGCCACTGAAGCGACATAGCGCACACAAACATAAGAGATCATCTTACATAAATGAAGAGGAATGAAATTTTTGATGACTTTTCTATTTTTGGTAAAAAATTTAAAGAGTATATGCAACATTGATATCAGTAAGAACTCAGAATAACTGATTATACTTGGCAAGTGACCAAACTATTTATAGTGGTAGACTACTATTAATATTTATAGCAGTTCTTTATAGTACTGAGCTCCTCTAAAATCATAAGTAGCTGCCATCAGTGAAAGAATATAGAGGACCTGCCAAAGACATGAACTTTGTGATCAGTCCTTCTGGTTAGGCTTTATTTATCTTGAAGGAAATCAAGCTCGCCTGCTGTTCTTGAATTTTTGCTATTTTATCAACGAAATGCTGCTCTTTGGGAGATAAAAGAAGTGGGAAGGCTACGAGCTCTGCATTCTTATATTCAGGGTCTGATTCTTGCCATAGTACTAAGAATCAGAATGTGTCGAAGACTATATTATCTTAGTTGGAAAGAGAAGGAAGTTATTTGAAAATTGTAAAGGTGTGACAATAAAGGGCGCTGAGGGGGATACTTTATTGTTTAAAAATGTAGCAGTTTCAGCTTATGTTTTGACCTTTCACCATACACATAAAATACAAATGCATCAGACCTGAACAAAACGATGAGGGACATCTCATCTCAGATCTTAAATATCAATTGAATTAGATAATGTAGCATTTATGTTCCATGAATAGTATAACCACAATTTGGGAGGTAGTGAAGGACAAAGAAGCCTGGCATACTGCAATCCATGTGTTCACAAAGAGTCAGACAAGACTTAACAACTGAACAACAATAACAACAATGCGAGCAATGTACTTTGAGCTCTCCAAATAAGCCTAGCTACATCTTTCTTCATTTTTATAATTTAAATTCTTACAAAAACATTCTACTAAATGCAAAATTAGATATGATCACATACTCTTTGTGTTACTATTAGCACATGTGGTGCTGGAGAAGACTCATGAGACTCCCTTAGAAAGCAACAAAGAGATCAAACCAGTCAATCCTAAAGGAAATTAATCCTGAATATTTATTGGAAGGACTGATGTGGAAGCTGAAGCTCTAGTACTTTGGCCACATGATGCCAAGGGCAAAATCATTGGAAAAGACCCTGATGCTAGGAAAAATCGAGGGCAGGAAGAGAAAAGGGTGGCAGAGGATGAGATGATTGGATGGTATCACTGACTCAATGGACCTAAGTTTGAGTAAACTCTGGGAGATAGTGAAGGACAGAGGGACCTGGTGTGCTGCAGTCCACAGGGTCTCAAAGAGTCAAACATGACTTAGCAACTGAACAACACAATTTTCTCACATGTGAAAGAAGAAAAATATGACATGTGATTAGACATTGTTGTAAGAACTAAAGTAAATAATACACATAAAATTTGTATCCCCAAGAAAATATCAAGACCAGGGTTTAAAGGAGGTATTAGGGTGAACCTTTTGGTAGATTCATTCTTAGGCTGGACTCCATGATTACCACCTCTTGGTAGTCTCTTATATTCATGATCTCCACTTCCTGAGTGTTTTTAGAGCTATTACTTGCTTATAATCAATAGAATATGACAAAGCTGATAGGACATAAGTGATTATGCATATCTGACTATATAGTTACATTATGTAAGTGTAGCATTCATCTTGAGGGAATGCTTCATTTCCTTCCAGTCTTTTAAGAAGAAAATAGGCATAATGGAGACCCAACATGGTAATGAACTTAAGGTGGCCTCTAGTTACAAAGGATGGCCTCCAGAAGAAGCCAAAATGTAATACTCTTAACAACAATGAAGGTTTGTAAGCAGATTCCTCTCCATTTGAGCTTTCAGTTGAAAACTTATCCCAAACCAATATTTTTATTGCCTCTTTGCAAAGAGGCCATATCTTGACATAAGGCCTTCAAAAACTATAAGTAAACGTGCTGTTTTAAGTACCTCAGTAAGTAGTAATTTGTACTGAGTAAAATGAATCTAGTATAGATTCTGATACATGGAAGTAAAGTAGTGCCATAACAGATACCTACAAATTTTAGGAATGACTCTGAAAATTGGCAATGGATGGAAGCTAGAAGTATTTTGAAAACTCTAATAGATAAAACCTAAATCATATTGGATAGATTATTAGAAATCTGTATTTTAAAGATGCAGATTGTGAAGGCTCACTGAGTATACAAAACCTGAACTTGGATCATCTTACAGAGGAAACAAAATATAGTGTTGGAACAACAACAACAAAAAAATTGATGAAACTTATTATACACTTGTAGATCCTTAGCAACCTTCAGTTCAGTTCAGTTCAATTGCTCAGTCATGTCTGAGTCTTTGTGACCCCATGAATTGCAGCACGCCAGGCCTCCCTGTCCATCACCAATACCCTTAGTGGAACGCTATTGTCTGTAACACTGTGGAAAGTAAAAAAGTGAGTCTAATTAATTCGGTGACCTATCTAAGGTTATGTTCAAGCAGAATGGATTCTTTTTCATTGTCGTTCAGTCACTAAGTTGTCTCCAACTCTTTGTGACCCCACTTTTTTCATGCTTATATTAAAACTCAAGAAGAATAAGATAAATTTCATAAATATCTGTTAAATAAGAAATACTAGAGTGTAACAATTTGGGACAGTCTCAGCCTCTCCCAATGGGAAAGAGTATTAGAACTTAGAAACGGCTTTTGAGCACTGTCACAAAAATATACCTAGAGAAATAGCAAGAGCATGATGATATAAACTGTTCAGAAATAATCAGAAATTTTAAATGTGAAAATATTTAATCATGCAAAATTTCCTTTTAAGAAATTAAGGATGTGTCTCATAAAATCTCTCAGTCAAACCATATTATCTATAGGAAGCAAGAGTAATGTCACTTAACCAGCTCAGCCAGGTCAAGATATTTGAAAGACAAAGGCACATGTAATCTGTATGTGGTACAAGTGTGAATCATTGAAGATCAGAGGATGGGCTGGGATGAATAGTTTTCTAGAGTGACCTTCATGACAGTTCCCATGTGTTCCAGCCCCTATGTGATCCTCTCAGTGTGAATATGAGCAGGATCTGTGACTTGCTTCTAACCAATAGAATATATCAAAATGAAAGGATGTTGGGAAGGATCATGTGATTAATTTACATAGGACTGTAGTACCCATTTTGTCAGAACCTCTCACTCTCTTGCTTGCCTTGATGAAGCAATGAGCCTCACTGGAAGGTATATATGACAAATAACTGAGAGTAGCCTCTAGCTTATGGCCAGCAAGAAACTAAAGCTCTGGTTTCCAAAGCCTCAAAAAACAGAATGGTACAAAAAACACATGTAAGCATGGAACAGATTTCTCTCCATAGAGCCTTGAGATGGTAACCCAGCCCTGAGTGACACCTTCTTTGCTGATTTTTAGAGAACCAGCCACATCGTGCCTAGATATCTTGCCCAGAGAAACTTTGAATTAATGAACTGTTTTTTTTTAAATTTATTTTTTAATTGGAGGAAAATTGCTTTACACTGTTGTGATGATGTCTGCCATGAGTTCAATTCAGTTCGGTATAGTTGCTCAGTCATTTCTGACTCTTTGCGACCCCATTGACTGCAGCACAACAGGCTTCTCTGTCCATCACCAACTCCCAGAACCTACTCAAACTCATTTCCATTGAGTCGGTGGTGCCATCCAACCACCTCCTCCTCTGTTGTCCCCTTCTCCTCTCATCTTCAATTATTCCCAGGATCAGGGTCTTCAAAATGAGTCAGTTCTTTGCATCAGGTGGCTAAAAAGTTGGAGTTTCAACTTCGGCATCTGTCCTTCCAATGAATATGTAGGACTGATTTCCTTTAGGATGGACTGGTTGGATCTCCTTGCAGTCCAAGGGACTCTCAAGAGTCTTATCCAACACTGTAGTTCAAAAGCATCAATTCTTTAGTGCTCAGCTTTCTTTATAGTCCAACTCTCGCATCCGTACATGACTAATGAAAAAAACAAGGCTTTGACTAGACGGACCTTTGTTGGCAAAGTAATGTCTCTGCTTTTTAATATGCTGTCTAGGTTGGTCATAACTTTTCATCCAAGGAGCAAGCATCTTTTAATTTCATGGCTGCAGTCACCATCTGCATGATTTTGGTGCCCAAAAAAGCAAATATTGTCACTGTTTACATTGTTTCCCCATCTATTTGCCATGAAGTGATGGAACCAGAAGACATGATCTTAGTTTTTTGAATGTTGAGTTTTCAGTCAACTTCTTCTCTCTCCTCCTTCACTTTCATCAATAGGTTTTTTAGTTCTTCACCTTCTGCCATAAGGGCCGTGCTTTCTGCATATCTGAGGTTATTGATATTTCTCCCGATAATCTTCATTCCAGCTTGTTCTTCATCCAGCCCAGCATTTCTCAAGATGTACTCTGCATATAAGTTAAATAAGCAGGGTGACAATATACAGGCTTGGAGTAATCCTTTCCTGATTTGGAACGCATCTGTTGTTCCATGTCCAATTCTAACTGTTGCTTCTTGACGTGCATACAGATTTCTCAGGAGACAAGTCAGGTGGTCTGGAATTCCCATCTCTTGAAGAATTTTCCACAGTTTGTTGCAATCCACACAGTCAAAGTCTTTGGCATAGTCAATAAAACAGAAGTAGATATTTTTCTGGAACTCTCTTGCTTTATCAAATATCCAACGGATGTTGGCAATTTGAACCCTGGCTCCTCTGCTTTTTCTAAACCCATCTTGAACATGTGGAAGTCCACAGTACACATATTGTTGAAGCCTGGCTTGGAGAATTTTGACATTACTTTGCTAGCGTGTGAGATGAGTGCAATTGTGCGGTACCTTTAGCGTTCTTTGGCATTGCTTTCCTTTGAGATTGGAATGAAAACTGGCCTTTCCCAGTCCTGTGGCCACTGCTGAGTTTTCCAAATTTGCTGGCATATTGAGTGCAGCACTTTCATAGAATCATCTTTTAGGATTTGAAACAGCTCAACTGGAATTCCATCACCTCCACTAGCTTTGTTCATAGTGATGTTTCCTAAGGTCCACTTGACTTCACATTTCAGGATGTCTGGCTCTAGGGGAGTGATCACACCATCATGATTCTCTGGGTTGTGACAATCTTATTTATACAGTTCTTCTGTGTATTCTTGCCACCTCTTCCTAATATCTTCTCCTTCTGTTAGGCACATACCGTCTCTGTCCTTTATTGAGCCCATCTTGACACGAAATGTTCCCTTGGTATCTCTAATTTTCTTGAAGAGATCTCTAGCCTTTCCCATTCTATTGTTTTCCTCTATTTCTTTGCATTGATCACTGAGGAAGACTTTCTTATCTCTCCTTGCTATTATGTGGAACTCTGCATTCAAATGGGTATATCTTTCCTTTTCTCCTTTGTCTTTAGCTTCTCTTCTTTTCTCAGCTACTTTTAAGTCCTCCTCAGACAACCATTTAACATTTTTGCATTTCTTTTCCTTGGTGATGGTCTTGATCACTGACTCCTGTACAATTTCATGAATCATCTATAGTTCTTCAGGCACTCTATCAGATCTAATCCCTTGAAGCTATTTGCCACTTTCACTGTATAATCACAAGATATTTGATTTAGGTCATACCTGAATGGTCTAATGGTTTTCCATACTTTCTTCAGTTTAAGTCTGAATTTGGCAATAACGAGTTCATGATCTGAGCCACAGTAATTCGCCAGTCTTGTTTTTGCAGCCTGTATAGAGCTTTTCCATATTTGACTGCAAGTTATATAATCAATCTGATGTTGGTATTGACCATCTGGTGATGTCCACGTGTAGAGTCTTCTGTTGTTGAAAGAGGGTGTTTGCTATGACCAGTGTTTTCTCTTGGCAAAGCTATATTAGCCTTTGCTCTGTTTCATTCTGTACTCCTAGGACAAATTTGCCTGTTATTCCAGGTATTTCTTGACTTCCTACTTTTGCATTCCAGCCTCCTCTAATGAAAGGACATCTTTTTTTGTGTGTTAGTTGTAGAAGATCTGGAGATCTTCATAGAGCCATTCAACTTCAGCTTCTTCAGCATTACTGGTCATGCATAGACTTGGATTTCTCTGATATTGACTGGTTTGCCTTGGAAACAAACAGAGATCATTCTGTCATTTTTGAGATTGCATCCAAGTACTGCATTCCAGACTCTTTTGTTGACTATGATGGCTACTCCATTTCTTCTAAGGGATTCTTGTCCACTGTAGTAGATATAGCAGTTTTCTGATTTAAATTCACCCATTCCAGTCCATTTTAGGTCACTGTTTCCTAAAATGTTGATGTCGCACTCTTGCCATCTCCTGTTTGACCACTTCCAATTTACCCTGATTCATGGAGCTAACATTCCAGGTTCTTATGCTCTTCATAGCATCGGACTTTACTTCCATCGCCAGTTACATTCACAACTGGGTATTGTTTTTGCTTTGGCTCCTTGTCTTCGTTCTTTCTGGAGTTATTTCTCCACTGATCTCCAGTAGCATATTGGGCACCTACCATCCTGGAGAGTTAATCTTTCAATGTCCTATCTTTTTGCACTAATCAACCATAATTATGCATATATTATCTTCCCCTGAATTTATGTTTTTTGAAGGCACTAAGTCTGTTTTATGAATAAAAACTGACTCAGATACACTGAAGGGCTTATTTCATGTGAACAGAGATGAGTGAAGGGAAAGGAAACTACTAAGATTCTTTCTATTAACATTCCAATACCATGTTTCAGACTTTTCTGTAACATGGCAGTTGGCAGAACTACAGATCATTACCTAAACTATCATTCCTGACTCCTTTGTTCCTAATGTGGAATGTCTGGACTTTCAAGCTATATTAAATAGCCCCATTTGGAGGACAATTCATAAAGAAGATGCTAAGAACAGTTAAAATGCCATATTGAAGAAGGGAGAGATAATTTAGAATGATAATCTTCTTAAGCTGGTTACTGTGTAAAAGAAACCATTTTGTTTATATGAAATTATGGACCAAACTAGGAAGTGTAATGTTATTTCTAATACCATAGATAATTAAAAAGATGGACTTTTTGAAAGAAAATTCAGATATGTTTTGTTGACATATCATAAATAAAATGCTGTGACTTTAATTTCTATCCTTATGTCCTTTATTTTATTCCTGAGACATCATTTATACATATCTAGAATAAGACCTGAACTCAGTTTTACAAATAATTATAGTTAACCTGTTACAAAAATGTTGCCCCTCCAGAACATACGATGAATGAAACAATCTCACCCACTCCCACTTCTAGTGTAAGCAACCATTATTATTCCTAATTTCAGCAGTGTCTTCTTTTGACTCCACATAAAGTCCATTACCATCTAGAAATCCTAATGTTATTTCTTGGCCATTAGGAAAGAAAACACACAAAATTGGAGCACAAATTAATGAATTTTTAAAACGTATATTCCCATATAGCAACCTCCCATATCAACAAATATAATATAAAATGACTGCAGAAATAGTCATTATCCAGTGACCAAAAGATTCCCTCATGTCTATCAGCATAAGTTCACTTTGCCCCTTTTTGAACCTTATGTGAATGAAAACAGTGGAGCCATTCTGTGTGCCTTCTTTCACTCAACATTATGTTTGTGAGAGCCATCCAAAAGTGCCAGATGTGTTAATAATTTATTCATTCTCATTTTGTCATTAAAACATAATATAAGTGTCTGTTTTCTATTGATGAACACTAAAGTAGTTTCCAGTGAAGTCTATTATAAATATTATAAGTAGGACTGTTTTGAGCATTCTTGAATATATACACTGGTATATGTATCTGCTTATTCTTGTGGAGTGTTACCTAGAAGGATTATTTGGCAAAGGTGTGGATTATATGTATGGTCTTCCCAGGTGGTGCTAATGGTAAAGAATCTGACAGCCAATGTAGGAGATATAAAAGATGTGGGTTCACTACCTAGATCAGGAAGATCTTCTGGGAGAGAGCACAGCAACCTAATCCAGTGTTCTTGCCTGGAGAATCCCATGGTCAACAGAGCCTGGTGGGTTATGGCCCACAGGGTTGCAAAGAGTCTACCACAACTGAAGCCACTTAGCACGCACACATGCAGGTTATATACAAATGTGAACTTTTAAATGGATACTAGTCATTTTGCAAACTTACTGTATTCATTTAAACTCCCAAATGCCTTGTTTCTGAATATTGGTCATGCCATAGTCACCACAATTTGCATCCTCTTGATGACTAACACAACAATTCAACTTTTCAGGAGTTTCTCTGCCACTTGTATACCTCAGAACATTTAAGTTATTGATAATTGCTTTCTCTTGTCCTGTCTGAATTTTTTTCAAGATGTGCAAGAGAGCAATCTTTCAAAGCCCCCAATCACGTGTTCTTCAACTCTTATTTAAAAAAAAAAAAAGCAATAAAATAAAATTTAAAAGATTTAGCACTATGAATATTATCCATATAACCTTAACATAGTCTACAATTTCCTACATGAAATAATCTTTATTCTCAACTTTGCTGCACCCAAAGTCTGTACTGCTATTCTCAGGTTACACCAAGTTTTTGTCCCTGCACTTGTTCTTACTTTTCTTTTTACTCAGTAAAGATATATTGTTATTTTATTCTTTTGACTTGGACTATCCCACCAAGTATATCCCTGCTCTGTTGGTGGTGCTAGTGATAAAGAACCCACCTGCCAATGCAGGAGACATTAGAGAAGTGGTTTCGATCCCCTGGGTGGCTAATGTCCTCTGGAGTAGGAAATGGTAACCCCACTCTAGTATTCCTGAGTGGAGAAACCCATAGACAGAGGAGTCTGGCAGGCTACAGTGCATGGAGTCGCAAACAATCAGACACAAGTGAACACAAAGAGAACTCAGTTGTCGTATCACAAGAGATGTTTTACCTGAGGAACTAGGATCCCTTGACTTTGATTTTGCTCAGATTCATTAACATTTTAATTTCTTTAATTCACTTATCACTATCTGAAGTTATCTCATTTTTAAATTTCTCTCTTCAATATTTTTGTCAATAGCATCTGAATCTGTATCAGGTGCATAATAAGTACTTTACACATTTTTTGATAAGTAAATAAGCAATGGACAAGTAAATATTTTTAATGAGTTATTTTTAAGCTGACCCACTTTTACATCCTACATTCTCAAAAAAAAAAAAAAAAAAAACTTTATTGTTTAACCTTTTGAAATATTTATTTCACTGATACTTTATCAAAACTTTAGGACAGATCAGGCAAATTTCCTGCACAAAGTGTTGGTGAATAAAGACAGCTAGGCTATGGAAGTGAGAAAAGTCTCAGGTAAGTATCTACACTTACAGAGTTAATTAAAGAAAGCACAAGATGATCGATGCAAAAGATGGGAAAACTGAAGCAAAATACTTACAATTGTGTCTTCTTTATTAATTACCTATGAGGTCTTGAAAATATACTTATAACAATTGCTCATAGCCTTTTTAGTTCTGAAATTTTGTAACTATGTGATCTAAGTCATTGTATGTTAAATTTATTAAGCAAAGCATGTTGGTAAATTAACACAAATGAAAATTTGGCATCAATTGTTTAATTTTATCATTTTTCCTTAATATTTCCTTTGGTGCATATATTATACTGAAATGATCCAGCTGTTATCAGCTCAGTTGGTTCCATAGTTTAGATATCAAAGCATGCCTTTGTTCAGTTCAGTTCAGTTCAGTAGCTCAGTCGTGTCCAACTCTCCGCGACCCCATGAGTCACAGCACGCCAGGCCTCCCTGCCCATCACCAACTCCCAGAGTTTACTCAAACTCATGTCCATCAAGTCAGTGATGTCCTCCAGCCATCTCATCTTCTGTCGTCCCCTTCTCCTCCTGCCCCAAATCCATCCCAGCATCAGGGTCTTTTCCAGTGAGTCAACTCTTCGCATGAGGTAGCCAAAGTGTTGGAGTTTCAGCTTCAGCATCAGTCCTTCCAATGAACACCCAGGACTGATCTCCTTTAGGATGGACTGGTTGGATCTCCTTGCAGTCACAGGGACTCTCAAGAGTCTTCTCCAACACCACTGTTCAAAATCATCAATTTTTCAGTGCTTAACTTTCTTCACAGTCCAACTGTCACATCTATACATGACCACTGGAAAAACCATAGCCCTTTACAGCATTGGACCTTGCTTCTATCACCAGTCACATCTAAAACTGGGTATTGTTTTGCTTTGGCTCCATCCCTTCATTCTTTCTGGAGTTATTTCTCCACTGATCTCCAGTAGCATAATATTAAGCAGCAATAAACTACACATCTTTGCAGTGATTCTTACTCTAGTCATCCATCTCATTTGAGATGATTTTGGTTCTTATCACCCCAGTAAGGTCAGACTACTGACCTTAGTAGTCATTGACCCCTTGTAAATCCACTGCTAAGGAGATAAGAGGGTTGAGCCCATGTTTAATGCTCTTGTTTTATTCCTAGTTCTCAGATATCTTTATTTTGTTTCTTTTCTTTTTTCAATTTTGCAATCACTTTGTCTGCTCTTGTATGTATAAAATGAACATACTATGCAGTTTACGTAGTGTCCTGATCTTAATTTTCTGAATGGGAATCATATTGTTTTTAAATTTGTTATGTATACAGAGGTAAAATCTATGTATAAAGTGTAAAAATATATGGGCCTCTTGGTTGGGTCTAGAAGTGTCTCTTAAGCCCATAAAGCAGTGGTAAAAACTGCAGTGGGTAGGAAGAGAAAGGTAGTTTGGGAAGGAAAGTAAATATTTCTGAATAAACTTTCACCCACCTAATCTAGGATTATTAGAGAAGATAATGTTCTATTTCTAAACAAATGTGCACTTGTGACAGCTTTACATTTGAAATAATACTTCTTATAAATAAAATTTACAACAAAAATGTTTCAAGGAAATCTGAAGTTTTCCTGTATTTTTTCAGTTCAGTCTTAAAAACTTATTGCCTTTTAAATTTATTATTCCTTTGAGGAAAAACACGAAAATTTCCATGAAATTATAACTAAATGGCTCAAGACTCTAACTCAGGATCCAGAAAAAGGCAGCTAATTATGAAGTTTGGAGAATCTAAAAGCTAGAATCAACTCTAGCTTTTAATGCAATATTGTATACTCAGGAGTTACTTAATCATTTTCACTACACACACACACTCACAAAAGTTAACCAAATATGATGAAAGATGTGTTCACTATCTTGATCTTGAAAGTTCGGCCATAAAGAAGGCTGAGTGCCAAAGAACTGATGCTTTCAAGTTGTGGTGCTGGAGAAGATTCTTGGGATTCTGTTGGATGGCAAGGAAATAAAACCAGTCAATCCTAAAGGAAATCAACCCTGAATATTTATTGGAAAGTCTGATGCTGAAAATGAAGTTCCAGAACTTTGCCCATCTGATGTTAAGAGCGGACCCATTGGAAAAGACCCTGACAGCGGGAAAGATTGAGGGCAGGAGGAGAAGAAGGTGACAGAGGATGACATAGTTGAATGGAGTCATTGACTCAGTAGACATGAGTCTGAGCAAACTCTGGGAGATAGTGAAGGACAGGGAAGCCTGGCATGCTGCAGTCCATGAGGTTGTAAAGAATTGGACACGAATGAGCAATTGAACAACACCATCATATTGTCTACTTCAACCTTATATATTTGTCAATTGTTACTCAAGTAATTCTTGAAACAAAAAAGTTGAGAAAATAAATTAAGAAAGGCTGACACAACATTGTTAACCACTGTAATCCAATATAAAACAAAAAGTTTTAAAAAAAAAGATAGCAAGTTTTAAAAAAAATTAAGAAAGGTCATATTTACAGTTATGTGGATAGAATGTAGGAGAACGGAAACAGTACAGTATCTTGTGTGTGTGTGTGTTGTGGGGGGTGTTCATCGCTAAGTTGTGTCCAACTCTTTGTGACCCCATGGACTGTGGTCTGCCAGGCCCCTCTGTCCATGGAGATTTTCCAGGCAAGAATACTGGAGTAGGCTGCTATTCCATTCTCCAGGAGATCTTCCCAACTCAAGGATCATACCCAAGCCTCCTGCATTTTGTGCAGATTTTTTACTGTCTTAGCCACCAGGGAAGCCCTACAGTATCCTTAGGCTAGTTATAGCACAAATTACTATCCTTAAGTCTGAAAAATCAAAACAAAGAGTGGTTAATGAACTTGAGAAATGAGTGTGTGGAAAGGTCCTTTTCCAAGGTGGTGATACATTCAGCTCCTGATGGCAACCTAAGAACTAAAATGAAGGGAAACATGATGGACTCATATTTTCTGATTACTGTTCAGGGCTCTCCATTGGCCAAAATTAATGCAAAGCCAGGAAAAAAGAAATCCTGTTGATAAAGTTCATACAGGTCAGTATGTTGAATACTATGAAAGGTGCAGAAGGAGGAGAGGAGTTGGTCCAGGCTGTGGAGGACAGAAAAGCTAGTACAGACCTATGGGTCATTGAATGAGTCATTTTATTTTATGTTATTTTATTTTTTTGAATGAGTCATTTTAAAAGCTCAAGAGTCTTGAGGTTTAATTCAAACTTTATTACAGCCAAGACTATTGCAAGATTCATTTACTCTCAATTTCCAAAATTAGTATAAATCAATCCTCTCACATGCTGTCATCATCTGCCATCCCATCCATTCTCTTTCCCATCCATCATTTCTTCAAAGTTGAAATACAACTACTTATTTTTTTAAATTTGTTTCTTTGTTGTGTTTTCTTCAAGAAAACATAGATATGAAATATAAATCCCACTGTAATACCACTATTCCCTTTATTTCCAGTATATAACTATGTTATTTTTTAGAATCAACCTTCAATTCTAATAAGTCAGTCAAACCTCTGGAACTTTGATAAAACATGATTTGATTCACTAAAATTTACTACATGCCCAAGGATTTATATTTACTGTTTTCATACAGTCTAAAATTTTCACACATCCCAAAATCTGACAGTTGCTTACAACTGTATTCTTATTAGGCTCCTCTATTTACAAGGATAGGGGTTCAGAGCAGCCCACTTCAAAATATTACACAGTGGCATATTGACTGTCTTGAATTAAGGTTACTTGAGAAAAAAGTCTGTGTAGAAAGAACACTCTGATCCTCCTCCTCTCTGCCCCCCAGAAAGCAAAAAATAAATAGCCCATGTTAAAGAGCCCCTCCCTGTACCAGGAGGGGAAAAAAAAAGAACACACAAAAAACAGTAATTATCTCCGGAAATAGGGAATTCAGGGCCAAGAAGCTTGTACAAATAAGCTTTGCTATTTCTTTACTAATTTGCTACCCCAAGCTCAAACCCTGCTTAGATTCTTCACTAATTGAGCACCAAAGCCTAAATTTCTTTGTTAAATCAATTCCTCACAAGTTCTTTGTGTGTGTTTGTGTGTATAAAAGGTATTAAAGCTTTATCTCTTAGGTCCCATTCCTGTAAGGCCTGCATATCTATGAATCATATATTTTCCTCCTATTCATCTGTGTTGTATCAATTTAATTATTAGACCAAGCAAAAGAACTGAGAAAAAAAGGAGAAATGTCCTCCTCCTTGGCAAAAGCATAAGAAACATCATCACATATATTGAGTAACTGAATCATTACATAATGAACCGAAAGTGAGAGACAGACAGTTTGGGAGAGAGAACAAAACAGCACATTCCTATGCCACACAGATTAAGTCCCTAATATAGAAACTAGAATAATACATTTCAGATATAACTCTGCTTTACCTCCCTAAGGACACACACCAATTCATTTCCCTACTCTAGTAATCTTCCCTAAGAGCAAATTGGTGATTCATCATCTGTCCATTTCCTTATCGGGACAAAAATAAATAATAATTTTACCCAACATCGTAGTTGCTTCATTCTGATTTTCTCTTGCATTTCATTGGAATCTACACTACACATTGGAATCTAGAGAGAATGTTGAAAATAGACTTTATTTTTGGAACTCTCAAGGTTCTCAGTGGCTGATTTTGGGTCAGGTACCAATCACTGTTTCAGTTTTACATCTGAGCAATATAGTTTGTTATTATACCTGAATACTTAAAGCACAGTATTTATCAACCAGTGAATATATTCTGTCCAATTGTTTCAAAAGTGAATGTATATTAAAAATTAGGCTTTCTTTTCTAGTGGCATATGTTTATTTTTCTTTAATAAATTATCCTGTGTCTGTGGGAATAAAATAAATCTGCTTAGATAAATCAGTCAAATAGCATTACTCTAACCTACTTTTAATATTATGGCTATTTCAAGTAAATATTTTGGGCTTTTGAATGAACTTTATCTAAATAAATCTACCTATTACATATACTTATTTTGCAATATAAAATATATATGTATATGCATATATGTATATATATACATATAGATCTGCTGTAAATAAGTTCTTATGTGCTTGATTTATGAACATACTATTTTGTTAGAAAGTAAATTACATCTTGATTGTGAAGAGAAAGTAGAGTACCTGAGAATTGAAACTAACATAAGTAACTCTCCTCTGTGTTAAACAATATGGGCGTTGAAATACTCCTCCACCCCTGTATTAAAAAGTGCTGGAACTGAGAAAAATTACTTTCTCCAAAATATAGCTCGTCTTAGAAAACAAGACTGTGAATTAATGTGCTAGCTTCCTGGGGCTGCTATAACGAAGTGTCACAAACTGAGTGACTTTAAACCTCAGAAATCTATTGTCTCAAAGTGTTGGAGGCCAGAGTCGAAAATCAAATAGGACCATGATCCTCCTGAAGTTTCCAGAGAAGGATCCTTACTTGACTCATCTTTCTGGTGGTTGAAGGAAATCCTTAATGTTGCTTGTTGAAGATATGTCATGCCAATTTCTGCCTTGATTTGTCATATGGTGCTCTCTCTGGGAGTCTGTGTCTCTGTTCTTTCTTTCTATAAAACTACCAGTAATTAGATTAAGATCTATTTTAATCCAATATGACTTAATTTGAACTAATTACATATGTAAAGATTGCTTTCAAAGGAACTTACTTTACCAGATACTGGGTGTTAGGACTTTAATACACCTTTTAATGCTGAAGTGCTAAGTTGCTTCAGCTGTGTCCAACTCTTTGCAACCCCATGGACTGTAGCCCACCAGGCTCCTCTGTCCATGGGATTCTCCAAGCAAGAATACTGGAGTGGGTTACTATTACCTTTTCCAAGGGATCTTCCCAACCCAGGAATCAAACCTTAGTCTCTTATGTCTCCTGCATTGGCAGGTAGGATCTTTACCACTAGTACCACCTGGGAAGCCCCCAATATACCTTTTGGGGGGATATAGAAAACATACATCAATCTACTAGATAACTTACTTATCAAAAATAACAATTTGCTCGTCATGACTTGCTTCAAACTCCTCTCCTTATTTCATGCACAAACCCAAAGCTATGATGTGACAAACTCTACTCAGTTATAACAATTTCTTTGTCTTGCATTACTCCAAAGATCTAAAAACAACCTAGGCCAAGTTCCAAATCTTTAACAACATGTTGCCCTCATTTTCCATTTTGAGACCCCAGTAAGATAGTTAATTTGCTATCCAACTTTACTATTGTCAGTGTGATAAACTATACTTTGTTTGATCAACATATGGTTTTGCTGGATTAAATAGTCAGCACATCTAGATGTTCTTGATCAACTTTGCCCATCAGGACTTGCTTCAAGACTTTCTCTTCTGCGCATTATTCCAAAGCTATTATGTCACAGAACTTGCATAATCCCTTTTACTTTTTTGCCTTGCAAAACCAGATTTAAAATCAACCAGCTGAGGCCCTAGAAAAATTTAAATATCCTTTCTTGCCTTCCATTTAGAGACAATATTATAACTCTGTCAGTGCAGAATCCTCTCTTATTGCAGTAAATGTGATAAAATTTATTCACATTTTATATTTAAAATATATGTATATAAAATATAATAACAAAAATTTAGAAATCATCTAAAAGTTCATGAGCAGGAGATGGATACATGGATAAACAATTAATGATATTGTGAAAAGTAGAATAGTGTCCAGCAATAAAAATATTAATTTATACATAAAACAGAAGCAGAAAGCATGAATAATTAATCTCATTTCCTTACTTTTATAGATCTGTTAAGTCAGACACACAAAAATTAAATATCTTTTCACAGTCTCATAGATAATTAATGAGGAAGACATAATTGTCAGCATCTTTGTATAGTTTTCTCACCTTTTACATAGATCATGTCTTGCTAAGTCAGAAATACCCCTGCATTGTGTTTTAAACATATTTTAAACCAGAAACCTTTAAAGCTCTTATTATTAATACATTCTACAAGGTACTAAAAGAAAAACTTTCTGATTATCCAAAAGCTTTATAGCTTTTTATAAATCTTTTGGATAATCAGAAAATTATAGTCATTCCCTTCACACTCACTTTTTCCTCCCCTTTTACTTTTTCTCCACTGTCAAAATGCCATCAGTTCCTAGGTGGGATGATGCAAATAGGTGAAACAGACCCATTTTCTAATTGAAATTTCTTTTTTTATCTCTTTCTACTGTGCCATCCTGAACCATTGGTTTCATGTATCCGTACTTCTCCATTCATGTAAATTGCTTGGTGTGCTGTAGTCCATGGGATTGCGAAGAGTCAGACATGACTGGGTGATGGAAGAACAACATAAACTGCTTGCACTTTGAATCTATCAAGTACTAGAAGAAATGAAAAGCTTCGGTTTATTTTCTTTGAGAATTATTTCCTACTGAAGTGATTAAGTAGTGTATTAGGTGTACTAGTCATATGATATATATTGTCTCACTATATATATATATGAATGAATGTAGTGATATATCTATATATGTGTATCTGGATCTATCTATCTGTATCTATCTAGAGAGAGAGAATGAGAGAGAGATTTATTATAAGATTTATTATAATTATTTATTATAATTCCATATGATTATGGAAGCTGGAAGTATTGGCAGGTCAAGATCTTCAGGTGAGTTGGCAACCAACAAGCTAAGGATCCAGAACAGCCAGTGGTTTAGTTCCAATACTGGTTTAGAGGTCAGAGCCAGGAGAGCCTATGATATAATTCACATGTGAATGTGGGCAGCTTGAGACGCAAGAAGAACCCACAATTCAGTTCAAATCCAAAGGCAGGAAAAAAATTGATGCCCCGGTTGGAAGGTAATCAGGTAAGAAGAACTCTCTTATTTGAGAAAGGGTCAAGTTTCTTGTTCCTTTAGGCATTCAACTGATTGGATGAGGGTCATGCGCATGAAGGAGGGCAATCTTCTTTACTCAGTCTATATTTTAAATATTAATCTTATCCAAAATCACCCTTACAAGAATACCCAGAGTCGTGTTTGATCAAATATCTGGGCACTTCGTGGGCCAGATAGGTTGTCACATAAGATTAACCATCACAGATGTCAAACCCTCAGTTGATTTTACACTGAGAATTCTGAGATTTCCCAGTAGCTTTGCCAGTCTCATCTTTGCCTCAAGGCAGAATTGAACTTTTCTTGTTAAACATCTTACTCTGGCTTATCTCCCTTTGGAGTTAAGAAGTAGCTGTCTCTTGCAGTGCTGCATTTCCTGAATTTATGTATTCTCTCCCTTATTTCCTTTTATGCCTGCTCCCAAGATATTATAATAGCCAATGAAGCAACAACAAGGAACACACCCTAAAAGCATTCTAATTTCCAACTCTTTGTCCTCATACTAAAAGTGTACTACATAGAAAATCTATACTCTGACTTTCCATAGGAAACATCTGAAATATATATATATGTACCAATAGAGAATATAGGTCTCTGTCATTTCAACATCCAATGAATTTATATGAATCCATATGAATAGCATGCCAAGCTAAGTGACATTGGGTTTGTTTTGTCAACACATGTCTTTAAAAATTTTATTTTAATAATCATCTATATAATAAACTATTTTTATAGTTAATGCATTTTTAAAATAAAGTGTACATATTATATGCATGGTAACATTCATATATAAATTATGAGAAACTCACTTTTATAATAGTCCTGATCAGTAATTAATTGAAAATAGACAATACATAACTAAGGAAAGTGTAGCAGTGTTTGTGAAAAAGAACAACAAATTTGTAATCATCACTCATGCATCACATCCATTTGTTATTATAGTTGTTTAGTCACTAAGTCGTGTCCAATCCTTTGTGACCCCATAGACTGCAGTTCACCAGGCTCCTCTGTCCGTGGAATTTCCCAGACAAGAATACTGAAGTGGGTTGCCATTTCCTTCTCTAGGGAATCTTCCCAGCCCAGGGGTAGAACCCAGGTCTCCTGCATTGGCAGGCAGATTCTTTACCACCGAGTCCATCACATCCATATGTCAGATTTAAAGGCACAGAAATTCCTGGTCAGAAATTTGCCACCAGGTTATTTATTTTGTCTTTTATACCAATAAAATTCTGATACAGGGAAATATTTACAAGTACAGGCATATGACTATTTAAAATTCCTATTCAGTGAAATCATATACATCAAAATGCAAGTTAGAAGAGTTGAAAAATATTGTCATATCACTAGATATGACAAATAACTTGAAAATACCTAATATAGATATTTATTGAAATTCAGAATAAATTTTCTTGTTAGTCAAATATAGGTAACAATACTATTATCAGTAACAAAAGAAAATGAAATTGTAGCAAATAAATGGAAATAGAAATAAATACTATGTTATAGCTCATATATACTATGGTAAAGCATCCACCTGTGATGCAGGAGATCCTGGTTTGATTCCTGGGTCAGGAAGATCCCCTGGAGAAAGGATAGGCTACCCTCTACAGTATTCTTGGGCTCCTCTGGTGGTTCAGCTGGTAAAGAATCTGCCTGCAATGTGGGAGACCTGGGTTTGATCCCTGACTTGGGAAGATCTGCTGGAGAAGGCAAAAGCTACCCCCTCCAGTATTCTGGCCTGGAGAATTCCATGGACTATTCCATGGGGTTGCAAAGAGTTGGACACGACTAAGCCACTTTCACTTTCACTTTAGCAGTGGAGTTTCATTATCCCATTAAAAGTTTAGTACTGACCGTCACTTTTGGATACCACAGAAAGCAATATGGTAAGATAGTTTGGGGCCCAAAGTGTTATCATATGAGATTTGGACATTTCTTCTTCATGTATTTATGAAAGACAAATTATCAAGATAATAAAAACTTAATATTCATAAAAATAACTATGTTTATGCAGAATTTAAAGCAGTTCAAGTTTATTGGTGGTTGCCAGAGTTAGGGTTTGGAGACTGGGCAAAAACAGGTGAAGGGAGACAAAGTTACAAGTTTCCAACTATAAAATAAATGTCATGGGGATATAATGTACAGCATGGCAACTATAATTAATAATATTGCATTGCATATTTGATTCCAGGAGAGTACATTTTAAAAATTCTTATCACAAGAAAAAATGTGTAATTATGTTAAGTGATTGATATTAACTAGACTGTGGTGATCATTTTGCAACATACACAATATCTAATCACTGTGTTGCAAAACTAAAATTAATATAATGTTTGTCAACTATATCTTAGCAAAAATAAATTTTAGAAATTGAAATTTAAAATATTTTAGTATATCTGGTTCTAGATGATGGATTCAATGGTATGCAGTAGTGTACTTTATCTAAGAAAAATATTATATAATTATTTGCATTACAATTGGGAATTTGAAATTGAAACAGTGAAAATATATAAAATATATAACCAATAAGGACCGACTACATGCCACAGGGAATTCTACTCAATGCTCTATAGTGATCTATATGAGAAAAGAATCTAAAAGAGAGTGGATCTATGTATAGATATTCAACTTACTATACACCTGAAACTAACACAACATTGTAAATCAACTATACTCAAAAATATAAAAAAAACATACTAAGCATTAGGCCAGTGGAATAATGAATGAAGATTTTTTATGTAAATTACAAGGCTCAGATGGTAAAGAATCTTCCTGCAATGCAGGAGACCTGGATTCAATTACCAGGGTCACAAAGATCTCATGGAGAAGGGAATGGCTACCCATTCCAGTATTCTTTCCTGGAGAATTCCATTGACAGAGGATCCTGGAAGGCCACAGTCTAAGGGATGGCAAAGAGTTGGACATGACTGAGTGATTAACACTTTTTTTACAATTAAATTTAGTAAACAAGAAAAATTTTACATATTTGATAAATATATGTACAATTTAGCAATTGGACATGACTAACACTTTCACTTTCAGCCATACATATAATGTGCCTCAATATTTTTATGATGTTCTTTCTACAAAGAGAAAGTGGTACTAGAGGAAGTAATTTCAAAGTAAATAAAAATGCATTTACTTGGCACATTATAATAATACACAGTACTATGCATTGTTAATATAGAGCAGAACTATTACAATTATATTAACTCGTCACCAAAATAGCTGTCAGGGTACAAGTGTGCATACTATTAGTTTTCATATAAATCTTACCATTATAGAAATTTTAAAACTTTTGTCTGCTCTTTTCTTTATCCATGTCCCCTCATAATCATGATAGCTTAAACTCTTCATCTCTTCTGATTCTTTTGTCTAGAATTGTTCTGGTCTAGTTACATATTAGCTAGAACTATTATATACATATATATGCATAGATTAGCTGTTTAGTCTAAGTAGCATATACCAAATGTTTCCAACTTTAAAAAGTTGGTTGTAAAACATTTTATGTTGAATTTGTAAACTCAATGATACTTGTATGCAGACAACTACATATGTTTCATATTTACTAGGCTTATGTTATTCTGTTGTGAGGCTGCCAGGGTTAATGCCATGACAGGCGGCCTGGACCTAAGTTTTAGCTTCCCCCGAAATGGTAAGATTGCCTACCCCCATCAGATAACCTGGAGCCAGTCAATCAATAGGCGCCCAGTAAGAAACAAAGGGAGAGCTGAAAAGCCCGCGAATGCCCAGGTTTGAAAAAAGCCCGCGAAAGTTTGTACCAATAAAATTGCTTTGCACCATGTAACCAATCCGCTTAAGCCAGCTACTAACCGCTTATGCATACCTTATAAATTTCGGTAACCACCCCTGCTCAGGGCTTTCTGACGCTGCACCACTGCGATGGTTGCAGCAGAAAGCCCTGGCTCGAGTCAGTAATAAATTTTCCTTTTTTTGCAAATTGCATTGTCTTGGAAGCCTTCTCTCTTCCCTCCCGGGGATTTGTACATCGGGCAAAACACTGTGAGCACAAATAATAAATAATTTTGCAGATGCTGACTCCAAATGTGTGATTTTTCTTTTTCCCTTCAAGTACGGTCTCATTTTGTCATGTTTCATGTCCTGATCCATTGCTGTGAACTAATGTTCACAGAGAACGGCCTACGTAGGCCATATCCTAATTTGTCCTTTCTTAACAGTGTGCATTAAACTGCAATCAGTGCCAAAGAATGCCCAGACTATCACACAATTGCACTCATCTCACACACTAGTAAAGTAATGCTCAAAATTTTCCAAGGCAGGCTTCAGCAATATGTGAACTGTGAACTTCCTGATATTCATGCTGGTTTTAGAAAAGGCAGAGGAACAAGATCAAATTGCCAACATCTGCTGGATCATTGAAAAAGAAAGAGAGTTCCAGAAAAACATCTATTTCTGCTTTATTGACTATGCCAAAGCCTTTGACTGTGTGGATCACAATAAACTGTGGAAAATTCTGAAAGAGATGGGAATACCAGACCACCTGACCTGCCTCTTGAGAAACCTGTATGCAGGTCAGGAAGCAACAGTTAGAACTGGACATGGAACAGACTGGTTCCAAATAGGAAACGGAGTACGTCAAGGCTGTATATTGTCACCCTGCTTATTTAAGTTATATGCAGAGTACATCATGAGAAGCGCTGGGCTGGATGAAGCACAAGCTGGAATCAAGATTGCCAGGAGAAATATCAATAACCTCAGATATGCAGATGACACCACCCTTATGGCAGAAAGTGAAGAAGAACTAAAGAGCCTCTTGATAAAAGTGAAAGAGGAGAGTGAAAAGGTTGGCTTAAAACTCAACATTCAGAAAACTAAGATTGTGGCATCCAGTCCGATCACTTCATTGCAAATAGATGGGGAAACAGTGGCTGACTTTGTTTTTGGGGGGCTCCAAAATCACGGCAGATGGTGATTGTAACCATGAATTTAAAAGACACTTACTCCTTGGAAGGAAACTTATGACCAATCTAAATAGCTTATTAAAAGCAGAGACATTACTTTGTCAACAAAGGTCCATCTAGTCAAGGCTATGGTTTATCCAGTGGTCATGTATGTATGTGAGAGTTGAACTGTAAAGAAAGATGAGCACCAAAGAATTGATGCTTTTGACCTGTGGTGTTGGAGAAGATTCTTGAAAGTCTCTTGGACTGCACTAAATCCAACCAGTCCATCCTAAGGGAAATTGGTCCTGGGTGTTCATTGGAAGGACTGATATTAAAGCTGAAATTCCAGTATTTTGGCCATATGATGTGAAGATCTGACTCATTTGAAAAGACCCTGATGTTGGGAAAGATTGAAGGCAGGAGAAGGGGACCATAAAGGAAGAGATGGTTAGATGGTATCACTGACTCAATGGACATGAGTTTGGGTGAACTCCGGGAGATGGTGATGGACAAGGAGACCTGGCATGCTGCAGTTCACGAGGTTGCAAAGAGTCAGACACAACTGAGCGAATGAACTGATGCACCTTGAATTCTTACAATCAATAAATGTTATTAATATGTCTAAAAATGGCAGCCTGTTTTTAAAATAGCACTGTAAATGACTGCTTAGGTTGAATATATCTTTTGAAATTAGCAGGAGACTTTTTTCTGTAGGTGATGATTAAAGTTGCTATTCTGGGAAAATGACAACATATAAATTTATCTCTAGAAAGAAGGTCTGGGTATTTTTTTCCAATTAATGTCAGCGCATCTTGACCCTTCTGTTTACATGACAAATAACCAACATCGGTCTCATTTGTAAGAACAATCTATTTTACAAGAGAGTATGACTAAAGGAAAGGCTATCCTTCTTTTGCTCAAAACACAGAGGTGATTTTATTCTAAAAAATAACCTTGTCCCCTACCAATCCCATTTGGTAATAATGTGACCTTATTGTTGCTATTTTGTTAATTCAAAACTAAATCCCACCTAAGTGAATTTCTCCAAATATATATTCCTTTTTATCAATAATAGGAAGGCTCTAGAAAGCAAAGAGAGACAATGTCTATGCTGATTTTCATATGAGACGAGGTTTAAAAACAAAAAGTAACAGATTTTCTCTGTAATAATACAAGCCACAGCCACAAACCTAAAAAAAAGTCCTGTAAAAATAGCACAACTGAGCTGCTATTTTCCTTAAGACTGCATTTCGATATGATGTTAGGGAAATTTTAATTACTCCATCGGATGTATTAGTTTCAGCTTAATTGTATGCAATGCATTTAATTATCCATTGGATACTATTGGAATTTCACCAAGTCCAAACTGTGTAGGCATCGTGCCTACTACTGCCCATTTTCAAATACCAACTAAAAGAGCTCTAAGTGAACAAATACACTAAACAAATAGATAACACTCGGGCACTTCTTAAGCATCTGTTACAGAGAAAGCATCCAAGGACAAAATTGGAAGAAAAATTAGAAAGGTTTATGTTCGTTGGTTTGCTGTTTTTTAGCTTCCTAGTGTGTAGTATGTTGTTTGACCAGCTTTCAGTCAATAAATTTATTAAGCTAAACTGTTAAAGACATGTATTGAGTATATTATGAGGAAACAATGCATGACAATGTAATAATTCAGTAATTACTTAAGATAAGTTCTTATAAAAAAATAAACAAAAGTTTCAAAAATAAATATGACTACTTCTGTTATTTACTTTTTTCTTTTCAAAGATTTTTCTCTTAGTATAAGTGGAGTTAAGAGTTTTCTGACAGGCAATTCTTAATTCATCCATTTTTGTGTATGTGTGTATTTTAATGATGGAATAAAACATAGGAGTTGTGTATGCTAATAGATATTCTATAAAATAAAAATCAGAGCCATGATTTTAAAAAGAGTTTTCAAGGCAAAGATTATGGGGCTAAGAAATACAATTAAAATTTAGTATGGATCAAGATTAAGCACCATATTTCAGTAAAAAAAAAAAATGACCTGTACCAGACTGCCTACCAAAGGTTTTACTTCACTGCAATCTGCATCATTTCACAAATATAGCAGCCATCATAAAGTAAGGGTAGTCTAGGCAAGGTAGTAGAAGTCTGGGATTCATAACTACTGAAGTTCTATTTTTGGAAATCATATCTTGACTGTGTGTTTGAAGCTAATTTGCAAAACTGGACATTGTCAGATAAACATATGTAAGAGATTCGAAATCTAATCTTAGTGTTAGATGGAATGAAACATCCTGCAGCACTGGGAGAAAAACCAAACAAATCTGAAAGCTACAATTACTAAATGAGACCATTGGTTCATGACCTCAGTATTTCTCAGGTGAAATTTGCAACTGGCCCCAGGCAGGGCAAGGAGAATCCAAAGAAAGAGGCAGACCACTCCAGATTGGCCCTTAGCTGTTTCCCTAAGCAAGAAAATTTACACACAAGGCATTTCACATCTGGGTGCATGAAGTAGATCTCTGCCCCAAACGACCAAAATCTTAAAAGAGTTTATGTAGAACCCTTAACTGGGGTCTGTATTCAGCTAGTTTTCAATAACAACTAACTGTCTCAAGGTTGTGGCCTTAGAAGTGGCTGCTAGTTTGGGAACAGAACATGGGAGGTATGTTGTAAGGACAGTAGAAAGGGTCCGGCCCTTAGGTCAACTGGCGGTCATATCTCCTCCATGATCTTGTCCAACGAAACTGCTGCTTAGATGCTCAGTCGTGTTTGACTCTCTATGGCCCTGTGGAATAACCTGCCAGGCTCCTCTGTCTATGGGATTTCCCAAGAAAGAATACTGAAGTGGGTTGCCATTTCCCACTTCACAGAATCTTCCCAACCCAGAAATCGAACTTGCGTCTCTTGTGTATCCTGCATTGGCAGGTGGATTCTTTACCACTAGCACCACCTGGGAAGCCCCCTCCAACAGAGATCTTCATATATTTAAAGGATTGTCCCAAGAGAAAGGAGGAGTTACTGTTCTGAGATCATGCCTAGGACCAAGGGGATGGAGCTGTGGAAGAGGTTTTCTGCTGAAGGTAGGAATGACTTTGCAATAATGAGAAAAACCATCAATTGAGATGGGTCATCTTGTTAGAAAAGGCTTTCAATTATGAAACACTGGCAATACTTATTACACTAAGTATATGTTGCACTGAATGTCTCCTGATGTTCCTTTAAATCTAGGGATCTATGATTAGTTTGCCTAAACACTGGATTTTTCCAGTCACATTTAAGTGCTCTGTGAATTCTTTTGATTTGATCTTTTGTCATAAGAATTCAAAATTTTTCACTTTGCCTTTTCTTCCCAAAGCAACCATAGGGCACAATATTTTTAGTATAAATTGGAATGATGGTTAATTAAAGAAAAACCTTTGATGATTATCCTAAGCTAAAAAATGTGCTATTTCATATCAATATTTCAGGCTCTGGATATTCACTTTATTACTAGTTCTCACATTCCAATGTGTTTTAGTATGATTTTTGAGCTTCTCAAGTGGCAGAGTGGTAAGCAATCCATCTGCAATGGTGAAGACACATGGTATGCAGATTCAGGGGGTCGAGAAGACCCCCTGGAGACAGAAATGGCAACCCACTCCATATTCTTGCCTGGAAAATTCTATGAACTGAGGAGCCTGGTGTCTACAGTCCATGGGATAGCAGAGTCAAACATGACTGAGTACACACAGTATAATTTTCAGAGTGCCTTTTACAGCTTTATGTTTCAACTTGATCAAAAAGGTGTCTTTGTGTACTCCATGTCATGCAGTCTGCACACACATTTGTTGCTGAATATTGTTTTTTTTTAAATCAGTCCTAAAATATATAATTGTATACAGTGTTGATAAAAATCTTGACAGTGGTCTTTGCCTGACACATTTATGAATTTGCACAACCACGATATTCATAATATTGTCTCACCAGTAGACAGCTATGGTCACAAAGCTATAAAATATATAGGAGAAAGCATTCATTTAGGGGTTTTGTCTTGATTAAATGATGCTTCATTGATATCACATTGTAATATTTCAGTTGCATAGAATAATTCCTGGAGTTGGTAATTTCATTTGCTAGTTAATTAACATTTCTTTGAGAAATGTCCTTCAGGGAGAGCCATGCGACTTTCTAACCACTGAGTGCTTTGGGTCTGGTTGGGCCAAAAGAGTTAGCTGAACACAGTCCTGTTTTTGCTGGGGTGGCATGTTTCTGGAATTAAAGTGGAGAGAATGCTGCACTTGAGTAGTAGCTCTTTGGGGATCCTTCAGAAGTGTTTGGCTGCCTGCATTTTAAATTCATGGTAGTAACCAGTCCTATGGGAAATCCAATATTAAAAGAGGAAGCAAGCATAGATGTCGAGAGAATATTCTTGCCCAGTGTGTATTGTTTGCTTCTAGTAATTTGTTTGTTTGTTTGAGTTTATTTGGCTGTGACAGGTCTTGGTTGTGGCACATAAGATCTCTGTTGCCACGGGCAGCATACAGATTCAGTTCTCTGACCAGGATTGAACCCTGGCCCCCTACTTTGGGAATGTGGAGTCTTAACCACCAGTGAAGTGCCAATAGTCAGTGTTCTTTTTGATGTGGTTGGATCTTAGAGAAAACAGAAAGAATTGCCGTAGGTTCTGTATTTTGACAAAATGATCTGCAGATTTAAGTGACTCAGATTAGTTCTGAAGTGATCTTTGTATCCTCAGATCATTTTCAAACTTCTGTGTTTAAAGTATTATCTGAGTGTCTCTAGGTCACTGAGGAAATTTAAAAAATGGTAAACATTATTAATGAAATCAGTTATTTTTTAATTTATTTATGTGTTAGTCACCCTGTCGTGTTCAACTCTTTGTGACCCCATGGATTGTAGCTGGCCAGGCTCCTCTGTCCATGGAATTCTCCAGGCAGAAATACTGGAGTGGGTTGCTATTCCCTTCTCCAGGGGATCTTCCCTATCCAGGGGCCAAACCGAGGTTTCCTGCATTGTAGGCGGATTCTTTACCTTCTGAACCACCAAGGAAGTCCTATTTGTTATTTATAGGGTTTTGTTAAAGTTTTTCCATTTTTATAAATTTTATGGGTTGTTCTGTAATAATTTATCATGTATAAAATATTGTGAAAAAATATGAAACAAGTGGAAAGGAAGGTCATATATAGTAAAAATATAATTAATCTATAATGTATTGTTTTGCATTGGAGGCATTTACAATAATTTCAGTATCTGAAAATGTGAAAGAATAGCATTTTACCGCTATATTAGGTAAGTGGGAATTAGAATGAATATTTCATAAGTTATAAATCTATCTCTGACATGCAGAAAAACTATTATAAAGTGTATGCTCCTAGTACATGCTATACATAACATTATATACACTATATATTATACAATTTGGGAAGAAATTTCTGAAAATAAAGTGAATCCTGTAAGGGATGGAATAAAGCAAAGTGAAAATATTTAAATATTTTAATCAAAAATAAAAACATTGAGTACTTGCTTAATACCAGCCATTGCATTGGATATTAGTTTTAGAAAAGTACATAAAATTAATACACTCATTTCACTTAGAAGGTTTTAATCTGAAAATAAGAAGACATATATCAAAACAAATATAAAAACATATGTTTCAGGCTATAATTGCAGGCATTAAACTGTTTTACAAAAGCACTGAAAAAGGACATATGAAAAAACAAGACAAGGTGAACATGTGGTCACTGAACACATTTTTGAAATACTAATACTAAACTGTGACATAAAGTTCTTGTCAGGGTGGGCGTGAAGCCTATGAGGCTGATAATAGTTTACGGAGTGATGAGGATGAGTGAATACAATAGGACAACGAGGAAAGAGGGCTTCCCAGATGGCTCAGTGGTTAAGAATCCACGTTGCAATGCAGGAGACATGGGTTCGATCCCTGTGTTTTGGGAAGATCCTCTGGAGAAAGAAATGACAACTGACTCCCATATTCTTGCCAGGGAAGCTCAATGGACAGAGGAACCTACAGGCTACAGTCCATTGAGTCCCGAGAGAGTCAGACACAGCTTAGTGACTAAACAACAGAAAGTGAGGAAAAAGTTATCATTAACAGCCCTTTGAGAGAATGGAATCACCCCTTGCAGCTGAACAATGAGCTTTGTTGAGGTGGTTGTGGCTAAGGTCAGGCTTATACAGATAAGCAGGACCCAGACCCCATAGAATCTGAAGAGCTGAATCTGTGGTGGTTTCTCTTTTCTTCAAGTACCTAAAGGTGTTTCTTACTTAAAGGGAATGCTCACTCTACCTTCCCTGTGTCTTGTGATTTTGCCCCCAGTATTGATTCCTGCTAACTTAACTCTGATGTCGTGGTCTCAGTACTTGCCTGTTCAGCTCTAATTGATTCTAACCCTCAACTTCAAGCAGATCTTTCAAGTCTATGTTTTCAAAAAGAAATGGTGTCTGCAAACTAAATCAGTATGCTATAATATCATCCATTTTACTGATGAAAGTATTGAATGACTGTATGCCTCTCATAAGATCTATGAAACGTTCTCATACCTTTGGGAACCAGTTAAAGAAATAATAAAACTGATGGGCTAACAAAGCAATGGTAAAAAATGTCATAATATGACTTTATGAAAATATATGCAAAATGTGTTATCATTGGCCTATTTAGCCATTATTACAAAAATCCCTTACAGCAGTTTTGTCTAAACAATACTTTACAAATACACATCATTCTACTTTGATTTCACCTTATTTATAGGACTGCAAAATGTGCTAAATGTTAGAAATTTTATTATGCTTCTGTAATACCAGTTCTAAAATTTATATACATATACTCTTTACACGCAGAATTAAAAGAAAACCTATCACTTACTTTCCAGTCTTTGACAACCATGAGTTCTCTTGCTTCTGGGACTCCAGCCAGGAGGATGATGATATTTAAATAACGTTGTTTCCCTGTTGTTATATTTATTATTCAATTAATTTTTGATGCTTTCATCTCCTATGGGCAGGAGTAGTAAGAAATCCCTTAATTACTTTCTATTTCATTTAGAGCTACTTTGGGTAATCTTAGAAAACAAATTCTAATTAAGAAACTTAAGAAAAAATAACTAGATTATACCTGTGCTCTTTAATCACTGCTGAAAATATGGGTCAGCAAAACACTACTGATAGTGAAATTATTCAATACTTGCTGTCAAATTCTTTTTAGTTTTATGATTTGTAATGTTTCATTTTTTATGCATGTAATTTAAGACTGCTTCCCTTGTGGCTCAGTGATAAAGAATTTGCCTGCCGATGCCAGGGATGCAGGTTCATCTCCTGGGTTGGGTCTTCCTCCTCTGGAGAAGGGAATGGAAACCCACTCCAGTATTCTTGGTTGGAGAATCCCATGGACAGAGGAGGCTGGTGGCCTACAGTCCAAGGGGTCACAAAAGAGTCAGACAAGACTTAGTGACTAAACAGCAACAATTTAAGGTTATGATGAAGAAATTTTGAATTTCTTCCAATGAGTTTAATTGCTGTGATATTTCTTAGGTATCTTAGTTCATTCCTGATGACAATAATTACAGACAAAGGGCAGCTATTAATATACTTTTTTCTTCTTTAAAAATGAAAATATTTTGATAACAACAGAATTGATTTTGTATTAATTTTATATATGTGACTAGATTTCTGCAAAGTTCATTTCATAAATTTATTGATATGATGGCTATTAGGTCATAAATGCTTAGCTTCATATTGTAAGTGCTTTAACAGTTATTCATTCTGTAATATAGATAAAAAGTTACTTTGGTTCATATATTTGAAATAATCCACAGTGCTCCATTGTACCAACAACATCTTTGTAATGAGTTTACCTTGGAGACAACTCAAAGAAGAATAATCCCTGTAAGGGCCTGTATGCTCCTCTAGCTTTGTACCCTAGACAGGCTAGAAAGTTAAAGCATAAATGATGCAGTCTGTTAAGACTTCCCAAGAATACCCTCAGACTCAATGGTTTATTAGAACTCATAAGACTCAGAGAAGCTGTTATACAGTAAACACAATATTAATACAGTAAAAGTAAGCAGATTTAAATAAACAAAGAGAAAATGCACATGGGATAAAGTCTGGGGGAAACCAAACATAACTTCCACTTGCCCTCCCCAAGTGGAATTGTGTTTACTTCTCCCAGCAGTGATATCTGATAACATGTGTAAAGTGTTTTTAACCAGAAAATCTGATCTGAGTCTGGATAACCAACATATTTATTGGGGGTTAATCACTTGTGCATTATTGATCTCAGTTTGTTAGACTGTAGCCCCCAGAATAAGTAAATAAATAAATAAGGCATTCACCATAGATAATGTACCATAAACTCTCTGGTCAGATTAGTATAGAACCTCTTGATGAGAGTGAAAGAGGAAAGTGAAAAATCTGACTTTAAACTCAACTTAGTTAAAAACTAAGATCATGGATTCTGCTCCCATCACTTCATGCAAATAGAAAGGGAAAAAGTGGAAGCAGTGACAGATTTTATTTTTTGGGGCCCCAAAATCACTGCGGATGGTGACTGCAGCCAGGAGATTAAAACATGCTTGCTCCTTGGAAGAAAGCTATGACAAACCTAGACAGGATGTTACAAAGCAGAGACATCACTTTACTGGCAAAGGTCTGTCTGGTGAAAGCTATGGTTTTTGCAGTAGTCATGAATGGATGTGAGTTGGATCATAAAGAAAGCTGAGTGGGGAAGAATTGATGCCTTTGAGCTGTGGTGCTGGAGAAGGCTATTGAGAGTCCCTTGGAGTGCAAGGAGATCAACCGTCCATCCTAAAGGAAATCAACTTTGAATATTCTTTGGAAGGACTGTTGCTGAAGCTCCAATACTTTGTCCACCTGATGCAAAGAGCCAAATTATTGGAAAAGACCAGATGCTGGGAAAGATAGAAGGCAAAGGAGAAGTGGGCAACAGAGGATGAGATGGTTATAGAGCATCACTGATACAGTGGACATGAATTTGAACAAACTCCAGGAGATAGTAGAGGACAGTGGCCGGGTGGGGGCGGGGGCATGGCCCTGACGTGCCACAGTCCATGGCGTAGCGAAGAGTCAAGTGACTGAAGTGACTGAACAACCAAAAATGAGCCCAAAGGCCACAGATGACAAAAACAAAACAAGCAAACAAAAAAAAAAACACACTGTCAGGCAAAATATTTCAAAGGCTTAGAGCTCATCCCTCAGAAGTCGGACGAGGTCAGTGGTAAAGACAGTCCTGTCATGAGATTGTGCAAGACTTGAACAAACCAGACCTGTTGAATTACATTTTTCCTACACACAAATACTCTTCCATAAATAATTTTCAAGGTAAGATAAAGAACTTGAAGGGGAACTGATATATTAAAAACAAGTTAAAGGCAAATCAACCTACTTCTATGTGTATGTTTTATCTGAAACACTTTAGAGACAAATAACCAACAATTACTCTGTGTGTGTTTTAATGAATAAAAGTTAAAGACATTGACACTAAGAATAGAATGAGTCAGTTTCTTAGACATGTAATATAAATATGATGCAGATTCTTTTCTTAGATTTGTTCAAGGGAATCATTAATTTTATATTATGGCACATCTCACATGAAATTGGTGTTTTTTTAAAGCCATCGGTGCTAATTTAAAAATTACTATTTTAGCATGAAAGTAAATAAAACTGTCCTTTTTTCTCTATTTCTAGACAGTATTATTATGCTTAATTCACATTTTGGATTGATGATTTTTTATTCCTTCTATTCATGTCAGGAGCATTTAGAGCACCAAAACATTAGTTTTCTGAAATTCTCTCCTCTTCTACGTGCATGTATATCAAAGTACCCTGATCTTTACCTGCATTTGTTTATTACTTTTCTGTATTTCCATTTCTTTTCTATATTCCTCAGATCTTGTTCTCATAAGTGGCTGTTCTCCAAAATTTTGTCAGCATTTATCTTCTGAATATATTTCTTAAAACTTTCCCTATCTACCCCAGATGTTCTTTCTGTGCTCTTTCTCCAATTTTTCAACTTTCCTTTGACTATTTTTATGCTTATTATCCAGTATTAACTTGATTTTAATATGGATGAAACTGACCTAATCACATTATGGTTTTAACTAGAACTTCATCATGTTCCTCTTAATTTTCATCATGATAATGTTTCTCTAGGTTTCCTAGGCTATAAAATATATGGCTCTAATTTGACTCATTTTCTTCCTTACCTACCATGTCTAATTAATCAGTAATCTTAATATCATTTTAATCTTCATTTTGCTCCTCTCTGTGAACTCTCTCCACTCTATTCATCAGCCCTACCCACAATTTCAGCTTATCATTAGATCATGTTGGTCGCTTATTAATTAATGGTTTTCTTAGTAGTCTTTTTTACATTCCATTTGGGTTTCCCTGTTGGCTCAGATGGCAAAGAATCCACCTGCAATGCAGGAGACACAGATTCGATTCTTAGGTCAGTAAGATTCCCCTGGAGAAGGGAATGGCTACGCATTCCCGTATTCTTGCCTGGAGAATTCCATGGACAGAGGAGCCTGGTAGGCTATAATCCATGGGCTCGCAAAGGGTCAAACACAACTGAGGGGCTAACACTTACTTTTTTTCCTTGTGTCATTTATCTATGTCTTCAACACCCTCTTACCCCTGACCGAACCCAGAGGTGCTACTCTTCAGAACAAAAATGCAAATTCCTTTGCATGTCATGTAGTGTGTTCAACCATTTGTCCTCAATCAACTCTTTTATCATACCACCCTGCGCTGTGCTGCGCTTAGGCCCTCAGTCGTGTCCGACTCCTTGTGACCCCATGGACTGTAGCCCACCAGGCTCCTCTGTCCATGGGAATTCTCCAGGCAAGACTGCTGGAGTGGGTTGCCATGCCTTCTCCAGGAGCCCTTCCCAATCCCGGAATTAAACCCAGATTTCCCACATTGCAGGCAGATTCTTTATTCTGTGAGACACCAGGGAATCCCTGACCATCCCTAATCTTGTCGTTTAATGTTATCCCTTCACTGTATACTTTTCCCTACTTTATCTTCTAGTCTCTACATTTGAATGTGTGTGAAGATGAAATAAGTAAAATCAAAGTTATAAATACTAGCAATTTCATATTCTTGTCTAGGGAAGACTTGGTTGTCTTTGATGTCATCCTTTTTTGCGAGCAAGAAATAGCTGGATTATTAAGTTTTATTAAAAGAGGATTTGGGATCAATACTCCACCTCTTTCTGCGAGATGCATACTTTGGTCCCTCTTAGCTCAGTGATTGTTATTTTGGTATATTTTTCATCTCGTGGTCGATTAGTCCCCATTTTCAGTTGACAGAACTCAGATGAGCACATCTCAAGAATTCTGTCTAGTATTCTCTTTCATATTCTTATGTTTTAGACACCTTTGTTTGCTTGTTTATTATATTTTTGGAAAAAATTAGAACAAAGTCCATTGAACAAACAGATGAAAAAATAGAGAAATCAAAACTTGCTTAGACTATTTTCCTGATCCATTCCTATTACTCTTGTTATTTATACAATTGTCATTTGTGTGTCAGTGTTTTTTTTTAAATTATGACATTGTTTAATATAATTTACTTGTAATAAGTAAAAATAAAAGACACACCTAGAAACTATTAATTACTGAGTATCTGCCTTCACTCAAAATCTCCTGATATAAATACTGGTTTGTATTTAGAGTATAACATTTAATAATTCAGAAATCAAATAACTTGAATATGCATGAATACATATAGTTTTGTCCTTTACTTTTTATTTACATGGTATATCCATATTTTACTAGGAAAAATTCTAAGCTGGAAGAATCCTTCTCTGTGTATAGTAGCATTTAATTATTTCTAAATTCCTGTCATTTTATGTAAACTTCAGGAGATGACACAGAAAAAAGTTCTTTTTGGATGATAGTGCCAACAACATCAGATAAAACTTCTAGCACCGACACTACAGAAAAACTCATTATGTCCTATCTTATTTATTCAGGGTTATATAAGTGAACACTAAAATAAAGTACAAAGTATTTTGCTATCTCAGTATTTTCTAATATGCTTGGCAAAATTTATTAAGTATATTTGAATGCCATGAGTCTTATAGTTCTTCCTACTTGGCTAGTCTCAGTAAGTATAACTTTATATTCATAGTGTAAGAAAAACAAAATAACTGTAACTCTCAAATCACATAGAGCTAGGTAATAATTAAAATTGCAATCATCACAACAAATGTATTTCTAAACTAAATTACCTAATTAAGCAATTTTCTTAGTACAATTATTTTTATAGTTCTGTTGCTCTATTTTGGCTATTGGTGTCTGCTTTTAACAAATAAAAGTACTGAACAGTGTCATTTCAGGAGACCCAGCCTAAAGAGCTTTCTGAAAAAAGAATGTATTTAGATAATGAATAGTAACTATTTGGATTGAATGTGCTTTATGCTTTCCCTTTTTTTAATCAATATATTCTTTCCTTATTATTATAAAAAACATGATTTAAAATGTAATTTTACCATTGATACACCTTTATTTTAGTTTCATATTTATACAAATGCAAAGTAAAATGTAAAGAATGTGTTTTTGACAATGTATATATAATTTTCAATTACTTATCTGGCTTGTTAAGGTGACGCTCCAAAAGTGAATTGTCAGGTTGTAGCTAATATAAGGAGGGTTACGGCTGAAAATATATTAATTAGACAACCACAGATTTCTAGGTTGTATATAATGTTAATTAGACATATTCAAATATTGTGTAATTGTACACAAATTATATACAGATTATGAAAATATTAGATATCTCCAACTAAAAGGAAATAAAATATAAGCTAAGTGATATACTCAGGGACATTTTTTTTCTGCCAAAAGATATATGGTCTGCTGAAAGGCTTACTTTTGGCTTCAGGTTCAGAGGATTCACCAGCAAAATAACCATTCTACACTTATATAAGCAAGAAATAAGGAAATTTATTATGTTATTAATAGTAGTAAATAACAGTGGGGGCTTCCCAGGAGTGGTAAAGAATCTGCCTGCCAATGGAAGAGACACAAGAGATACTGGTTTGATCCCTGAGTTGAGATGACCCCCTGGAGTAGGAAATGGCAACCCATTCTAATACTCCTGCCTGGGAAATTCCATGGACAGAGGAGCATGGTGGGCTACAGTCCATGGGTAGCCAAAGAGTCAGACATGACTGAGCACACGAGCCTCCCATCCCTAGCATGTTACAGTATGAGGACAAGTAATTGTTTTTATTGTTCAGTCAGTAAGTTGTGTCCAGCTCTTTGCAGCTCCATGGACTGCAAGCATGCCTGGCTTGCTTGTTCTTCATATCTCCTGAAGTTTGCTCAAATCCATGCCCATGGAGTCAGTGATGCTGTCTAACAACCTCATCCTCTGCCACCCACTTCTCCATTTGCCTTCAATCTTTCCCAGCCTCAGAGTCTATTTCAATGAGTTGACCTTTCACATCAGGTGGCCAAAGTATTGGAGCTTCGGCTTCAGCATCAGTCCTTCCAATGAATATTCAGGGTTTATTGTCTTTAGGATAGACTGCTTTGATCTCCTTGCTGTCCAAGGGACTCTCAAGGGTCTTCTCAGAACCACAGTTAGAAAGCATCGATTCTTTGGTGCTCAACCTTCTTTATGGTCCCCCTCATACATGAATAATGGAAAAACCATCACTTTGACTGTATACAAGTAATAGAGATAATTATATATACATATATATATACACATACATCACCAAATTGGGGAAAACACCTACAGTCAGATTCAACCAATTCTGGGAAACCCCTAGAACAACAACCTGGAATCCCCAAGTAACAGTTCCTGGGTTATGCATCCACCTCACAGGTGAATGAATTCAGAGTGCTGCCCAAAGGAGTCCTGCTTTTATTGCCAAACTGCAAGCTGATAATCAGCAACTTTCATGAAAATAAAGCTCTGGCTATATGTTAAATGCTTGCATCCCTTCGTCGTTAGTCACTAAGTTGGGTCTGACTCTTTGGAACCTCATGGACCATAGCCCACCAGACTCCTCTGCTCATGGGATTCTCCAGGCAAGAATACTGGAGTGTGTTGCCATTGTCTTTTATAGGGGGTCTTCCTGTCCTATGGATCGAATCTGCATCTCCTGGATTGCAGGAGGATTCTTTACCACTGAGTCATCAGGGAAGTGTTCCTTGTGACTTGCCTGGGTGGTGGGATTTTAATCTCTGGGTTGGAAAGCTCCCTAGAGGAGGAAATAGCAACACACTCCAGTATTCTTGCCTGGAAAATCCTGGTGACATACTCCCTTCCTTGTCTGTTGGTTCCAAGACCTACTTTCACTGTTTCTGCTGGTCAACTGCTTGGTATGGAACACCTTTCAGCATCTCTGTTAGGCAATGGTCTATTACTCCTGCTGATACTTGAACAAGACTAGTACTTCTATTAATTTCCCCAACAATATTTTAGTGAACATTGCAAATGGATATTACATATCCCTAATTGATATACAGATAATGCTTTGAAATTTTGTGAGAGTTGCATGAGAAGTTTTTAAAATCTGAAAGTAGAATTTTCTTTTTCTGGTTACACCTTCACTGTCTCATGACTGCACACACTCCAATCTGCTTTTTTCCATGTGATAACATGCAGAGAATTTTCTGTAAGACTTGGATTATATTTCAAGGAACCCACCTAATTGGGAGTTTTAGAAATAAAAATAAAAGACAAAACAATGTATACCAACATAAAGTTACATGAACTATATCCCCCAAATATGGAAATGCTAGAAAAATTACTCTTTTATTTACATCTATTTAAGACTACTCAATTGTCTTAATTTTCTATTCCTCATAATCTCAGATTAAATATGAAATCTATCACATCATATTGCAGAGATATGAAATCAATCTCTTATTACTCAGCCACTGGGCAGGTCATAGTATATCAAGTAACAAATAAAAAATCTATAAAAATCTATGCTTATGCATAGTTTTATACTGTATATGGCATCCAGTCTAATACTTCATGCCAAATAGATGGGGAAACAATGGAAACAGTGAGAGACTTTATTTTGGAGAGCTCCAAAACCACTGCAGATGGTGACTGCAACCATGAAATTAAAAGACACTTGCTCCTTGGAAGAAAAACTATGACCAACCTAGACAGCATGTTAAAAAACAGAGACATGACTTTGCCAACAAAGGTCCGTCTAGTCAAAGCTATGGTTTTTCCAGTAGTCGTGTATATGTTTAAGAGTTGGACTATAAAGAAAGTTGAGTACTCAAGAACTGATGCTTTTGAACTGTAGTGTTGGAGAAGACCCCTGAGAGTCCCTGGGACTGCAAGGAGATCAAACTAGTCAATCTTAAAGGCAGTTAGACCTGAACATTCATTGGAAGGACTGATGCTGAAGCTGAAATTCCAATACTTTGGCTACCTGAGGTGAAGAACTGACTCATTTGAAAAGACCCTGATGCTGGGAAAGATTTAAGGCAGCAGGAGAAGGAGATGGCAGAAGATGAGATGGCTGGATGATATCACTGGTTTGATGGACATGAGTTTGAACAAGCTATGGAAGTTTATGATGGACAGGGAAGTCTGGAATGCTGCAGTCCATGTGGTTGCAAAAAGTCAGACCCGACTGAGAAACTGAACTGACTGTATATGTTAATATATACAACTGTGTGCATAATTGATATACAAATGTATAATTAATTCACAATTAATTCTAAATCATATTTAATTAATGAGCACATAATTGAATAAGAATTGAGTAGCTTTTACGAACTTTGCACAGCATATTAAAGCTTTCCTAGATAAAATAAAAAAATTTATTTCATATTTTTTGAGAATTTGTGTAACTTGAATGAATAAAATATTTTATGTAAGTTCAGTAAAAAATAAAACTATAGCATTTTAAATCAGATTATTTTGACTACTTAATCATTATTGACTTCCCTGGTGGCTCAGATGGTAAAAGAATCTGCCTGAAACACAGAAGACCTGGATTAGATCCCTGAGTTGGGAAGATCCCCTGGAGAATGGAGCAGCTACTCACTCCAGTATTCTTTTCTGGAGAATTCCCTGGACAGGGGAGCCTGGTGGACTGTAGGCCATGAGGTTGCAGAGTTGGACATGACTAAGAGAGTTTCACACAATCAATATTCCAAAGAATGGAAGTATATAGAATATTTAACAACAACAAAGACTGAATAAATTTGATAGTTCTGGTTGAGTCAGGCAAATGAAATACTGCAGTATTTACTTGCATGTAAAACTTTACATGCAAGTAAGAGAATATGGGATAGTGAGTCATTTACCTCTTCATCCTGAATGAGTAGGTGGAGTAGGTGGAGAAGATGGAGCTATGAAAGAGTCTGGAATGTTGAACTTGGGGAAGTGGTTTACCACTTCATTTGATCACCATGGCATCCAAAAAAAAGAAAGAAAATGAAAGTAGAGGCTAAGCTTGAAAAGCCATTTTATCTGGCCACCAAAATGGTGATATGGTGGCTGAAAGGAGTCAGAGGATCCAATACGTCTACCACATGTCTGGAAAGAACATACTGAGTGACTGATTCACTGCCATGTAGGATGGCTACTTCCCCAAATAACAGCGTCTCACCCTGCCCACCTTCAGAATCCTGGGCAAGTTCTTCCACCAGCAAACTCTAACTTAGGACTCTGTGGAAAGGGGGTTCGGGAAATGAAAACTGGCTTCTCCTTTGCAGTGCAGGCCATGTCTTAAAAGTGGGAGATTGTAGTTCAAATTTGACAGCTACCAACCCAGAACAGGCCACCTCTTTGTTGACTCAGCATCAATACCATCTGCTTTGCTTCTGCTAACTTCCAAACACAGGCGATAATATCATACTTCTGCTTAATCCGATGAATTATCTCTTCTACATAGCAGCCTACATCAGTTACGATTGAATTCAAGAAGTAAATCAGTGGTGCATTGTACGTGTGTGTGCATCCTTGTAATTACATGCACATTTAGATTTAGAGGGAAGCTTTATTACAACTGATTGGCTTACAAAATTGCAGGGGCTGTCTAAGCCAGTGCGAAGTTTTTAGGATAAGGAAGGGAAGACCAGGATCAAAGTGGAATCCTGTGAACTCCTGCAGAAGCTTCTTGCTTCCTGAGCAGAGTCAGGGAGGTCTAGGAGAAGGGAGAGCATCCACAGGCCTAAATGGAGACTCAGTTGTTTTTTGGAGGCTGTTAGGCTTTAGGAGAAGACTGAACTGCTCTGTGGTCATATAGAAAGGAAAGAATTTCCAGGATTAAATGATACCTACCCATTGTCAGAAAATGGGTTGCTTTGTTAGGTGAAGAGACCATCCTTGGAAAAGCACCTGCAATTGTAGTAACTACATGAGTACATTCATGATGTCCTGTGAACCTATGAGAATCCAAGGTTATTTCCAAATCTTTGATTATTAGGCACTGACTTCTCCAGTCTTCTCAGTTTTATGGTATTTTAGGGTGGTTATTTGCCTAGGGAATAGCTCACACATCACAGATCAGAGAATCAAGATGGGGATGTTGCCCCCTATTGACCTCAATTTCACTATGCATTCTTTGACTGGGAAAATAATCTAAGGGTAGGCTCTCAAACCTTATGGACACTACTGTGAATTGTAGTCAGCCTCATAATCCATTGTTCACTTGTTCTCTGTGAACCAGACTTTGCCTTAAAGATCACAATAATATTCTCTTTTCCCCGGAGTTATAGTATTATTATATTCCCTAATTTTTTTTAACTTAGTTAACAGCCACATTAAATTTAAGAAATGTTGTTTCATATAATTATACATATATGTGTGTGTGTATAGGTAAACAATGTATGAAATTTTATATATAAACATCATATACAAATATTTAGCCTCCATTGATTAGCAGAAAATATCTATGTATATTTTTCATCTTGTATGTGGGAAAACATGGTTTCTAACCAAAGTGCCTCACTGTAGAATTTTCACTCAAATTCCTATACTCTTAATAACAGTTTAGTTTATTCTTCAGTAATTTCTTGAGATAAAATCCAATGAAGGAAAACCATTCAAACTCTTGCATATCTGAAAATGCTCTTATAATTTGCCTATTTTTCTGGGCAATTTAGCATTAGTAAGATACATTTTACCTCAAATTCTAGTGTTGGTTTTGATAAGCATATCTCTGATCCTAGTTTACTGAAATGTTATTGTAATATGCTGGGAAATACATCTTTTTTATTCTCTTCATTCATCAGATGTATGAGATCTTTGTAAAGCTAGTTTATTATGAAACCTCATTTCATTTATTTCAGCAACATAATCAACATTTTCTTACAAATGTTGTATTTTCAGAACTATTAATACTATCAGTTGGATGTTGGCTATCCTTACATGAATCTTCATTTTATATTTTAAGAAAAAATCATTCTCTTCATTTTATTATACTATCTGGAGATTTTTGTAAAACTATGTCAACAAAACTTATTTTTTGTTCAATTATTTTGTTATTTGTAATTTGCCAAATGTCCCATTTTGCCTTAATTTTATTTTTTTTTCATAGCTTTCTGCTCTTGATTCACAGACTCAAATTGCTTTTTAATTTTGTACAGTACTTTTTTTTCTTTTTCTATTCCTTGTGATGTTTCTCCTCCCACTGAATTTGAACCTGTGCTATAGAAACATAGGGTCATTGCTTTCACATTTGAAGTTAGACACTATGACTAAATTATTTAGCTAACATTTATATTTCTCTGAATAATTTTCCATGAGGAAATATTATTTCCGTGGTTACAATTATTTTGAAATATAATTGAATGCAATCAAAATATGGTGGTATTTATTTACTAGATTACTTTGCCGTTATCATTGTGTTTTAAGGGAAATCTAGGCTAGACATCAGGAGAGAATGCAAACTGTTTGCTAAGATCTTCATTTAATTACTTACTGTTTCTAAAGGCAAGACTACAATACTGAAAACTGATTGAGTCGATAATTGTTTATTCAATGCTTCCTTTATTTTTTTTCTTTCTCTAATAATGAATATTAATATTACCCATATCAGTTTTAAACCTCTTTCAAAACAACTCAAAATATCCCTTTTTTTGAGTTTCTTTTGAAGGATGAAGAGACTATTGATATTTTTCTTTCTGTGGTTTTAGCACTTTAGCTCTAGGAAAAACTTTTCATCTATTTAGGTTCAGACTTTCTTAATACAATCTAATCACAGATTGTTCCTATCAAGATTGATGGTGATGATAATAATTACATTTTGTTTTCTAACTGTAAAAAATGGACAATTATCTCGATATAGAGGCTACGTGTGCTCAGTCATTCAATCATGTTCAACTCTTTGTAACCCCATATACTGTAACCTGCCAGGCTCCTCTGCCATGGAATTTCCTAGGTAAGAATACTGGAATGGGTTACCATTCCCTACCCCAGGATAGAGAACATAAAGAAAGAGAAAAGAAAAACATCTCATGCATTTTCTTCCTAATAAATTTATATTTATATGAGTTATATCTTGGCTCAAGTCTTGATATCTCCTATCTAATAGGATGATTTTTCCTGAGGAAGAAAGTATTGTCATGTGAAAAAAGAAACCAGAAACCTAACTAGGAAGACAAAAATTTTTTAAGGATGCTTTGGAATGCATGGCAGCTGTGTTAATTTATATAAAAGGAAAAAAAAAAATCATCCTCAAATTCTTTCCTTTATTGTTTTCTTTCCCTTCTAATCTAGAATAAGATGGGTTCTTTATCACTAGTGCCACATGAGAAGCCTATACAATTGAGTAAAATCTAATAACTTAAAAATACCCTGTTAGTTTTTCTGTGTATGTCAGCAAATTACCTGTGAATCATTTAAAATTGTTCTCTGAAAATGTGGGTTTCTAAAACTTCTTGTGTACATTCACCACATTTTAATAAACAAACTATGTATTCAATGTTCAGAGTTTTTTCTGGAAATTTTGGACAGAGATAAATAGGTTTTAATGTATTATGTATGATTATAAAGCAGAAATAGAATAGAGGTTATCTGATGTGAATATGAAAAATGTAGAACATGCATGGAGTATAGGAAAGACAGAGAGAAATAATACCAAAGAGTTTATCTTTTGCTGCTGACTAAGGAAAGAGGAATATAGCTATCAGTATTGACAAGGAGGAAGTGAAAAAACTGGCTTAAAACTTAACATTCAAAAAACTAAGTTCATAGCATCTGGTCCCATCACTTGATGACAAATAGATGAGGAAACAATGAAAACAGTCACAGACTTTATTTTCTTCGACTCCAAAATCACTGTGGATGGTGACTGATGCCATGAAATTAAAAGACACTTTCTCCTTGGGAAGTAAAACAATGACAAATGTAGACAGCTTATTAAAAAGCAGAGACATTACTTTACCTACAAAGTTCTATATAGTCAAGGCTATAGTTTTTCAAATAGTCATGTATGGATGTGAGAATTGGACCATAAATAAAGTTGAGCATTGAAGAACTTTTGATACTTTTGAACTGTGGTGTTGGAGAAGACTCTTGAGAGTCCCTTAGACTGCAAGAAGATCCAACCAGTCCATCTTAAAGGGAATCAGTCCTGAATATTCATTGGAAGAACTGATGCTGAAGCTGAAACTCCAATTCTTTGGCCACCTGATGATGCAAAGAACTGACTCATTGAAAAAGACCCTGATGCTTGGAAAGATTGAAGGCCGGAGAAGGGGATGACAGAGAATGAGATGGCTGGATGGCATCACTGACTCAATAGACGTGAGTTTGAGCAAGTTCCCGGAGGTGGTGAAGGACGGGGAAGCCTGTTGTACTGTAGCCCATGGGGTCGCAAAGAGTCAGACACAACTGAGAGGCTGAACAACAACAATAAACAAGGAAATATTTAAACAGGATAAAAATTTATAAATGTCATTTGTGTATAGAGACCAATAAACAAAATAATGTGGTTAAAATTATTTTTAATAGATATGGTGGAGTAATTTCCCTTGAGGAGATAAGCAAAGCACTTTTGTTTTTTAGCATATGTTTTAGTATCTGCTGAAAACTAAATATAGGACTATCAAGCGATATACCATTCTGTATATGCAGTATATACATGCAGTAAAGGAACATCATTTTCTTTTTCACAATTTGAAGCACTTTACACAAAGTTTTGTTGTTATTGTTTAGTTGCTAAGTTGTGTCAGACTCTTTGGCCCTCTGGGCTCCTCTGTTCATGGGCTTTCAGGCAAGAATACTAGAGTGGGTTGCTGTTTCCCCCTCAAGGGCATCTTCCTGACCCAGGGATTGAACCGCATCTCCTACATTGGCAGAAGGATTTTTAACCTCTGAATCACCAAAGTTTTCCTCCATGTTCTGTATGTAAATCACTGGGGATAGATTTTATTTATGTTTTTAAATCTTCCATGTATCTCCACTTACCAAAAATATTATGTTATGATTTACTATATGACTTTTATGACTTTTTTATTTCCAAACACATAGCAATATTTAATAGTGAACATGGATAAGGAAAGATATATTATTTGAAAATATTGATAGCGTAACTTGCATCACATTAGGTGCTCTCTTTTAAACCAGGTCTTAAAAGAAAAATAAGCTCCAGGGAATTAAAATATAATATTATTTGCTAGAAATGGTTTCCTCTTATAAAAATATAAAATAGGAGGTCCCGCTGAGACAAATTTCAAAAGAATAATTAAAATGGCTGTTACTTTTATGTTCAACAAGTCTATCAAATTATTCGATTTGGAAGTTTTTGAGTTTCAAAACAGCTAAAAATTTGTCTCTGATTTTTTATACTGTATGTTTGAAAGTGAAAGTGAAAGTGAAGTCGCTCAGTCCTGCCCGACTCTTTGCAACCCCATGGACTGTAACCTACCAGGCTCCTCTGTCCATGGGATTTTTCTAAGCAAGAATACTGGAGTGGATTTCCAATTTCCTTCTCCGGGAGATCTCCCCAATCCAGGGATTGAACCTGGGTTTCCCACATTTCAGGCAGATGCTTTACCATCTGAGCCAACATATGTTTATTAGTGTATTTATCTAGTATTTGGATTAAAAAATATATTTTGGGGATTTGTTTATATTTGAAATTGAACTTTTTTATTGGAGGATAATTGCTTTATGGTGTTGTGGTGATCTCTGCCTTACATCAGTGTGAATCAGTTATAATCACACACATCGATCCCCCCCTTATTGGATCCTTGCCCTCCATGCCACCCCTGTAGGTCATCATGACCTCCAGGCTTGGCTCCCTGTGCTAGACACTTCCCACTAGCTCTCTGTTTTACACTGGATAGTGAATCTATGTCAATGTCACTTCCTCTATTTCTCCTAACCTCTCCTTCCTCCACTGAAATGGAACTTAACTGTACCTAATGAGGTGCTCTTTTCTTTCAAGATAAAACTAAGAAAAACTCGTGTAAATAATGACTTATGGGAAAGAAATATATTTATGATAAGAGATATTGTTCAAACGCAGCTAGTCCATTGTCTTCATGTTGTAGATGAGAGAAATGATTTCTATAGAAGTACAATATATATAATACATATATATTAGATCAGATAATTGAGTGCTAATTAAGTCAGATCTGTGATCAAGGTCATCTTATTTCTAAGTTAGTGCTTTTTCTATAACAGTATTTGCAACAATTAAACAGTAATAAAAGCAAAAGCAAGAACAATAACAACAAAAATAAGCCCAGAGCTAACATTTATTGTGTTTATTATGAGTTGGTCAGTGTTTGAAAGGTTTATAGTAGCTCACATAAACAGATGCACCATTATTATTAAGTATTACTAGTATCTTAATTTTACTGACTTAGAAGGTGAGACATGTCTTCATTTTATATGTATGTATATCAGTTGTTTGTTATATGAAAGTGAAAAACATATTTAGACAGTGCTGAACTTCAGCAAAATAGTTCATTTTCATAAGTAAGTATAAAAAGTATTATAAGATAATATAAAAATTTAAATGCAATTTATTATTAATCTTTCCATAACTAGCAGTGAAACACAGATGCATTATAAAAGAGGTTGTTACTTCTCCCTCCTCTAATAGGTTCTTAATCTATTAAAACTGTTTCTTCAATAATACATATCCTGTCTCTAAAAACATGATCACTTTGGGCAAAAATGTTCATTAGTAAAAGAAGAATGTGTTCATTGTAGTGTATAAAACAAAATAGATTTTGATTTTGTTCATTTTTCTAATATTCATCTTAAATTTCATATCACTCAAATAGCATTTAATGTACTACAATTGATCAGTAAATGTTTTTAAAGATCAGATGAGGAATGCACTTTTATGAGTATGACTAGAATTAGGATAAGTCTGCTTTTTATAGTTTTTAGCATGACATTTAAAGAATTTCTTCTGTCAAGAAGAACTTGCACAGGAATAGATTCAACAAAATATGCCTATATGGAATTAGGACTCCTCTTTACTTCCATTAATCTAGTTCATTTTATTATATAAAGTTCTCTTATAAATATATCTGTGCAATGTTGAAATGTCAGCAAATGTAATAGAGGAAATTCCTGGGAGATTTATCATGGAATGTAATTTTTCAATTACCCATTTTGTTGTGCTGGGCAGCATCACAGATGAAACTTATTTGAAATCACTGTTTTTTAGATGATCTTGAAAAGCTTAAAAGGTCATCTGCCTCCCAATTGTGACTGAAAGTTAAAACATAAATTAAAATGGTACAGAGAAATATTTAGCCAAGCTACAGGCATCCCTATTTTTTAATGTAGGATGCCTTTAGCTTCTGTTGAGGTATTTTCAAGTGTAAGACCAAGTTTACTCATATTTTTAGTTAATAATGCTATTAAATAAGGGTGAATGTAGATGAATCGGTATGTTTAATCAGAACTACAAGTTCTTAGCCCAAAATGTTGACTTATTGAATATTGAATTGTATACAAATAAATAAAGATACATCCCTTCCCTCTGAGATGACACAGGGTGTTCAAATCAGGTGCTCTGTGACAACCTACAGGGGTGGGATGGGTGGGAGGTGGGAGAAAGGTTCAAGAGGAAGGGGACATATGTATAACTGTGGCTGATTCACGTTGATGTATGGCAGAGATCAACGCAATATTGTAAAGCAATTATCCTCCAAACAAAAATAAAATAAACAGTGGTAGGTTACAGTCCCTAAGGTCACATGGAGTCAGATACAACTGAAGTGACTTAGCACACGAGCAGGTGTGTGTACCAGAAGAAGAGACAGATAAGAAAAGTTTTAGTAAAAAAAAAAAAAATACTATTCAACAGAAAACAAAGTAGACTGCTGTCAACTTATATTCTTTTTCTGGAAAAAAAGCAGAGATGGTTTAAAACTATCAGCTTAGAGAAGTAATACATAAGTAGATGAGATATAGTATCCAGTGTCAAGTAAAAAACAGAATCTATTGCTCTATTTAAGACAGATCTTTCTGAGTGAATGAAGCTATGCCTATGATTGCTAAGTTCATATTTATTTTCATGTTTAGTTGTTTGTAGAGTAATATGTAAGTTGGTACCACCCATTGAAAACAAAGGGTATGTGCAAATTAAAAAAAAATCAAAATAAAGTCAAGAAGTGTTTCACTCATATTTTACCGGAAAGCAGATATTTACAGGAAAATAAAAATGTCATCAAACAAACATTAAAATTTTCATTAGGTTGCAGTTTTTAAGAAGTCTAGTTGCCTGAAAGCTATAAAATCAGAGAAGAAAAACAATGTGAGAAAAATTGCAAATGACATGCAAGCAATATATTAGGAAAAAAAGAAAAACATGTGCAAGTCCTGTGCACTATGATACACATAAAATATGTAGAGAATAAGTACTTTTTGTAAATGAAGCAATTAAAATACAACTAAAATATCCTTAACCTCAATAACCTCAGATATGCAGATGAAACCACACTTAATGGCAGAAAGCAAAGAACTAAAGAGCCTCATGACGAAAGTGAAAGAGGAGAATGTAAAACGTTGGCTTAAAACTCAGCATTCAGAAAACTAAGATCATGGCATTGGGTCCCATTACTTCATGGCAAATAGATGAGGAAACAATCGAAACAGTGTCAGACTTTATTTTTGGGGCCTCCAAAATCACTGCAGATGGTGACTGCAACCATGAAATTAAAAGACGCTTGCTCCTTGGGAGAAAATCCATGACCAACCTAGATAGCATATTAAAAAACAGAGACATTACTTTGACAACAAATGTCCATCTAGTCAAAGTTTTTTTTTTCCAGTGGTCATGTATGGATGTGAGCATTGGACTCTAAAGAAAACTGAGTGCCGAGGAATTGATGCTTTTGAACTGTGGTGTTGGAGAAGACTCTTGAGAGTCTCTTGGACTGCAAGGGGATGAAACCAGTTCATCCTAAAGTAAATCAGTCCTGAATATTCATTGGAAGAACTGATGCTGATGCTGAAGCTCCAATACTTTGGCCACCTGATGCAAAGAACTGACTCATTTGAAAAGACCCTGATGCTGGGAAAGATTGAAGGAGGGAGAAGAAGGCGATGGCAGAGGATGAGATGGTTGGATGGCATCACCAACTCCATTGGCATGAGTTTGAGCAAGCTCCAGGAGTTGGTGATGGACAGGGAAGCTTGGCATACTGCAGTCCATGGGGTCTCAAAGAGTCAGACATGACTGAGATACTGAATTGAACTGAAAATATCCTTAATTGTTTCTGGGAAAGACTGTTATAATGTATTTAAGAACAAAGAGTAAGTAGCCAAAGTCTATTTTCTCTCAAAATTGTTGATGACTCAAAACAGAAGGATTTATATTATTTTCTAGTCTCTATTGCAATCTTCTTTAATATGGTGATTATCTAATTCTTTTGTTTTTACAAAGAAACATTACAGAACAAATATTAAAATTGTCTCAGTAATGTTTAACATTTGAGAAATTAAATTCATTTTCTGTACTCCAAAAGTCTTACAATCTTGTATTACAGTCTGATTGTTTTAGGTCTATTTCACAATCCAATATTGAAAAAAAAGATCATATGAATAGAAATAGAGACATTTAAGAGTTATACATTAATGTCCACCATCATGGGAAGACAGGTCATCAGACAGCTTGGTTGACTTTTGTGTTTATTCATTTTGATTAATTGTGGAGGCAGCCATCCTCTGTTTAATGTAGATATATGGTAGATATGATCATACTTGTCTCTTTTATCTCAAGGATTTATAGACTATCTTGTAAATTAGACATTTCCTTGGTAATCTTGTGTCCAGTCACTGCTGCACTTATAATCAAATTTCTCTAGAATTGAGACCTCTTCATTTCCTTTTATATCTTGTAATGAATCTAAAAAAACTGCTAAAGCAAAGAAGTATGAAAATTTTGAAGAGAATTTCAACTACTAAATTTATTTTTAGATTTGTATCTCAGATTAAATCCAGAGAAGATGGACTCTCCGTCACTGTGTTAGGGAAAATGAAACTAGGTAACACAGCAAATGTGTCATATGTTAGTGAATTTAAGACTTGTCCATCTCTGTCTAAAAGTTGTTTTTGTTCAGTCTTCAAGAGATTTATATTCTCTATCTATAGCTACATCTATCTCTTTATCAATGATCGAGATTCAGTTCTTTTTTGTTGTTGATCTAGAATTTTGGTAAGCAAAATAGGACACAGGAAGAAAAACTCAAAATTTAAAATATTAGGGTTACAAAGAACTTTAGCATTTTTAGTATATATATGATGAAACCAATACTGAGAGTTTCATGTGGTTCTCCTGGGGATAAAATTATCATTAACACTTGCACTATAGCAAAAGTTTCTTAACTCCTTTTCTATGGTCCATTTCTCTAAGTTATAAACTCTGTTTATAAATAAAACCACTACATGTGTGCCATGCATTATTCTGAATGCTTAGATGTTGATTTATATACTTTCTATAGCAACATTATAGAATAGCTACTGATTATCCTCATATAGCTAATGAATAGCCTATGGGACTGGATATTACATGATTTTCCCAAGGTTACATCAAAAGTCACAATCAGAAACCAGAGGCATGTGTTTAATCATTAGACTAGATTGCCCCTCTTTTGCTAGTAATATATTTAAGCTGAAACCTAGATTTTTATATAAAAATAGTCTGATCTCAAATTTAGTAGCAGAATGACTGACCATATAACCCTTCTCTCTTTTTCAAAAGACAATTATTATATTATAGGATCAGGAAAGTATAGGGTTGAAACATTAATGTCAAATACCCTGAGAGACTGAATAATCAGATATACAATGGCCAGGACATTTAAAGCTAGAAATTTGACCTACAGTAACAAACCTAATAAACCAACCAATTATCTAAGTGATGAACCCAGAAATTAGGTTGGGTGTCTATAAGTCAGACTTGTAGGAAGCCAGACTGCTGTCTCTAGTTACTAGCACAGGGAACCTCTGCAACAGTCAATCCCAAATGTCCAAGACTTGGTCAATAACTTACAGAGTCCCTAAGTTATGTCTGTGTTTCCAACTTAGGAGCCACTGGAGGATGCCAAATACGTATCCCAACCAATCATATAAGATGCCGCTCTTCTAGTTCATTTGCCTAAACCTTTTCTGTCCCTAAACCTCTGCACAGTATATAACTGAAGCTTTCCTCTTTTTCCTTACAAAGATTTCTAGTTCCTCTGTGCCTTGGAGTCTCTGGCAAACAGAAGTGACAGTGGCTGACTCACTTCTTAGCCAAGCTTTTTGATTGTTCTTATTTGTGTAGTCTTTATTTCCACAATCCTATAATATTTTGAAGCTGGCTTTACTTGCTTTGGATAATGTTACTCCAGACTATGTTATAGTTAATACTATTCTTACTCAGTATGATGACCTATGGCCAGATGGCCACACTGCATTTGTTAAGACAGTCTCTGGTTGTGCATTTTATAGAAATGGAACAAACAGATTTGATTGGGGGAGAGTGTCACTGAAGTTACACTTAGACAAAAACACAATGAAATAGCAGCAAATCACGAGTTGCTCATTACTTCTCCTTGTGAAACCTAATTTTCTTTCATAGTCTTTTAAAATTTCATCATATTTATTTTCCTTTCCCAACAGAACTCTGGCTACCAACAAAACATGGGGCTGTAAATTGATTTAGTAATTCAGGAAGTTAGTCTTTCTTCTATGTCTGAGGTTAATCAGTAATTTTTGTTGCATGTGGATGGATTATTTGACATGAAATGCTTTTGTCACCCTCTCTGTGTTTTTTCCAGAGATCCTTGAATTGTAAGATGATAGCCAGAATGCCATATTTCTTTGACTCAAGGAAAGGTTATGGAAACTAGCAAAAGATAGTTTGAAGTCAATGGACCTATATGATTGAAGACAAACATAAATTTTAAGAAGTTTCCATTGGTGCTTTAGACAAAGATATGAAAAAGAAAAATACCTATATGAGTCATAACAGTGATAGAAGAGCTTCTCATGGCCTTAGATGCTAACATACTCAAAATTTTCTCAGTGAGTTAAAACTGATTATGTCCTCCAGAGCTGTTCTGATGGTGATAGGAGCATGGGAGAGAAGCTAGACTGCTCATCTGCAAATCTGAAGCGGGCAACATGGATTTATAGCGTTTGTAATACATGTGAAGAATCAAAGAAAAAACTGAAAATGCAGTCCTGTGTACTAGCTATGTTCTTCAGTTATCAGTAACCAACTGAAAGCAAAGAATAACAGAAAAGCGGACGTTCCACAGTACAATACGTAAATTGTCGTCTTATATCCTTGTTTAACCTTTTGCCTATTCTCAATAGCTTTAATATTGACTTCTAGTCAGCCTAAAAGCCCTACCACAATGAAGTTTTGTTTAGTAGTTGAAGAATTGCCTCTGCTTTCTTTTCTTTAAGAGTCACAATTTTTTAAGAGCACCATTCTCAGTACTTTTCTCCAGTTACAGTAAGAGAGATTAGCAAGTTCATATTGGATGAGCTGTCAAGAATATTGAGCCTATATTGTGCAAATAAGTCTCAAACACCAAAATGACAAAGATTTCTCCAAAAAAAAGACTCACAGGTTCAGAAATTTTAGGCATAAATTAGTTATAAATGAAAATCATAGTTATCTAAGAAACATAATTTAGAGCAATTGATTTTATAAAATGAGAATTGTATCATGAAATAGGAACATGGATAATGTTTGCAACATTAACAATTTCATTTTGATAAAACTGTGTTTATGTCTAAGTAATAAGAAGTTTACTCCAAAGTCTGTGCACAACAATGTATTCTGATTTTTGGAAAGTGGGTTTAAATTATTCTTTTTTAACTTAACTTTAAATACTTTTGGTCATACTTGTAAAAATAAACTCTAATTAAAAATAGAGAATTCTTATGAAATAATATCAGGGGCTTACCAGATGGTGCTAGTGGTCAAGAACCTGCCTGCCAATGTACAAGGCATTAGAGACACGGGTTTGATCCCTGCATCAAGGAGATGCACTGAAGAAGGGCATGGCGACCCACTCCAGAATCTCATGGAGTCGCAAAGAGATGCACACAATTGAGCAGCTAAAACACACACAGTGAAAGTTATACTTTGCTGGCCATATTAATGATTGAATTAGGTTTATTATTATTAATTTTTATCTGTAAGCATTTTCTATGATTAAAATGAGTGGAATAATCTTACAAATCCATCAGAAACTCTGCCATTTACATTATGGCTAAGAATAGATATCGCATGCTAAGTCGTTTCAGTCATATCCGATCCTGTGAGATACTATGGACTGTAGCCCACTCGGCTCCTCTGTCCATCGAATTCTCCAGGCAAGAATACTGGAATTAGTTGCTATTTCCTTCTCTCAGGGATCTTTCTGGATTAAATTGAACCTGGATTTTCTGCATTGCAGATGGATTCTTTACCTTCTGAGCCCCGGGGGAGCCCAACTTTCCCTAGTACAGCATAAACAAACTCATGGTCACTGTATAAAAAGATATATCACCAGGAAAAAGTTTGCCACTGTTATCTTCAAGTCTAGAAACTGAACTCAGTGGAAATAATCCTTGTAATCATCCACTCCATAAGCATATTACACTTATGGAATTCCAACCTCGCTCTGCATTTAAAACAGGCAATTTAAAACATATTCTCTGTGGATAAGCATAAGCCCTGAAGAGCTACTCTTTAAACTTTATATTTTTCCACAGAAACTAGACTTCAAAGATATTCTGAAAAACCCATAAAGTTTCAAACCTCGGTGCCCACAAACTTCTCACTCTGTTCCCATTGACATCAATCAGAATTCTATGTGCTTGGACTGAGGGCAAAGCATAACCTTTTAAATGGCCAATAATATGTTTGAAAGGACTACAAAAATGTCTGAAACTTCAAACACTGTGAGACTTTACACTTCGAAAGGATACTTAGTTTTAAGAACTCAACAAATGTCTAAATATGCTGGGCTTTATCAATTTAATTTCTAATTTTAAAAACTTCAGGGAAGTTTGCTTTATAATTTGAAGGTCACATTTAGACAATACAAAACATCAAGAGTGTTGAAGTAATTTAGGGTTGCTCTTAAATATCTATTATAGTCATTTCTTCTCATGAAAGTTTTGATTTATTAAATAGCTAATAATAGCAAAAGGAAATTTCTGTCCAGTCATTTGAGAAAACCAAATCAAACAAAATAAAAGTTCAGTGATAATTAAAAAATTGTAAAAACAAGAGGAGGAAAGCTACATACAAAATATAAGATTTTATTTACAAAATAAATATGACATGTTGAGTGCCATCAGCTAATCATATTTTTACACAGGCTTCATGAAACTCTGATGCCTCTGGCTCCCAGTGTGGTGGGTCTGTGCTTATTCATCAGATGTTATAAACTTCATAGGTTGGGTACTATCTTCTATAACACATTTCTGGTGATCTGTTTTTGCATGGAGTTATGTGGAATTCCTTTTTTATGTCTAAGTGTGAGGACTAAAGAATTGGTTTTTAAGTATCTTTTTTGTTGTTTCTCTCAGATCATGAAATTCCTTATTTAATACCTCAGTTGGTTCAAAGGCTTTCTTATCTCCAAAACAAACTATCAGTGCAAATCTACTTGGAAACCTATAGCAGTAAGCTGCTGCCAGCCAACTCATTAGTAATAGAGGGATTTCCCAGGTGGCACAATGTTAAAAATCCCCTTGCCAACGCAGGAGACTCAAGAAACCTGGGTTTAATTTCTGGGTCAGGAAGATTCCCCTAGAGAAGTAAATGGCAATCCACTCCAGTATTCTTGTCTGGAAAACCCCATGGACAGAGGAGCCTGGCAGGCTATAAATCATTGGGTCACAGAGTTGGACATGACTGAGCACACATGCAAACAAATGTGGGTCTAAAGGGAAAAGAAAAAAAAAGATATTTATATGAAATGGTTGTATTTTCAAATAGAGTATAAGGAGAAGAAGTTTAGAAAACTTTGAAAGTGGATAAAAAAGTTCAGTTCAGTTCAGTTGCTCAGTCATGTCCTACTCTTTGGGACCCCATGGATTGCAACATGCCAGACTTCCCTGTCCATCACCAACTACTGGAGCTTACTCAAACTCATGTCCATTGAGTCGGTGATGTCATCCAACCGTCTCATCTTCTGTCACCCCTTCTCTTCCTGCCTTCAATCTTTCCCAGCATCAGTATCTTTTCCAATGAGGCAGTTCTGATTTCCTTTAGGATGGACTGGTTGGATCTCTTTGCAGTCCAAGGGATCCTAAAGAGTCTTCCCCAACACCACAGCTCAAAAGCATCAATTCTTTGGCACTCAGCTTTCTTTATAGTCCAACTGTCACATCCATACATGACTACTGGAAAAACCATAGTCTTGACTAGATGGAGTTTTGTTGGGAAACCAATGCCTCTGCTTTTTAATGTGCCGTCTAGGTTGGTCATAGCTTTTCTTCCAAGGAGCAAACATCTTTTAATTTCAAGGCTGCAGTCAACATCTGCAGTGATTTTGGAGCCCCCAAAATAAAGTATCTCACTGTTTCCATTGTTGTCCCATCTATTTGCCATGAAGTGATAGGACCAGATGCCATGATCTTATTTTTCTGAATGTTGTGTTTTAAGCCAACCTTTTCACTCTCCCATTTCACTTTCATCAAGATGCTCTCTATTTTTTTCTTCAATTTCTGCCATAAAGGTGAAGTCATCTGCATATCTGAGATTATTGATATTTCTTCCTGCAATCTTGATTCCAGCTTGTGTTTCATCAGCCCTTCATTTTGCATGATGCACTCTGGATATAAGTTAAGTAACCTGGGTGACAGTATACAGCCTTGATGTACTCCTTTCTGAATTTGGAACCAGTTTGTTTTTCCATGTCCAGTTCTAACTGTTGCTTCTTGACCTGTATACAGATGCAGGTAAGGTGGTCTGTTATTCCCATCTCTAAGAATTTTCCACCATTTGTTGTGATCCACAGAGTAAAAGCCTTTGGCGTAGTCAATAAAGTAGAAGTATATGTTTTTCTGAAACTCCCTTGCTTTTTCAATGATCAAACAGATGCTGTAAATTTTATCTCTGGTTCCTCTGCCTTTTTGAAATCCAGCTTGGACATCTGGAAGTTCACAGTTTCCATACTGTTGAAGGCTGGCCTGCAGAATTTTGAGCATTACTTTGCTAGCATGTGGGATGATGCAATTGTGTGGTAATTTGAACATTCTTTGGCTTTGCCCTACTTTGGGATTGGAATGAAAACTGACCTTCTCCTGTGGCCACTCATGTGGTCACCGCTGAGTTTTCCAGATTTGCTGGCATATTGAGTGCAGCCTTTCACAGCATATCTTTCAGGATTTGAATTAGCTCAACTGGAATTCCATTACCTCTACTAGCTTTGTTCTTATTGAAGCTTCCTAAGGCTCACTTGGCTTCATATTCCAGGATAGAAAGTGGAAATAAAATATCTCCATAGTGAGTTTTTACTACCTTGTTGTTTTTTATCCAACCCCCAGAGCTTGCTCAAACTCCTGTCCATCAGGTCAGTGATGTCATCCAACCATCTCATCCTCTGTTGTCCCCTTCTCCTCCCACCTTCAATCTTTCCCAGCATTGGGGTCTTTTAAAATGAGTCAGTTCTTTGTATTAGGTAGCCAAAGTATTGGAGTTTCAGCTTCATCATCAGTCCTTGCAATGAATATTCAGGACTGATTTCTTTCAGAATTGAGTGGTTTGATCTCCTTGCAGTTCAAGGGACTCTCAAGAGTCTTCTCCAACACCACAGTTCAAAAGCATCAGTTCTTCAGTGCTCAGCTTTCTCTATAGTTCAACTCTCACACCCATACATAACTACCAGAAAAACCATATCTTTGACTAGACAGATCTTTGTCAGCAAAGTAGTGTCTTTGCTTTTTAATATGCTGTCTAGGTTGGTCATAGCTTTTCTTCCAAGGAGCAAGCATCTTTTAATTTCATGCTGGCAGACACAATCTGCAGTGATTTTTGGAACCCAAGAAAATTAAGTCTGTCCCTGTTGCCACTGTTTCCCCATCTATTTGCCATGAAGTGATGGGACCAGATGCTAGGATCTTTGTTTCCTGAATGTTGAGTTTTAAACCAACTTTTTCACTCTTCTCTTTCACTTTCATCAAGAGGCTCTTTAGTTCTTCTTCGCTTTCTGCCATAAGGGTTGTATCATCTGCATTGCATATCTGAGATTATTGATATTTCTCCCAGCCATCTTGATTCCAGCTTGTGCTTCATCCAGTCTGGCATTTTGCATGATGTACTCTGAATATAAGCTGAATAAGCTGGGTGATAATATACAGCCTTGACATACTCCTTGCCCAACTTTGAACCAGTCTATTGTTCCATGTCCATTTCTAACTGTTGCTTCTTGACCTGCCTACAGATTTCTCAGGATGCAAGTAAGGTGGTCTATTATTCCCAACTCTTGAAGAATTTCCCACAGTTTGCTATGATCCACACAATCAAAGTCTTTGATATAGTAAATAATGTAGAAGTAGGCATTTTTCTGGAACTCTCTAGCTTTTTCTATGATCCAACGGGTGTTGGAAATTTTATCACTGGTTCCTGTGCCTTTTCTAAATGCAGCCTGAATATCTGGAAGTTCACTGTTCACGTACTGTTGAAGCCTGGCTTGGAGAATACTGAGCATTACTTTGTGTGAGATGTAGGCAATTGTGTGGTAGCTTGGACATTCTTTGGAATTGCCTTTCTTTGGGATTGGAATGAAAACTAATCTTTTATAGTCCTGTGGCTGGAAAGGCCAGTGAAAAAGAACTTTTCCTGTTACCTTTAAAGACCAAACATGCACTGCACTCCATGCTAAAGTTGGTCTTACCTTTATGAAGTGAAATGAAATTTTAATTTCCTAAATCTTTTTTAAGACACATTGCTAAAAAAATTCTCTCTAAAAGTATCTACTCTAATTTAATAACAAATAAGATTGAATCAAGAGAGTTTAAAATGAATTGTGAAATATCATATGTGGTTTATGATTTATTTTTCAAGCTCATTTAATTTTTTTCTTTCCTTTTTTTTTGCACAAGCTTTTTTTTTTTTTTTTTAATACTGTATTCCTTTGTGTACTGTAGTATATTTAAATTAATCTGAATAGATGAATTAGGAAATGGTCACAAAATGCTTCAAAAATGTGTAGTTTGCATTTTAAAACAATCAGATTCAACTGTGATTGTATCATGAATTTATGGCACTTTTATCATTCTTAAACATCCATTCTTTTACATAGTACAGCCTTAGTTTAGATTTCCCTGAAGGCAGACAAGTAGTATATTTACAAGGAACTCCCAGTAAACCTGTTTCTCATAGGGAAGTATAGAAATGAGATGGACGAGGAAAATGGCAGAGCATATACATGTGAGTACATCTCTTCAAGGGGATTTTTTTGTTGTTCACTCGTTCAGTAGTTTCCAAATCTTTGTGACCCCCATGGACTGCAGCACACCAGGTTTCCCTATCCTTAACCATCTCCCAGAGTTTGCTCACACTCATGTCCATTGAGTTGATGATGCCATCTAACCATCTGGTCCTCTGTCCCATTCTCCTCCTACCTTCAATCTTTCACAACATCAGGGTCTTTTCCAATGAGTCGGCTGTTCACATAAGGTGGCCAAAGTATTGGAACTTCAGCTTCAGCATCAGTCCTGCTAATAGGGCTTAATTTGTGAGAACTGGCAGAATATTGAGAAAATATATCTTAAAATTATGGCTGCTGGGCAGAGGATGCTGGGGTATATGTTGTTGTTTAGCTGCTAAGTCATGTCCAAGTCTCTATGACCCCATGGACTGTAGCCCACCAGGCTCCTCTATTTGTGGGATTTTCCCAGGCAAAAGTACTGAAGTGGGTTTCCTTTTCCTTTTCCAGGGGATCTTCTTCACCTAGAGATTGAAACCAGGTCTCCTGCATTGCGCGTGGATTCTTTATGAAGTGAGTCACCAGGAAAGCTCACTTTGGTGCATATTGACCAAGTATTTCCCTTCATAATGTAGATCTCTCTTGGGTCATTTCCTCTCTGGCACTTTCAGTCCACCTATCATATGGACCAAAGAAATTGCCTGTGGCCAAAGATGCATTTAGGCTGAGTGAGAGAGAGGTGAGTCCATTTGTGTGTGTAGAAAATATCTGAAACAAACTCCCAGGACTGAGCTAAATGTGTATAGACTAGGTGACAGCATCTTTTCCAAATACTTAAAACTAGAATTATTCTGAAGTGTCCATATTATATAAGTGTATATATATTATATACACTTATATATTAAAGTGTCCATGTTTAACTAAAGTTATATATGAGGCAACATTTTCACTTATGTAAATCTTGTAATCAGAAAAGAAAATAAAATGGACTTTTAAGACACAAAATAGGGTTATTATAGTTTGCTTTACTCTCCTGAAATAGAAACCTTAGATGCTCAGAGATAATAATTCATCTTGAAAGATGAAATATTAAAATTGTTAAGTGCAATTAGGTGATGATTATTGGAGCAAAAAGCTGGTATTGTTGTGATGGAGTGTTACTAAGCATCAGAACCAGATAACATCAGTATGAAAACACATACATAAAAAATCATCTTTCAATATAATTATTAATATCAAAATATTACTGTTTGTGTATCAGCTTATTTTATGAATTATTTGGTATGCATTTCTAGTCATTATTTTGAGTAGTCTTATAATGTATGCATGCCTATTCACTTCAGTCAGGTCTGACTCTGCGACCTGATAGATTATAGCCCTCCAGGCTCCTCTGTCCATGGGATTCTCTAAGCAAGAATATTGGAGTGTGTTGCTACACCCTCCTCCAGGGATCTTTGCAACCCAGAAATCAAATCCGTATCTCCTGCATCTCCTACATTGCAGCAAGATTCTTTACCTATTGAGTCACCTGGGAAGCTTTGTCTTATAAAGCAATCAGTGTGGAAAACTTAATCTTGTTTCTAAGCTGAATTTTAACAATGACTTCTTTTATGATATTCAGTCATATAGTAATTATATTCCCAAGATAATTCTGTGCATTGCTTACTACAGGGTTCATTTAGTACTGTAAATGTCTGGGTTAATATCTTGATTCAATTTAAAGAAAGCTGTTTATCCAAATAATGAATGCTAAGTGAACAGAGAGCTTAAGATTTTCTCTTTTTTTTTTCCCTTGAAGAATGATACATAAATCACATTCTGAGACCATAAAGTTTGAAAATATATATAAAGGTTATCTATTACTATAAAACATTTTTCGTTGTATTAAATATAATCCTCATTGATATGTTATTGAAAAAGTTCCTGTGCCTGACTCACATTGAGGTCAAATGCTACTGAATGTTGGAGTTTGGAGCAGAGAAAGGTTTATTGTAAGACCATGCATGGAGATGGGTAGCTTATGCCCAAAAACCCCCAAACATCACAAAGGGTTTCAGGGAAGCATATATAAAGGCAAGGGGAGGGAAGAGGGGAGGGTCATAGGGTCTGTGATCTGTTGTGCTCAGTTCTCTGATTGGTTGATGTTGAGGTAAATGAATGGTATCACATTATCAATTCTTAAGCTCCAGTAGGTCGGGCTCTGTGCTCATTATCATCAAACAGTTAATTTCTTCCATTTGAAAGTGAAAGTCGCTCACTCCTGTCTGACACTTTGTGACCCCATGGACTGTATAGTCCATGGAATTCTCCAGGCAAGAATACTGGAGTGGGTAGCCTTTCCCTTCTCCAGAGGATCTTCCCAACCTAGGGATCGGACCTAGGTCTCCTGCATTGCAGGCAGATTCCTTACCAGCTGAGCCACAAGGGAAGCCCAAGAATACTGAAGTGGGTAGCCTACCCCTTCTCCAGCAGATCTTCCCAACCCAGGAATCGAACAAGGGTCTCCTCCATTTTAGGCGAATTCTTTACAAACTGAGCTATGAGGGAAGCCCTTCTTCCATTTGGTGGTGGCTTTTAGCATCTGAGCAACTCAGGAAACATGCATTCCATACTATTATCAGGGTACTTCAGAGAGAAACTATAGCAGAGGGGGAGGGACTGTCCTGGGAATGCCACATAGGATCCTGCTCAGTTCAGATAGACTTCAAAACTGACTTTGCTTTACAATAAAACCTACCTATAGAGAACATTACTATAGAAAAATGCAGGTCATTGGATATTTGAAATTATTTTATTGTAATATGTTATATAGTAGTATTTTTAGAAGTTAGAAAATTAGAACTATAAATATAGAAAATATATGAAAAAATAGAACAAGTTTCTTATCTCACATATGTTTGGTAGATACTAAAAATTTTTTGAAGTGAAACACATAAATAGCTGTATTTCTTTTAACCTCAGATTGAAAGGTAATCTAAATATTTTCCTGTAAATTTGGTTTATAATCATCAAGTGATAGTTGATGCCATGTAAGTGTCCTTTATGGGGCCTCCCACGTGGCTCAGTGGGTGAGAATTTGCTTGCAGTGAAGGAGACAGAATCCCTGTCTCCAGTGGGTTAGATCTCTGATAGACATGGATTTGATCCCTGGGCTGGGAAGATCCCCTGGAGGAGGGCGTGGCAACTCACTCCAGTATTCTTGCCTGGAGAATTCCTATGGACAAAGCATAGGAGGCTGCAGTCCATGGGGTCACAAAGAGTCAGATGCAACTAAACACAACTGTGTTCTTTCTTGTTTTGTGTCCGTTTAAAGAAAAGGTACCTCTTCCTTTTGTAATCAGGTTCTTTTTCTTTCCTCCTGCTCTCCACACCCCGTGCCTCCGCAGCTAGAGTCTCCAATACAATGAAGAGAAGTGTGAGAGTGACCATCATTGTCTTATTCCTGATCTTACCAGTAACACTTGGCTCAAATTTTTCTGGAGTTCCCCGTGAAATCTGAAATGAATCCTTGTATACAGAAAGCAAGGAGAGACTAAAGAAAGATGCAGCCCACTCCAGATTGCTAAGTGTCAGGCTGAATGAGTAAGGAAACTTACATATGAGGATTATCTTGGGTGCATGCAAAGCGAGCAGAGTCTGTCACGTTTATACAGAGACTATAACTGTGTTCTTTCACATATAATCTTCCAGATGGTCTCAGCAACAGGGTGCCTGTCAAGACCAAGTCTTTGAAATAGCTGGTAATGTGGGAGTAGTGGGCAAAACATACATTCCAAAGACAGGAGAGGAGTGAAGTGCTTCTGGTTGCCCATATCCAGGTCTTGGGTCAACTGTGGTCAACTTTTTTCCTTGACTTCCTTCAACAAACCCTTGATTCTATCACCATTAACTATTTTGTTAGCCATTGAGCCATAGTAAATGGTTTGTCATGTTGGAAAAATTCCTTCTATTCCTAATTGCTAAAACATTTTATAAGGAATAGACACTGGATTTTGCCAACTGCTTTGTTTAAATTTTTTAATGATCATTTTTTCTTATCTTTTATTGATTTGATAAATTGCATGGATTTATTTTGTAATCAGCTTTGCATTCCTTCTCTTGAAGTCTTCCCTGGTGGCTCAGGCAGTAAAGAGTCTGCATGCAGTGTGGGAGGCCCAGGGTCCATCCCTGGATGGGGAAGATTCCCTGGGGAAGGAAATGGCAACCCACTTCAGTATTCTTGCCTGGAGAATTCCATGCATCGTAGTCCATGGGGTCACACAGAGTCAAACACAACTGAACGACTTCACTTCTTGCATTCCTTGACTTCACTTGATGCATTATCATTTTTCTGTTGTTGAAGTCAATTTACTAAAATGTTCTCTGCATCTATTTTGATAAAGGCTACTCTTTTATGACTTTTAAAATAATTTTTTACTTTCTATAATCTCATGATCTACTTTTAATATGAGGATAGTTACCATATAGGGTGAGATGGGAAATATGTTACCTTTCTAATCTCCGGAGGAGTTTGTATAGAATTGGTTCCATATCTACCTTAGATGCTTCATAAGATTTACTACTTTCACTAGTGCAAACATCTGGGTCTGGAGGTTTCCTGCTATGAAGGATTTTAACTACAAGTTTAATATATTTCATAAAGATACTGTCATGTTATGCATTTCTTCTTGACATTGCTTCTCTAGCCTGTGTGTTTCAAGCAGTTTATACCTGTCGTATGAGCTATCAAATTTATTGGCAACAACTGTTTATAATATTCCCTTTCTTATTCTTTTGTCACCTATATAATCTATAATGAAAGCACCTCTCTGATTTCAGACCTAGGTCATTTTTGCTGTCTCTCTTCTTTTTCTTTTTTTATTCTTTCCTTCCATCAGTCTAATTTGAGGTTTATCAACTTCAGTGGTCTTTTCAAAGAAGCTTTTGGTTACACTTATTTTGGTTTTTTATTATCTAGATTTCCACTTTGATTTTTATTATTTTTTGTTACTTACTTGGATTTAATATGGTATTTTTCCTAGGAGTTAACTGAGCTAGAGGGCTCCCCTGATTGTTCTGTGGGTAAAGAAATAACCTGCGATGCAGGAGACTGAGAAAGCACAGGTTCCTTCCTTGGGTGGGGAAGGTTTCCTGGAGGAGGAAATGGCAATCTACTCCAGTATCCTTGGCTAAAAAATCCCTTGAGCCTAGGAGCCTGATGGGCTACATTCCAAAGCCTTGCAGAGATTCCCACACGGATGAGCAGCTAAGCGCAGGGAGTTGGAAGGCGGTAGGGCAGCTAATTAAAACGAGTCCGAATGCAAGTTATAGTCAGGCATGTGTTCACTTACTCCTGGAGAAAACGGGAGAGGCTAGGCTTCCCTAGTAGCTCAGTTGGTAAAGAATCTGCCTGCAATGCAGGAGACCCTGGTTCTTCCTGGGTCCGGAAGATCCCCTGGAGAAGGGATAGGCTACCCACTCCAGTGTTCTCAGGCGTCCCTTGTGGCTCAGCTGGTAAAGAATCTGCCCACAATGCAGGAGGCTTGGGTTCGATCCCTGGGTTGGAAGGATGCTCTGGAGGAGGGATAAGGCTACCCCCTCCAATATTCTGGCCGGAGAATCCCATAAACTGTGTAGCCCATGGGGTTGCAAAGAGGCGGACATGACTCAGCGACTTTCACTTTCTTTTCAACCGCAGGAAGCCCTGCTCCACACCTGTTCTTCTTCCTCCGTTTCCACCCCGACCCCAGGACTGGCGCATAGGTGGGGGCCATCTCACTGCCGAGTGCCTCCAAATTTAAACAGCTGCTGCAGTTTTATGGAATTAGGGGTGAGGAAAGGGGAGGGAGGAGCTATTCTGGAATGGAAAAGTTATAAGAACAAAGTTAGAGTGTGGAAAATTGCCATCCAAGTTTCCCTCTTCTTCCTCCATAAAGAGGTCTCCCTCAGAGCTTCTTGAGGAAGGCCTCTGCAGAAAACTCCAGATGAAGAGGCCTCTAAAATGGGGTCATTTGAGCTAGGAATACATCTGTACATGAGAGCACAGTCCTTGGGGCCTGAGTCTGAACGCAACTCCCTTCAGAGGCTGTAACCCGTTGCTTGTGTGAGGGCCACGACTGACGTGGGGTGAGCGGATTTTCCCTGGGACCTGAGGATTGTCAGGTGCAACTTTTGTAATTGTCTGTGATTGGGCCTGAAAAAATCATATTTGCTTTAAAAAAAAAAGCAAAAACAACAACAACAAAAAAACTGGAGTGCTTGACTTCCCTTCTCCTACACTTTATTAAATAGAAGCTCTGGTTATTTATTTCCAACTTTTCCTCTTTCTAATATGGCTATTTATTGCTCTGATCCCCCACTCCCACAATTACTGCCTTAGTGGCACTCCATAAATATCAATATTTTTTTTAAACATTTTTGTTCATACAAAATACTCTCATTTTTCTTTTCAATTATTATTTGAGCACAGATATTTCTTTCTTGTTCTGATTTTTAGTTTAATTGCATGACTTGAGCAATGTTACATTTATGAGACTTGTCTTATGACCCAGAATATAGTCTATCTTGGCAAATGTTCTGTATATACTTGAAAGAAGTCTGTAGTCAACAGTTGTTTGTTGCACATTCTAGAAAAGTGTTAATTAGGTTCAGCTAGTTGATATTTGTAGCTGTGTTTTCTATATCCTTGATGATTCCTAATCTTTCTACGGTTAAAGGTAAGTAATAAAATCTAAAATATTTGTTTTTTTGCAGAATTTATCTACTTCTCTGTACAGTTCTATCAGGTTTTGTTTCTTCCTTTATGAATTTGTCATTAGGGTTGTAAACATCTAGAGTTTTCAATTACTCATGATAAATTAACTGCTTGTTTAGGTGCTATTTTAAATTTAAACGTATTTATTTACTTTATTTTAAAATAATTTTATAATGATAAACAAATATGTGGAAAAAGCAAAGCTGAAGAGTATTCCAACGCTTGAATACAGTTTAGTTCTAAACTTTTTTGTTTCAAGATGTTTTTTTCAAGATGTTTGTTTCAAGATTTTCTAAATGGAACAATTTTCCTTAATTAAAAAAAAATCAATAATTAAAAGCATGTGTTTCTTGTAGTTTCATAATTGATAGTAGATTAATTTGATTTCTCTGTTTGCTTAAATTAATTGCCTCCAAGTCCTTAAAATTCTTTTTGCTTTTACTGTATCATCATCCTTTTCAATAGGTCTTTTTAAAAATTATTATTATTACTCAGCAGTGGTTTCACTCCTCATTGTGATTTCAAATTTGTTAATTAAATATGTTATTTGGTTTTAAAACATTTCCTTCAGTCTTTAGTTTTGCTTTCATGTGATTATTTTGTGTATTCACCTTTATGGTTTTGTTTCACCATATTCCTGCTTTTATTTAGTTTAAGAATTAAGACCCCTCTGAAAATATTTCCTTGTTTCCTTCTATCTGACTTTTAAAAAACACACAATGTTATTTTTATTCTTTTGTTCATATGTGATGATTTTTCTTAGCATTCTGATATTGGTTTGCTTTCTTTCCTAGTTAATATTTGACAACTGAAAACTGAGAGGTTTTTTTTTTTGCTTTATGTTTGTTGTTGAATGAGCTGAAACATTAAATGAAGAAAGAAGACAATAATAAGGCAATGTGATTTATGAGGAGGCAGTCTTTGTTCTTTTAATGAAACTTGATCAAATGTTTTTGAAATAAGCTAATATGACAGCCAAAATTCTAACTTAAAAAAAAAAACAAAACCCTTTAATGATCATAGATCCTTTACATATGTAATTTAAAGTAACATGTATTGTTCATCACTTTTTTTTTTTTTAATTCACTGGTTTCTGTGTAGAAGCTATTCAGTCTTAAAGTGAAAATGATAATCAGCTTATCTTATTGTCACAAAATCTGGGGACAATGCCAATAATTCTCAGGATCTTGCTGATGTGCCTATCCATCTTCAGGGGATAAACAGTGGTGGGTCATAAGCCTTTTCCAATTTGTCCTGCCCCACTAACTGTTCGTTTGTTTGAAGTTCTGAAGGGAGTTATATGTGAACCTAGAGCAGCTTGGGATTAGAGGTGCCAAACGTCCATTCAGTTGAAAATTTAAGTATACCTTTGAGTAGGCCCTTCATATACACAGTTCTCCACATCCCCAGTTCCACATTGATACAGCCAATTGTGAATTGTGTAGAACTGTTGTTTTTACTATTGCTGGAGAAGGGGGTGGAGACACCTTTAAGTAAACTCCTGCAATTTAAATCTGTTCTGTTGAAGTGTTGATTGTATATGATTATTTCCCTTCATGTGTTGAGATAGTGATATTTTATCATTGCTTCACTTTTAGTTCACTTATAATTTTATATATCAGAGGAAAACAGTTCTTCATAGTTTCATTCTGTTACCCTATCCTTCTGATGTGATTGTATTTATTGGATGAAATAGATAGTATGTTTCATTTGCAATGCGAGTTGAAACAGAATAAATAAACAGTATTGTTTTAATTATCTGTGATAATAGAGTAATAGTTGGAATAATACTTGGAATAGAAGAATAAATGGAATATTGGAACAGTTAGAATTTTATGTTATCAGAATGGTGTTAGAAAAATATATGGGTTTCAAACTGAATTTCAAAAACTGAGCCTCAAACCAGTTGTTACTTCTTGATATTTCCAGTAATCTAACATTGCCAAATATGATCAGCAACACATTCCGTACATAAAAGAATTGTAGCTAAGCTTTAGTGTCTGTGTATGAGCTTAGGGTATGAAAAATTCAGTTCTGCCAAAGGTACATCTTTAGATCCAAATCCAGCAATATAGTCTATAAGTTGTGATCCCATTATTTTCTCACCCTAAACAATAATGCATACAGTAGTTTACCTACTGATACAGTAAATTAGTATTATCTAATTATCAGAGACAAATACACTACTGTTTTAATTTCTGAAAGGCAAGGGGTACTTTAGAACACAAGTCTTCAGTTTTTATTATCATATAATTAATCCTTATTCACAAAATAATTTAAAACCAAGCTATATATGTGAGGTTTTTATCAGTGTGATTTATTTGTACTTTAATACCTAAAGTTTTGGACCAAATAATGCATTTTAAGCAAAATGAAGTATTTTCTTGCTTTCTCAGATGAGCTATTTACTAAGCTGTTCATACTCACACATTGTCTGTTTATGTGGGGAAGATATCAGGTGGTTGAGAAAATAATAAACTGGGAGGAGATGGTGTTGATGTAGCTGTGCAATCAGTGGCTATGAGGTTCTTCAGTGGGCTTTGAGACACAGCCACACTGAAGGTCAAGGCTGCCGTGGCCGGACACTTGCTTCCTATTGCACCCAGGTAGGAATAGCCACTGCTATTTCTGAAATCTCTACTCTAAAGGCATCAGTCTAACTCCAGGGAATATCTCAGATGATAGAAATGAATGTTTTCCTGCACTTCTGTACCCAAGAGGGTGAATTAATAATGCATTTCTGACTCCAAAAGAACAAGTTATATTGATTTGAAATTCACCCTTGATAATTATACTCTAATTTCCATAGAAGACCTCCTTGAGTTGTAGGAAATATGATGTGTTATGTAAAAAGTAGCCAAACTTTAAGTTGAAATTTTGGGGGAGATCAGGTAAGGGAATATGGGCACTAGTATAAAATGAAATAAAAATAATTTTCTATCAAGGAAGATATCAAGAGATACAGGTATAGTGAAATAAGCAATTAAATAACATACAGATATTTGATTGTGAAACACAGAACATTAAATGAAAACTAACAATTTATAATGCATGACTGTCTGTAGTTGACCTAGAATTAATTTTCATGTACAGAGTGAGGTAGGGATCCTTGTATATTTGGTAGTGTGTAAACATCAAAAACTATTTTACTCTGATCTGCTGTGTCAACTTGGAAACATGCATCTCCATATATTTGGACCCATTTCTTATTGTTTTTATTTTTATTTTTTTCTTGTTGTTTTTAATAGTCAATTTGTTTCTATTTCTCTAAGCTTTCAGTAGTATTTTATTAACTGATAAGGGAGGGCCCACAGACAATTTCTTCATAAAAAATAAGTGTTCTCCAAGAAGAATGTACTTCTTAACGTTAACTCAGAATTATATAAGGATTTTGATAGACATCTATAGATCAAATTAGGAAGTATTTAATATCTTTACAATGTTGACTTGTTTTATCCAAAAATATAGTATATTTTCAGTTTCTCCAATGAAGGATCCCATATATTTCATAGTTTTTCCTATACGTTTTATATATTTAAATTGCCAGTTTCAATTTTAATAACCTACATCTTTGAACATCCTGTTGTCAATTTAAAGAAAATTGCCTTTACATATCAAGTATGTGTTGTGCATATTGTGTGTATGGGTGTGTGTATGCATATGTGAATGTGTTTAACCTAGCCTGTTGCTCTATTATCTTAAATTGTGTCCCATTATTAGTAGTGAGGAGCAAGGAAACATGAACCTATATGTGGAAATTCATTATTGTTATATTCCCCTCTTAGTTGCTCAACTGTGTCCAACTTTTTGTGACCGCATGGACTGTACCCTGCCAGTTGCCTCTGTCCATGGAATTCTCCAGGCAAGAATACTAGAATGGGTGGCCATCCCCTTCTCCAGGGGATCTTCCTGACCCAGGGGTTGAACCCAGGTCTCCTGCATTGCAGGCAGATCCTTTACATCTGAGCCACCAGGGAAGCTCTTAAGTATACATAATTTTAGTACAAAGTAGAATAACTAATAACCCTTATTTTTTCATATGACATACAATTAAGATGACATACAAAAGCAGCCATTTCAATATTTCTCAGTGAAATAGCACAAATAATAGCTTTTAAGATGACATACAAAAGCAGTCATTTCAATATTTGTCAGTGAAATAGCACATATAATAGCTTTTAAGAAACCTTTCAATAGCTGCTTCCTTTCATCCTTAGTATACAAAGGAGTCTTTCATTTAGTATATATTAGATAATATCAAACACATTTGCAATATCTATTTAGATAACTGTTTTATCATTTAATTTCTTAATGTGGTAAATTATGTATGATTTCTAATGTTTAAGACAACCTGTATCCAAGAAAGAAATCAATTTGGTCTTGATACATAGAATAAATCAATTTGGTCTTGATACATAAGAGTTCTGTAAAATGCTGAATTCATTTTGTAATTTATTTAGAATAATCATTTAAAGCAAATGCATAGAGTTGAACCTTAATTTTCTTACCTAGTTTTTGTAAGAAAACTATCTTACATTCATAAATTGGTGTGGAATATTAGTGTTCATATATTAGTCTGGAAATATTATCTCTTCATATTCCCTAGAAAAGTTTAAAGTAAAATTGGCATTATTTTGTGAATGTGTGATACATTCACAAAACATCAAAGTGGCCTGGTGAGAGTTTTATGTGTAGAATATTTTTTAAAAGATTTTATTGACTCATTTTTAATGTCTATTTAAGTTTTCTTGTTTTTCCAATATTTTGACAGCAGTTTTGCTAGCATTTCACTTCTATGGTTCTCAGAATTACTGTTACAATTTTAGATAAAATTCTTGTATCTATCTAACCATTACAATGCTGGTGGATATATGTTTATATCATTTCCTATCATATGTACTTATTTTATTCTTAATTTTAGAAATGTAATGTTCTTCATAAAGTTTCAATGTTCAGTGTTTTTCCTTTTATATTTTAATATTTAAATTCAATAAGTTTTGCTTTTAATTTCCTATTCAGTTTGCATTTATTCTGCTGCATATTTTCCAGTTACTGAGATAGATACTTAACTCCTTAGATTTGAGCATTCTTTTCCTTTGTTTTTCTCTCCCTCCCTTTTTCTCTCCTTGTCTAATTTTAGTATTTCAAGACTGAAGTTTTTATTTAAAGAACTAATTTCTCTATTTTGCAGAGAGAAATAAACCTCTTATTGATTTCAAGTGCAGGGATACTGTGGTTTGAAGTATGGTGAATCCTTGTGATCGTTTGTTAAAAAAAATAATGCTTTGTTGTTAAAGGGGATAATGTTCTGTGAATTGCAATAAAGCCACTTTATTGACAGTTTTAGAAAGGTCTTTTCTCACATTGCTGGTGTGTGTGTGTGTGTGTGTGTGTGTGTGTTTTCTTGCTGTTTAAGTTACTAAGAGCTTTGAATTACCTGAAACTCTCTTCTGTTTTTTTAATGATTATTGAAAAATTATTACTTAATACATTTTAAAACTCTGTTGTTAGGCACAAGCCCATTTAGTATTTTTTATTAAAAAAAAACTACTTTCAATGTTTCCTCTTTTATGTCTTGGTGTCTATCAAGCAGGGCAAAACAATGAGGGTTTTTTGTTTGAGGAATTTTGGGAATACTTTATATGGTTCATTTTTAATATTGGAAATTTACAGCATTTTTTTAATTATAGATCTTCTATTCTCTAAATGATGAACCTAACTGTATTAAAGTTAGGTTTAAATTTATTTAAATTTAAATTGTATTAAAATTTTAATATAAATTTACTTATATTTTTCATAGTTTGTTCCCAACCTCCAACAATACTATTTGACCTTAGGTGTATTACTTAAAATGTATTTGGCTTAAGATCTTTATGTATAAAAGAGAATATATTCTTATAGTACTTATATTTTAGAATTAGTTGCAAAAATCTGTGTCACCTCATTACAGATATATTTATAGTAGATGGTTTTGATCTTTATCACTTGTTTATATTCAGAACAATGGGTGGAGATTTCAGATTGATCTATATAATTATTGTCTATTATATAGCATCTGGAGAAGGCTATGGCAACCCACTCCAGTATTCTTGCCTGGAGAATCCAGGGATGGGAGAGCCTGGTGGGCTGCCGTCTATGGGGTCACATAGAGTTGGACATGACTGAAGTGAATTAGCAGCAGCAGCATGTAGGATCTGGCATGAATTCACTGGGATTATCTGATAGAGTGAGGTGGGATTTTTCTAACTATTGTGCTATTTTCTGATATATTTTTAAAAATAACATTACTGCCAAACTGGTGTTTGCCTTACTAAATATGAGTCTTCTTTACACTTATACAATAATTATTTGAATTGTAAATCCCTTCATATAGTACACATCCCATCTCTATCCATTGATTCCTTGATTTGCTGCATATAGGTCTTATTTGTGATTTATATTATAACGATGATGGGTAGAGTTCAAAAAAATAATGTTAATAATAAAAGAAGAAAAAAGACCCATGTAACATAGTTACAGTTATAGATCTTCAGGTAAATATAAAGCATCGCCACTCTCTTTTTCAGTCTTGCATAATTTTGTATATTTGTCTCTTAATGGTAAATATGTGTCAGTTTCTCAAGGGACCTATTAATACAAGAGATTTTCTATCAGTGAGATCTTAAATTTTGGGTAAAAAATTGAAGTGTTTCACTTTATTTGGTTTTAAGTTTATGTCTGCAGAAATATTTTAGTGAAGATGAATTATGTGTTTATAAAGCATTATCTAAATCTCTTTCAAATTGGAAATCTTTAACTTTGAACTCATATGGAACCTAGTTCCTCCAGATTGAGTCAATCCATTAGTTCTCAACAGTTTTATCTATTTTAAGTTTTATAAACCTCAAATTTTTTATTAACTAAATTGCTTATACTAGAGAGTTTTGAAAGTCTGTGTGATTCTCTTGAGAAAATGAAAGGAAATATGCTACAAGTATGCACATATGGTTACTAATCTTTTCTCATTGTCTTAATTTGAAATTATATTTTCCGACCTGAGTCCCTGTTTGTCTCAATTTGTTCAATTATTTTGACTATCAGATAATCAACTCTAAAAGTAAGAATTTATGTGTAAATATAAGTGGTAGTTGTTAACTATCACTGCAATACTAGCGGACGAGGACAGCATTTTCATAGCATATACAAATAGCCTATTCTCTAGCATCATATTCTTACTTGAATCTGCTTTCTTAAAGTCACTTCAATCCACATCAGACTTTAAAGTCACCCTGAGTTGACTTAGGGGAGTCACCTCAATGTAATTAAAACTGTGTTGGCTAAGTTTTGGTAATAATAGAATAATGTATTACTTACAGCAAATACTCCAAGTACCAGTTACCGTAAGTTTTTCATGGTCTCCTTAATTTTTATTTTTTGTTGAAATGTTAATTTATAATTCTAGTTTAAAGTGTACAACTTAGTGATTTGAAATTTTTGTAGTTTATACTCAATTATGAAGCATTGTCTATGTTCCCTATACTGTACAATACGCCCTTGTAGCATATATATTTTATACATAATAGTTTGTAACTTGTAATTCCCTACCGCTATATTGCCCCTCCCCTCCTCCCTTTCTCCACCTGAGACCACTCTGTATCTGTGAGTCTATTTATTTTCTTATATTCATTACTTTCGTTTATTAGATTCCACATCTTGGTGACAACACACATTTGTCTGTCTCTCTTTGTGTTGTTTCACTATATTAATACTTTCAAAGTGCATCCATCTTGCTGCAAATGGCAAGATTTTATTCTTTTTTTAAGAATAAGTGGCACTCCTGAGTGCATGGTGTGTGTGTGTGTGTGCATACATACACCACATTTTCTTTATAAGTTCATTTGTATGTGAAAACTTAGTTTGCTTCTGTAACTTGGCTATGGTAAAAAATTGTTTTGCTACAGAAATTGGTGTGCATGCATCTTTAAATTACTGTTTCTATTTTCTTTGAATATTTGCACTGATATGGATTTACTGGGTTGTATTGTAGTTCTATTTTTAGTTTTTTGAGGAACCTTTATATTTCCGTAGTGACAGCATCAATTGACATTCCCACCAACAGTGTACATGGGTGCCCTTTTCTCTACGTCCTTGTCAACATTTGTGGTTTGTGGTATTCTTGATAGTAGCATTCTGATAGTTGTAAAGTGATAACTCATTGTGAGTTTGATATGCATTTTTCTGATTCATGATGTTGAGCATGTTTTCATGTGGAGCATTGTTTGTCCTCCCTGGAAAAATGTCCATCCTTATGTTCTATGAATCGCCAGTCCAGGTTCGATGCATGAGACAGGGTGCTTGTGGCTGGTGCGATGGGATGAACCAGAGGGATGGGATGGGGAGGGAGGTGGGAGGGGGGTTCAGGATGGGGAACACATGTACACCCCTGGCGGATTCATGTCAATGTATGGAAAAACCAATACAATATTCCTAAAGTAATCAGCCTCCAATTAAATAAATAAATTAAAAAAAAAAACCTTGGTTCTTTTTTCATATTGATATATGTGCTCTTGTATACTTTGAATATTAACCTCTTATCAATCATAACATTTGGAAGTATTTTTTTCCCACTCAATACATTGTCTTTTTGTCAATAATTTTCTTTGCTATGCAAAAGCTTTTAACTTTAATTAGGCTCCATTTCTTTATTTTCGCTCTTTTGTTTACTTTTGGAGATAGGTTTGAAAAAATATTATTTTGGACTGGAGGTTGCTCCATTTTTATTTCACTTTCTGAATTGAAAAGTGACTGAAGGGCATGCAAAAAGGAGGGTTGTTTCAGGGACCACTATTTAGCTTACTGCTCAAAGTAATGAGGAAAGTCTGTAATAGGTTTATAAAAAAAAAAATCTGAAGGTATTTGGGTTTTCAAAAAGCATTCCATGATTTTCAAGAAAAATGACCCTAACTTTTTGATTTATTCAATATACACATTTGACTGCAACTTTACAGAGAACTGAAATAGTAGATAAGAACGTATATCAATAAAGTATTAAACTTAAATATACAAGGATTTGGGTCTAAAGTTAAATTCCAAATGCCAAAAATGATTTTTATATTCTTTTTTGAGTGACAAAAATATTTAAGGTTTCTTGGTGATTTAGTTAAACAACTGAGACAAAAATAAGAAAATAATAAAACATAGATCTTAGGAAATAGTACAGATCATCTGATCTTTAGGGAGTTGTGCCAAACCAAACCATTTGCATTTCCTTTGCCACTATATTGCAATTAATATGCTAATGATAGTATAATACTGGCAGCAATAACTATATACTTTAGGATTTAGCGGTCTCTACCTGCTCATTTTGTGTTCAGCCTGATGTATAAACAGCTGAAAATTTCACTTTCAGAGAAGCAAATCTGGAAATAGATGCTATATTTTGGAAGCAAATCTACCTAAAGAGAAAGTGTTTTCCTCTCAATATAAGAGGAACAGTTTAGGAAGAAATTTAAAAGAATGTTTTTCTATGATTTAGAGAGCTCTTCATTAACTTAAGCTCTTTGGGTCTCTATTCCATATTGTGTCCACAATGCCTAGAGCAATTCACCACATTGCAAGCACCCAGGTAGTATTTTTGATGACAGCAAAATACAGATAAATATACAATAAAATGGATACTAAAGTCCACTTATACTGCATACTAGCATAGTCAAACATATGTGATCTTATATCTGTTATCAAAGATATAATTGAGATATTATGGAATTATTGTTATTTAATGCAAACAGATTAACATGGAAATTTCTATTTTTTTATTCTGTATACGTGTTCATTTCTGTGTATGTCTGCGGAGATGTCTGTGAATTAAGACTCAGTAAGAGTAGAGACACAAGTGAATTATATAAAATCCTAGTTTAAAAAACTTTCTAAAATGATGGATTATAATGCTTCAGTTTTTTATGTGCAAATATCTAAGTACTTTTGTATGTGATTTCTGTATGATAAGCAAAGGTGTGTATGTGTGAGGCAAGTATAGGTATGAAGTAAATTTTCATGCAGGGATAGGATGAGTAACAAGGTAATAAAGTATAGAACAAGTATAAAGTGAGATGACAATCTGGGGAGTTTGGAGTATTCATCACAGAGAAGTGTCAGTGCTTTCCAGCTGGGGATCAAGCACAGGCAGCAGATGGACAATCTAAAATTGTATAAATCAAAGAGCAGATGTTGGGGTGCATGGATATGATTGACATGGGGACAGCACTACTGAAAATGTTTCTGCAATGACCATTCCATCCTCAGCTTGGGTATCAGTTGTCCCAGTGTGGGCATTAGTGTTTAAATCATCATACAATGATAACCTAATGTAGACAGACATACAGATGGCTAAAAAACACATGAAAAGATGCTAAACATTGCTCATTATTAGAGAAATGCAAATCAAAACTACAATGAACTGTCACCTCATACTGGTCAAAATGGCCATCATCAAAAAATCTACAAACAGTAAATGCTAGAGAGGGTATGGTGAAGAGGGAACCCTCTTGCACAACTGGTGGGAATGTAAATAGATAGAGCCACTATGGAGGACAGTGTGGAGACTCCTTTAAAAACTAGGCATAAAAATATTGTATGATCCAACAATCCCACTACTGAGCATATACCGCGAGAAAACCATAATTGAAAAAGACACATGTACCTCATTGTTCATTTCAGCACTGTTTTACAATAGCTAGGACATGGAAGCAACTTAGATGTCCATCAACAGATGAATGGATAAAGAGACTGGGGTACATATATACAATAGGTTAGTACTCAGTCACAAAAAGGAACACCTTCGAGTCAGCTCTAATGAAGTGGATGAACCTATTCCTATTATACAAAGTGAAGTAAGTCATAAAGAGATAAGAAATATCATATATTAATGCATTTATATGGAATCTAGAAAGATGGTACTGATGAAGCTATTTGCAGGGCAGCAGTGGAGATGCAGACATAGAGAACAGTCTAGTGGACACAGTGGGTGAAGGAGAGATTGTGTTGAATGGATAGAGTAGCATGGAAACATACACATTACCTCATGTGAAACAGCCTGTGAGAATTTGCTCTATGACTCAGGGAACTCAAATCAGTGCTCTATGATGGCCTAGAGGGATGGGAGGTGGGAAGGAGGCTCAGGATGGAGAGGGTATATGTATGCCTATGGCTGATTCATGTTGATGTGTGGCAGAAACAAAGACAATATGGTAGAGCAATTACTCTTCAATTAAGAATAATTTAAAATAAATATATCTAATCTTTCCAATGTTCCATTTCCTAGCCGTCATCTAGCTTCATGAGTTTTTTGAAGTACAGTAAGAATAAAGATATAATAAGCCATTTCCAGAGTGGTTACCTCAAACTATATTAGTTCATACAAATGAAGTAAAAGGGTAGAAATGTGAAAAGCTAAATTTTTGAAATAGATTTCTCAGTTGAAAGCATTTGTAAACAAATCCATTTGTTTCACTTGAATTGTTTACCTGAGTATAAAAAGCAAAATTCTCACAGGAAAACAGATAAAATTTATACTTTTTTTGACAAAACAAAATTGGATATTCCCCATGTCCTGATCGGTTTACCCAGACTCATCTTTGACTATACAATGCTTCTGCTTCTGATTAGAGACATCTGTTAAATTTATAAATTCCTGATTGCCTGCCAAGCATAACCAAGGAGGGATGCACCTGGCAATAAGAAGGAAACTGGAAGCAAAGCAAATGTGCGAACCTGCCCAGACAGCTAGAAATCTCAAACCCCAGGCCCGTTAAATGTATATATAATTGGCTGAGATCACAGCTTTGTAACCTGAAGTCCGTCCACAGATGATGGACATATCAGATATTTTAATATTCATGACCAATGCCAAGAAACTTTAACTCACTTTTATATGAGAATTTAGGGGAAATTTGATACATTCCAATCTCCTTCTTTACATATTCAATATATGTAGAAACGGTGATCTCACCGTGGAACAAGATTCAGTTCACCTACCACGTCCTACACAACATTCTGGAACTTTCCTCTCTGTCTTAGTAGGAATTGGGGTGGTACCCACCCCCCAATATCATGACGGCAGATTGCATAATGTGTTTCCCTAGACCTGTGAGGTGAGGTTCTGTAGCGTAATGAACACTTATCTTAAAAGTCACAGGTTGAGCTTAAAACTCCTCAATAACTAAAACTAAGCTTTTTTCAAAATTCTTTGTGAGGTGCATTAATGGCAATATTTATTCATCCTTAATAGCTAGTGAAGAAAGAAGGAGCTTCCCTAGACGCTCAGATGGTAAAGAATCTGTTTGCAGTACAGGAATCCTGGCTTCAATCCTTGTGTTGGGAAGATTCCCTGGAGAAGGAAACGGCAACCTACTCCAGTATTCTCACCTGGAGAATCCCATGGACAGAGGCACCTGGAGGGCTACAATCCATGAAGAGTGGGACACTACTGAAGCAAGCTAGCACTAGCAAGGAAGATATGAATCCCACTGGACATGTTAGAGACGCATATATACCCACACAGTGGTCAGAGCAGATTCTTTCTGACTTTACTCTGTGACAGACTCTAGATCCATCCATGTCTCTACAAATGACCCAATTCTCTTCCATCTTGGGGGCTAATACTCCATTGTGTGTGTGTGTAAATATATATATATATGTATGTATATATATATACACCCCATAACTTCATTATCCATTCATCTGTTGCTGTACATTTATATTAATGTATATGTGGAAGCTAGAAAAATGGTGCATATCAGCAGGACAGGAAAGGAGATGTGACATAGATAATGGATATGTGGACATGGTGTGGGGGAAAGGGGCTAGGATGAGTTGGAAGATTAAAATTGGTTATGTGGAAGCTAGAAAAATGGTGCATATCAGCAGGACAGGAAAGGAGATGTGACATAGATAATGGATATGTGGACATGGTGTGGGGGAAAGGGGCTAGGATGAGTTGGAAGATTAAAATTGGCATATATACACAACTATGTGTAAAGTGGCTCATGAGAACCTGCCGCATAGAACAGGGGGCTCAGCTCAGTGCTCTCTGCTGACTGAGATGGTGGCATGGAGGGGAAGGGAGGTCCAAGAAGGAGGAGATATATACACATATGCATATAGCGGATTCACTTCATTATGCAGTAGAAACCAACACGACAGTGTAAAAAAAAAAAAAAAACAAAAAAAAACAAAAAACCCTATATCCCAATTAAAAAAAAAAAACAAAAACCTCTCTGAATCAGACAGAGGAAGAACTGTCCTGACTTGCTTTTTCCCCTCACCAGTGTTTTGTGGAATCATCACGTCCCACAGTGGAAAGGATTATTCTTTCTCAGTGTAAAAGTAGTCACGTTGTCTGCTGATTGTTGTATGACTGAAACTTTAACAAATCCCATTAAAGTAGGGAAGAGAGAAGAGTCTAAATGCAAAATGGTCCCATTCAGTCAGGAAAGCCTTTTGGTTACTTTATGCATGTAGCAGTTAAGATATAAAAAGTGGGTTTACTGCTTCCTAAAAAAAAAAAAAAAAAAAAAAATGCTAAGTAGAGAAACAGAATTCAGCCTTTAGGAAAGGAGAAACTGCTAGTAGATGAGAACTTTAGCCATGAAATCACCTTTACACCAGGAATTGCTTTTGCAGTATTTAAGTAAAATTGAGAAAACCATTTTGTGAGAAAAAGTAAAAATTGGGGGTAAGAAGGAAAAACAGAAATTGAAAAAAGTTACTATAATGAAATGACTCTTCTCAAAATTCTGCTTCCAGTTTTAACTTTTCAAAACCTTTTTTAAAAAATATTTTTAATTGAAGGACAATTAACAACACTGTGTTGGTTTTCCAGAGGTATATATATGTACCCTTCCTTCTGAGCCTCCCTCTCACCTCCCACCCCATCCTACCCCTCTACTTCCTCTTCACGGGGTTGCCCCGGTGGTCCTAGTGGTAAAAAATCCCCCTGCTAATGCGGGAGATACGAGAGACGCAAGTTCAATCCCTCCGTTGGGAAGATTCCCCTGGAGGAGATGGCAACCCACTCCAGTATTCTTCCTTTTCATAAATGCCTGGTAATAGTTAAATCACAATTAAATAATATACCTACACTGATTATACCTAAGCAGATGTTGTGAGTATATATTTTTGCATACTGTAAAGAAATAAGAAAATAACTAGTTTTGAAAATGTTTATAATAGGCTAATTAGAGAAATCATGTTCTGCTTATTTCTCTTTAGCACAAAGTTAAAATATAACTTCATCTGTAATATTAACTATTAAATCCATTTCTGAAGTGGAGCTTGAATGCTTGAGTCAGAAAACAGCTATTCTAACTGCTCCTGCTATCTGATTCTGACCCACTGGATGAAATCCAAAGCTCTGTGAAACTTATCATCACTTTAAGAAAATAAAACTTTCTTTAGCCACTTAATTCCAAGAAACAGTTTAGTGATTGCTATGTCCACTTTAGGGTAATATCATAATTCTTCACGTTTTGAATTTTTCATCTTAAACCCGGAAAAGTCTGCTCAAATAGACTGTTGAAAATGAATGTTATGGTTCGTCTTTAACCCCACCACAGCACACATTTTCTAGCTCCAGTGTTTGACTTCTTTAGTTGGAGAATGAGAGTGAGGGAGTAAGAAGACAGGGAAAACTATTAGAGAGTCTAGAGATACTGAAGCTAAAAAAAAAAAAAAAAAAAAAAAAAGTACAAGCTATCAGTCAAAAGTGGGCCTATGAGTTCTAGACCCAGTGGGGAAGCCAGTGTGTTTGGAGCAGAGTCAGTTTGAGTGAAATGATGTTGCAGATAACAGGGATCAAATTGCAAGCAAGATGAATAAGAAAAAAGAGTGATGGGCCACATCCCCCAGAGATTCTGAGGTTTAATTAGGGATAGGGCTTGGCATTTGAAAATGTTTTAAACCTCCAATTAGCTTACCATACAGTCAAATGTGAGGACCACTGTTAAAGGATTCTGCCAGCTACTGTAACTCTGAGGAAACTAAAGATTACTCAAGTGATCTCATCTCAATTGTGTTTTTAAAGTTTCCTTTCTACTACTGTTCTGATGAAAAGCAGTATGGGACTCAAGGACTTCCCTGGTGGCTTAATGGTAAAGAACCTGCCTGAAATGAAGGAGACCCGGGTTTGATCCCTGGGTCGGGAAGATGCCTGGAAAAGGGAATGGCAACCCACTCCAGTATTCTTGCCTGGAGAATTCCAAGAGAGAGGAGGCACCTGGCAGGCTACAGTCCATGGGGTCGCAAAGAGTTGGACTCGACTGAGTGAGTAAGACTTCACTTTAGCAGGGACTCAGGGATAGGACAATGAGACCAGTTAAGTGGCTATGGCAAAATTCTACATGAGGATGAAGGTTGTATCAAGGTGATAGGGAGAAGTGGGGAGAAGTCGTTGAATATGTTCTAACTGTAGACCTGACAGGATATGCTGGCACATTAAATATGAGATATGACTTCAAATTTTGTGGCCTGTGCAACCAGAAGAATGAGGTTGTTCTTTGCTAAGATGTATATAAAGTCAAAAGACAGGCATACAGAAAGTGATTTTAATATTTTTAAGTCAGACAGTGATGGAAAGGTATTTAAGTTTGGGGCAGTACCCTTAAAAGCAGTCAGAAATGCAGCTGTACTTAAATTCTTCAGTGGTGGAGGTTCCTTCTTGAATTTTGCTGGAGGAGCCAGAAAGCTTGAGGAGTAGCAGCTTAAGTAGGACTCTCTCTGAGCAATTACTGAAGAAACTGCAGAGGCCATGGCAGCTGTAGCTAACTCAAGCCCATGGAGACTGTCTCTTACAAAACTCTCACATCTAGGCATAGTGATTGAGAGAGGGGGAGCAGAGCTTTGGATCACTTTGTAGAAGTTGTTACTTTCTGAACAGAGCTATCAATAGATTCTGCTCCAGGCAGAATTTTTCTATCCACAGTGCTTGGATTTAGCCTTAAGAATGACCTGAAACTTTTTGTCCACTCCTCCCCCACCCAGTCTTTAAAAAATGCAAGGGACTCTCTCTGCCTTGTCTCCTTAAAGACTGATTCAGTTTTTCCAGATTTTTGAGATGAGCATAAAATCTTTCATCATTAGCTACCCTTAATAGAGTGCAGGGCATACAAGGTCCACTTGTGTTGAAAATTTTGCATTTGCTATCCGTGAGGAACCTTTCACAATTCTGTGGTTAAGAGTAATAGAAGACTCATTTTCATTCACCTTCTTGCAGGGGAAATGTGGTGTCATGGTGAATTTGGAAACTGCAGGAGTTGACACACATTGACTTGGGAGCTCTGCCAAAATGAAAATTGCAAAAGATTTATTTTAATATATTGTTACATGAACATAGTTCTTTTATTTTACTTATGTCAGTTGACCTTCATAATGGCTTATGAGTCAAGTATGACAGATATTTATTATTCTCATTTAATAGAGATGAAAATTGGAGTCAGAAGTTCAATGACTTGCTTCAGGTAATATACCAGAAAATGAAGAAATTGTATTTGAACTCAGATTTTTTTTTAATTTCAGAAAATATTCTCTAATAACACAGGGATGCTCTGTTTCCTGCTTTTTTCCTTCAAAAGTAAATCACATAACCATTTCTTTCAAAAGGATAATAATCTTGTGTTCTTAGCACCATTATATATTTTCTTTACTGCAGTGCTTTTCAAATATATACATGCATCCTAGGTGATGTAAAATTTTAAAGCTTATGTCTCTCAGGTGTTTATAAATAAAAGTATAAAATAGAACTCAAACTTAATGTTATTTTGCATCTTTCAATGAGAGAACAACTTTAATTTTCTGCAATAAACTTTAATAAAAGATTAAGATACTTTAAAAACAGTAGTAACATGTCATAAACTAGAAGTTTACATTCAAACACACCAGTTAAAATTCACACATGACTTTTAGTCACAGGATACCATGTAGAGTGAAGTATAGAGGATCAAAGTCAGTCTTACTTGAGAAGTCAAATGGTAAATTTTGAGGCAAAAGGAAGAATAAGAAAATTAAAATTGAGATCCCATGAAAGGGGGGTTCATGGAAGGAAAGTTTCATAAACCCTCTTCAAATTACTCATATGACCCCACACTGTGTATCTTCGAAGGATAGTCTAAGGCCCCAGCTAATGACACAGCTGGGAAGATAAAGGAACAGAAAGATTTCTGCTGTTGCCACCTCCCTTTAGGAAAAAGTTTGACAAATATTTGAGTTAACTCAAAACGAATTGTCCACTGGAATAAAGCACATTATTTAAAAGAAGATAAGCATCAGTCTTCAGTGTATTATGTATATCTAGTACAGGAGCGACCGTTACTAGGCATATAAAATATATGGAAATGTGACCCACTGGCAAGAATAAAAACATTGAAAGCAACCACGGGATGACCAAGAAGTTGGATTTAGGAGACAAATTTCAGGCAATTATCTTTAATATATTCAAGAACTCAAAATGTTTCTTACCTTCAGAATCTTGTGAGGGAAAATATTTGTACCAGCTGAATATAATTTTAGTCTAGAAACACAAAACTGAAGCTATCATTTCAGGAGTAAAAGATGGAAGATCAAGAGATTCTATAAACATTAAAACATTTATTTAAAATATTTTAAAAGTTTAGACTGATAAACTGAACAATTCAGAGGAAAGACAAATCTCTAATATAGCAAAGCCAAACATTATACGATCTTAAACCTATTAATGAGACAACAGCCTTCATTAAAAGTCTTCCTGTGCGGATACTTCCAGTCCTGTGTGGCTTCACTGACATATTTTACCTCTATAAGAAGATTGCTATGCCTTTGTAAAGACAATCAAGTCTGAAGAAATGGTTTCTAGCACACACAAATAAGATTAGTAAAAAAGCCATACAGACTACAGGGGGGTAAATAAAGCTATCACTATTTAGGTAACATGTTTTATGAGGAAAATCCTTAAGAAGTCTACAAAAGAACTAGCTAGTTTAATAAGTTTACATCTGGGCTTCCCAGGTGGGGCTAGTGGTAAAGAACTCACTTGCCAGTGCCGGAGACATAAGACATGTGAGTTCAATCCCTGGGTCAGGAAGATCCCCTGGAGGAGGGCGCGGCGACCCACACGAGTATTCTCGCCTGGAGATTCCCATGGGCAGAGGAGCCTGATGGGCTACGTCCATAGAGCCATAAGGAGTCGAACATGACTGAAACAACTTAGGACGCAGCAGGAATGGACTTATTAACAGATGTAAGACTCTTCAATGAAAAATAGAAAATGTTGCTGGGAAAAATTAAAGAAGAAAATAGAATGCCATGCATTGCTTATGGGTTAGATGATGTGATGTTAAATTTTAATTATTTCAAAATTGCTGTATAGGTTAAAGTTACTTCTTCCCCATTTCTACAGACTTTTAAATAAAAATTGACAATGTTATCCTAAATTTGCCCAAACTTACATGCCTCTATGCTTCATTTGGATATCTTATTGACCTCTTTTCCAGTTCATTAGTTCTTCTGTTGAATCTGAAACATAACTCAACTCTAAAATTCTTAATTTCAACGAATTTATTTTCAGTTTTAGCATTTCCATGTGCCTCATTTTGTTGTGTCATGAAAAACAATATTTCTTCTTTATTTCCTTTATTTCAAGGTTTTTCAATTTCAGGACTAACAGTATTTGGGGATGAGTTACTTTTTGTTGTGGGAGAGTTTTCCCCTGCAATGTTTACAGAATTTGTAACCTCTGCTCAATGGACAACATAGAGGTCTCCTCTTAATTATAGTAATATAAATTTCCAGAAATTACCAAATATTCCCAAAGGGAAAAACCACCTTACTTTGAGAATCACTGCTTTATTACATTTAATGTATCAGTTGCAAATTTTAATTTGTCTTTTACAATTGAAGTTTTTGAAGTTGTGTGTATATGTGTGCACTTATTCTAGTAGTTGGATCACTTGTTCTTTAAAGTCTTTTTCTTGGTTTTTAGCCATAAATATTTGTCTTGAATTCAGTTTACTCAGAATATTTATTAAATGAAGTGTGTGTGTGTGTGTGCACGCACGTGCTCAGTCGCTTCCATCATGTCTGTCTCTATACGACCTCATGAACTGTAGCCCTCCAGGCTCCTCTGTCCTTGGGATTCTCCAGGCAAGAATACTGCAGCGGGTTGCCATGCCCTCCTCCAGGGGATCTTTCCCACCCAGGTATCAAACTCACGTCTCCTGCAATGCAGGTGGATTCCTTACCCACTGAGCCACCTGAGAAGCCCTAAGCAAACATACTATTGTTTATTTTATTAAAAATATATAATATGGATAAATGTTAATGTTCCTCCTAGAGGCTTCAGTCTTCTCTTTCTTCATAGTAATTTCTAGCCCCAATTGTTTCTTGAAATCCCTTTATAGTTTTAAATATTTAAAAAAATCATCTTTTTAATCTCAGCAAGAATGGTGTTCTACTGCATACTATTTCATTTTACATAGAATCAGCATAGACTTATGTTACTGGTTTGTATTTAATTTTAGATAAGTTTCTGAGATATATAACTCCTTGCCCATGAATAAACTCTTCAGCTATATCCAATATTGTATTTATAGCACCCATTCTTTTCACAAAACCCATTCATCTTTTTGCAAATAATTTGAATGTTATTTCTAAATCTAGCTTTTCCCTTAGATGATTTTATTTCTGCTTTTCAAGTATTTTATATACCTTTACCTCAATTAGAGTCATATTTTAACAAGAAGTGTTTAGCGTGTTTATAATTCAGTGCTCTTGGGTTGCTACACTAAACCTTAGTGTCTTTTGTTGGGATTTTCCTTTGGGATTGTTGCCTTTTTTCTCTCCCCTCCCCCCACACACAACAGAATGATTTTCACTCTGTCACAGGTGGTAGAGGAATGGGAATCACTGGGCAGAAGAAAACTTACAAGCCAGTCACAGCAAGTGGTTAAAAAAAAAAAAAAAAAAAAAAAGACATCCACCCTTAACCTCTCAGGCCACAGAGAGTTAGGATAATCTAGTTTCAGGGTTTGGATAATCTTCTTGATAAGTAGTTTTGTTAAACCTTCCAGTTGAGAGAACTAAGTGCCTGTGGGTATCCTTTTTAAATCAGGAACATTTTAGGGCATAGACTTTCAGTGATATCTTTATAGTTAATGTTGTATATTGTCTTTTCCAACCCTTACCTAAGCAAATCTTATTGACTGTCATTTGTCTGGGTTTACCTCTGAAACTAGAGGGTATGAAGTAGAATTCTTCAAACCAGAAGTTAGGCACATATTCCTGAAATAATTCAATATTATTGATGATAATGTAAAATGTCTGTCAGAGGATATGTATTTTTATGTGATAGAATGATACTTCAAATGTGTTAGGTTGAATAATCTGTTTTAATTCACCTTCAATAATTTTGACTTTATCTTGATGTTAATATTTTTGGTACCTATGAGGAGATAGTTTTTATAAGCTTTCATGCTGAGATAGAAAATAGATAGTGAGATGCTTGTTGCCCTCTTTAGACTTTTAGAACATTTCAAATTATTAAAGGTTGCATAGACCTATTAGAATTGCAATGGTCACTTTCCTGATGGACCTCATAAATTTAAAAAATCATTTTTCTTAAAGATTTTATTGCTAACTACTTGTTTCTTTTCAAGCATTAAAGTTAGCTAGTTACTATGCCAGGTTTGTTGTTGTTAAAGGATGTCAGTCACCAATATTTCATGGTTAATTCATAAAGAACTGTGTTTCTCTAGGCACCTTTAGTAATGAGAGTTCTGTGATTACTTTGGATATTCCCTTCGAGTTCACTTATGTATTCCCTCAATTAATATTTGAGTATTTACTACATATCTGTGACTTGGATAAACAAAATAGATCAAACTCTGAATTAGTTTTATATTATTTTGAATTACTAATGAAGTAATACAGTGATAAGTGAAATAGATATTAAAATCAAGGAGGTGAAACCTTTCTGGGCATCACGGGTGGTGGGATTTGTTTTCCCACTTGTTGATATAATTTAATGGTATATCAGCAGACATTCAAACAGTCAATCCTAAAGGAAATCAGACGTGAATATTCATTGGAAGGACTGATGTTGAAGCTGAAACTCCAATACTTTGGTCACCTGATGCAAAGAACCGACTCATTGGAATAGACACTGATGCTTGGAAAGACTGAAGGCAGGAGGAGAAGGGGACGACAGAGGATGAGATGGTTGGATGGCATCACCCATGTGATAGACAGGAGTTTGAATAAGCTCAGGGAGTTGGTGATGGACAGGGAGGCCTGGCGTGCTGCAGTCCATATGGGGTCACAAAGAGTTAACACGACTGAGTAACTGAACTAAACAGTGGGCTCAGTCTTCAGAATATATTGTATAACTGTGAAGTCAAAATAATTGGAATTAAGTTGGAATAACAGATCAACTTATGGATATTATGCAATTTATCTTGCTGATCTTCCCCCCTAGAAATATTTATTCTATTTCTGAATGTTACTTTATATACTGAAATAAACTTTATGGTTTTATTCATCATATGAGTCCTGATTTTTAAAGTTTTACATTTTGTAGAATTTACTTTTAGCATGCATGACAATCTTTTCAATTGTTATATCAGTAGTGAGCACATATCCATAATTTTTCTAAGTTGATTGTACATCCTTATGTGTTAGAAAATTTATTTTGTTCCTCTCAGATGTGATTATCACCAGAGTAAATGAAATATATCTTTAAAATGATCTGACTTTCACTGTATTATCTGAGGACCTTTATTATGCCTTATTTGATCAGTTTTTATCCCAGGAAATGTTTGATAGGATGAATTCTGGAGTTAACAAATGTTCCTGAAGTTTTTACATCATCCAACATGTTTACTAATGAAACATGTTAATTTAGTACCTTTAAAAGGAAAAAGATTTACTTTATAAATTGAAACACTGTGTCAAAATGTTTTGTATCTGTTAAAAATAGCATATGGCATTTTCTTGCTAATGGATAAATCATATTATTGGCCTTAATGTAAACCATCCTGTTGATTATCATGAAATTACCATTAATACTGAAATTTTTACAAAATAGAATCCATAAACTACCTACATTTGCATTCTTCTGTAGTATAAGATTTTTTTCCCCCTAAGACTTGGATATTCTCATATTTTATAGTGTTTCATATTAAAATTTATAGTTTTTTTTAAAGAAATTATTTTTTATTTTCTTAAAATTTATTAAGACGTGTCTTTTTCTTTTTTATTTATTTATTTTTCCCCCTAGGCCTTAAAGTTACTTACATCACCTGTGTGTTTTATTATGACTGCTCTCTGTATTACCACTTATGTGCCTTCTGTAATGCCTTTAATAATGGCTTCTGACCTCAGTATTTTGCACTCCTGTGAATGCAGTTGTGTCACAATTTGGAGGGGGACTGTAGAGAGGAGTTCTGAGATCAGTCAGTCAGTCAGTTCAGTTGCTCAGTCGTGTCCAACTCTTTGCGACCCCATGGACCGCAGTACGCCAGGCCTCCCTGTCCATCAACAACTCCCAGAGTCTACTCAAACCCGTGTCCAACAAGTTGATGATGCCATCCAACCATCTCATCCTCTGTTGTCCCTTCTTCTCCTGCTTTCAATCTTTCCCAGCATCAGGGTCTTTTCCAATGAGTTGGTTCTTTGCATCAGATGGCCAAAGTATTGGAGTTTCCGCTTCAACATCAGTCCTTCCAATGAACGCCTGGGACTGATCTACTTTAGGATGGACTGGCTGAATCTCCTTGGAGTCCAAGGGACTCTCAAGAGTCTTCTCCAACACCACAGTTCAAAAGCATCACCTCTTTGGTGCTCAGCTTTCTTTATAGTCCAACTCTCACATCCATACATGACTACTAGAAAAACCATAGCCTTGACTAGTCAGACCTTTGTTGGCAAAATAATGTCTCTGCTTTTTAATATTCTGTCTAGATTGGTCATAACTTTTCTGCCAAGGAGTAAGCATCTTTTTATTTCATGGTGGCAATCACCATCTGCAGTGATTTTGGAGCCCCCAAAAATAACGTCTGTCAGTTTCCACTGTTTCTCCATGTATTTGCCATGAAGTGATGGGGTTGGATACCATGATCTCTGTTTTCTGAATGTTGAGCTTTAAGCCAACTTTTTCACTCTCCTCTTTCACTTTCATCAAGAGGCTCTTTAGTTCTTCATGTCATCTGCATATCTGAGGTTATTGATATTTCTCCCAGCAATCTTGATTCCAGCTTGTGCTTCATCCAGCCCAGTGTTTCTCATGATGTACTCTGCATATAAGTTAAATAAGGAGGATGACAATACAACCTTGTTGTACTCCTTTTCTTATTTGGAACCAGTCTGTTGTTCCATGTCCAGTTCTAATTGTTGCTTCTTGACCTGCATACAGATTTCTCAGGAGGCAGGTCAGGTGGTCTGGTATTCCCATCTCTGGAAGAAATTTCTGCAGTTTATTGTGATCCACATAGTCAAAGGCTTTGGGGTACTCAATAACACAGAGATTCTGAGATCAAGGAATCAGAATAGTCATAAGGAAAACTAAATTACACTGTCCAGGAAGTGGAAGAATCACACAGAAATTTCTTGTTTAGAAGAGAAATAGAAGATTAACAAAACATACTCCTTGTGTTTTCTTGGAGTACTTATTCCTGTTTCAGTTGTTATTTGCCTAGTCTCAGAAGGCTACTCCAACTTTAGTGGTCCATTCAGGGAAGCCTCAGTGATTTGGAAACAGAATATGAAATGTAAATAGGAGCTGAGAATAAGGTTCCCATGAAAAAGGGAAGTTCACTTCCTTTGAGTGTCTCTTGCCTTATATGTATGTGGGAGCAAATGATCTAAAACCTTAAGTTGAAATCTTTGGTAAATGTATTTGAGTTAAAACTCACATCACCTGCAAATTGCCTTGGAGTTTAGAAACTTGGCTGCTAGCCTGCTTCTCAAATTTGTTGGCAGCAGAGCTAACATCCTTGGGATAAAGCAAAGGTAGAAAACAAACCCAGCGATTGACTATGTAATTCAGCAAGTCCTTAGTGAAATGACCTGAAGTGTGTCTCCTTTCTCAGTCCTAGTTTCTGCAGGCCATCCACAGGAAATTAGGGAGTAGATTTCATTTATAGATATTAGATATAGACTATGTGATCTTTACTTAATACTGATTCTGATTCTCTGTTGGAAATGAGAAGGATTGATTGTGCTCAGAAAACATGGTTCTTGGATATTCAGACTTTAGCCACCTGCTTTGTGTCTAGTCACACCCATCCCTTGGAGGCTCCATTCTTATTCTTTGTGACAAAGAACTATAAAGATACTCCATACAAGTTCTTCCAAGGTGGGGATAACTGATTCATATGAATTTCTCATCCGAATTAAAGTTCAACTTCATATGCATTTACTAGAGAAGCCTTGTGCACTATTGACCATGGGGTCACAAAACACCAGACATGACTTAGCGACTAAACAGCAAACAGCAGCTGACACTATAATTCCAAGTTCCCATCACCAGGGATATTGGAAAGAGAATATAGAGAGTTACAACTTTGACTGAGGCAGTGATCTCCAGCTAGCAGGAATAATAAAGTGCTTTTGGCTCTCATTGATTTCTGTGATTAAAAGGATATACATCATTCCTAGCGTATGCTAGGTTTCTTATTTTGTCTCCTTTCTTTGTCTTCTTTGGCACGGTCTAGGTTACCCTGGCTTTTTCTATTTAATAATTCAACTTCTATTTCAATTAGCTAATATTAATGCCTTGCCTTTCTCCTGTTCAGTATGAGCACTCCTTGATCAATACTAAATTCCATCATCATCTTCCAGTATTAATTTCCTCACTCTTTTTACTTGGTCAATTATAAAATCAAATTTGTCTCCATTGCTCAGAATAGTGTTCAGGCTTAATAAATATATGGAAGTTGGAGATAAAATGAAAGCTTATTTTTTTATTCCTCTAGTTTTCATTTTGAGTCAGATTTTTGAAGCTTGAGGTCTAATTTAAAGGTATAAGTAAATTTGGTTGGATAGTGTCAGTTGAATTAAAAGAGTGTTAGAGTCTCTTTAAACAACTTGTATATCTTATTTATAATGCAGTTAGTTAATATCAGTAGAGATCAATATGCATTGCATGCATGGTTTAGCAGAGGGGTATTTTGTAGTCTTTTATTTTTTCCCCTATATCTGTAGCTTCTAATGATTCTGGACTGATTGTAGCAGGCTTCAACCTTCTACAGGGAATTTTTCTGTTAAGATTGTGTTGCTAATATTTGAACTCTTTTAGAGAGAAAATAAGTCAGTTTATTTTCCAATATTTTATTTTCAATATAAAACCAAAGTACTAGTTACTCCAGGAAGATAAAGTAGCAGAAATTTGGAAACACATCCTGTGAACAGTGCTGAAAATGGAGAAGAAATAATGTATCCCTGACCATTTGAAATCCAACTGTTAGGATTTTAAATCAGTAGGTTATTAACGAATCTTTTAAAAAGATTTTTTGAATCCTTTGGATGATGAAACAATGCCTATCTGTACTATTTCCCATACCATTTGTTCTGTTAGCTAGATATTTTGCAACATGTGAATGAACATGTTTTTCTTTTTCATATAAATAAAATTAGCCATAAATATAATCATTTAAATCATTTCAAATAGTATTAAGCCCTTTTAATTATGACAGATAATGATGCTGCAAATCCTTAAATGTATTGGTGATTTTTTTGGATAAGAATTATCTTTATTAAGGAGATAGAGTGACAGTGTAGTAAGAAAAATACATACAGATAAAACTGTAATTTTCTGCATAATCAGATCATAGAAGTTATACTTAAAACAATATCCAGAAAAAAATTACACATTTTATAATACAAATAAAGGTGGGAATGGATATCTTTATTTCTCATACGCTTACCTGCAAATTTCTATAATTCTTATGCCTATTTTTTAAATGTGTGATTGTAGCAAACTAAAAAGTATCAAAAGAGTCTTCTATGATTACAGTTGGATTAAATATGGTGGCAGTTTTAAAGCTCACTGGCATCTGAGAGCTTCCTAGAGATGAAAAATATTTTCGTTCTCTCTTGGGCATATGGAAGAATCCTCAGGTTTAGTTTAGCTTTACTGTTAGCCACTTAATCAGGTCATAGTTGTGAACCCGCTGGCTGGTTCAGTCAGAGCTCAGCTGGAAGCTGCTGGACTTGCCTGTGTTGTCAACTCAGGGGATGGCCTGTGCCGGGACATGTACAACTTTTGTGAACTGTTGAATGGGGGTGAGGGAAGTGCCTGACTTGCTCTTATAATCCAGCATATAATCTAGCTTGGATTTCTTCATGTAGTGATTGAATGGTTATAATAGCTGTGACACAAGACATCCCTAATACACAGGTATTTAAGACTTTACTTTTATCACATTTACTAGTAAATTGGCCAAAGAAAGTTATATGGCTATCCCAGGTACAGGAGATGGAGCAATACACCCCACCGTTTCATAATATTCATGGAAGGGAAGGAATTTGTGGGCATTTGGAAATCAAGCACAACCATCTTCTGGCTGTAATTTATTTCTGTTTCTTTCCCATGCAAAATATGCTCAATCTTGTCCCAGAGATTTAAATTATCTCATAAAATTCTGCCCTTAAGATTGAAGTACAAAATCTTGATCTAAATATCATATTAAAAGCAGTATTGGTATTGTTTCTACCGGGCTAGAGAGACAAATTACTTGCATCGCTCCTCCACAGATAGTACATAGAAGGATGTGCTAGATGTGCATATTGCACCTAAGCTTTCAGCCTTCCAATTAGAGTAGGTGACAGTTTTGCCAGCTCTTTTACTAGAAAATAATACAGGCCATCCTTTTCCAGCTTGCTATAATTTCCTCATTGATTTTTGTATCCTTCATGAACAGGTGATTCACCATTTTTCAATCTTGCTTAATAGTTTCTTCACTGTTCTCTAGCCATCACCATCTCTCATTCTCCAGATCAATGACATAAGTGCAACATTTCTATTAATTATATATTGCTGTATAACAACATCCAAAATGTCAGTGGCCTAAAACAGTAATCATGTATTTAGCTAGTTCTGTGGTTTGGCTGGGAAAGTTTTCTTCACTGCGCCAGCCTTACTGTTCTCTCTTGGCTGCTTATGCAACTGGCCAGTCAGCTAATAGTGGGGTAATGTGTGATGAACTAGTTACATGACCAGTATATTGTAAGCTCTTGGCAAATTAGAGGGGGCTAGGCCATGTGTCTCCTATTATCTGGGAGGATATTTAGGGCTTCTTTTTCTGGTAGTTGAAAATTTAGAAACACTATGAAATAGGGTAAAAATCAGTGCTCAAGTAGTTTTCAAGTCTTTGATTTTATCATTTTTGCTACAGTCCCACTGGCTGAAAGATTTTGAGCATAATCGTGCTGGCATGTGAAATGAGTGCAATTGTATAGTAATTTGAACATTCTTTGGCATTGCCCTTCTTTGGGATTGGAATGAAAACTGACCTTTTTCAGTCCTGTGGTCACTGCTGAGTCTCCCAAATTTGCTGGCATAATCAGTACACCACTTTAACAGCATCATCTTTTAAGATTTGAAATAGCTCTGCTGGAATTCAATCACCTCCACTAGCTTTGTTCATAGTAAGGCTTTCTAAGGTGGGCTTGACTTTGGACTCCAGGATGTCTGACTCTAGGTGAGTGACCACATCGTGGTTAACTGGGTCATTAAGAGCTTTTCTGTACAGTTCTGTGTTTACTTGACACTTTTTCTTCATCTTCTGCCTTTGTTACATCCTTGCTGTTTTTGTCCTTTATTGCACTTATCTTTGTATGAAATTTTTCCTTGGTATCTCCAATTTTCGTATAGAGATCTCTAGTCTTTCCTCTATTTCTTTGCACTGATCACTTAGGAAGGCTTCTTATCACTGCTTGCTATTCTTTGGAATTCTGAATTCAGATGGATATATATTTCATTTCTCCTTTGTCTTTTGCCTCTCTTCTCTTCTCAGCTATTTGTAAGGCCTCCTCAGACAACCACTTGCTTTCTTGCATTTCTTTATCTTGGGATTGGTTTTGATCATCACCTCCTGTACAATATTACAAACCTCCCTCCAAAGTTCTTCAGGCACTCTGTCTGCCAGATCTAGTCCCTTGAATCTATCCATCACTTCCAATGTATAATCACACTAGATTTGATTTAGGTTGTACCTGAATGGCCTAGTGGATTTTCCTACTTTCTTCAATTTGAGCATGAATTTTGCAGTCACTTCATGGCAAATAGTTGGGGAAAATGTGGGAACAGCATCCATTTCATTTTCTTGGGCTCCAAAATTGAGGCAGATGATGACTGCAGCCATGAAATTAAAAGACCCTTGCTCCTTGGAAGAAAAGCTATGACAAACCTAGACAGTGTATTAAAAAGCAGAGACTCAACTTTGATGACAAAGGTCCATATAGTCAAAGCTATGGTTTTTCCAGTAGTCATGTATGGATGTGAGAGTTGGACCATAACAAAGGCTGAGTGCTGAAGAATTTGATACTTTTGAACTGTGGTGCTGGAGAAGACTCTTGAGAGTCCCTTAGCAGTGAGGAGATCAAACCAGTCAATCCTAAAGAAATATATCCTGAATATTCATTGGAAAAACTGATGCTGAAGCTGATGCTTCAGTACTTTGGCCACCTGATGTGAAGTGTTGACTCATTGGAAAAGACCATGATGCTGGGAAAATTGAGGTCAAGAGAAGGGGCTGGTAGGATAGCATCATTGACTCAATGGAGATGAGTTTAAGAAAACTCAGGGAGACAGTGATGAACAGAGAAGCCTGGCATGCTTTAGTTCATATGGTCACAAAGAGTTGGATATAATTTAGCAACTGAACAACAACATTGTTTGAAAAATCACATAGTCATCACAGATTAACCATTGGAGAAAGAAACCTCACTTCTTTAAGAATGAATTTGTACTCTTCTAATCTATCATCAAAGACTAAATAAGGCAGTACTTCTTGTTCACATTTTTTTCTGTAGGCACAAATAGCCACAAAGAAGATAGGAATCACAATACATCAAGGTTCTTTCATAACTGCCATATCCACTCTCTGACTTCGCAATTCTTATTTTCAGCAATGATAATTTTTTCTTCTTCCATACTCCATACTCTTGTGTTCTCATACGTTAGTGCTTATCTTTGCCAGTTGTTTCAGTCCTTAGAAGTATAGTGATCTTCTGCTATGAATTACAGTTTCTGTATTTCCAGCTTATTCCACTCACATAAGGAAATAGAACAAAATATAACCTTGTCTTGAACTTGATTGCATTAGCTACCACTTTTTCCACTGTTGTTGCTCAGTTATGTCTGACTTTGTGACCCCATGGACTACAGCCTGCCAACCTTCTCTGCCCATGGGATTTTTCAGGCAAGAATACTTGTGTGGGTTACCATTTCCTCTTCCAGGGGATCTTCCTGACCCAGGGATTGATACTGTGTCTCCTGAATCTCCTACATTGGAAGTGGATTCTTTACCACTGAGCCATCTGGAAAGTTCCTTTCTACTGTTTATCTTCCCTTTGTTACTCAGCTTAGATTTTGTGGTATATTAATATAATTACTATCTCTCAGATAACCTCAAATTTTCTGCTCTTGACTTGAGAAAACCCCATACCTGGATAGGTGTATTTCTCTAGAAACTGGTTAATATATAATTGCATTTGAATGGGACTAACATATTCACACACATTTGTAGTATCTGCAATCACAGGAAATCATCTCATTTTGAATTTGTGAACATAGACATCAGGGTTGCGATGTCTATGGGATCCCAACCATCCCTTGGGATTGGTTGACAAAATTTTTATATCTCATGAGCAGTACACTTGGCCAATCAGTGAACTTCTCAAATTTCTTCACTTCCCCACTCACTCAAAACTCATTATCATAGAAACAATTTGAAGTAAATTCCTCATCTTACCAGTTTATCCAAATCTGTAGATACACCCATTCTTGCCTTCTGTTCCAATGGATTCATTGCTCTCTTACATCTAAAGCCATTACCCTGTTTGTTCACTGGATCTCATGCCATCATGCCTAATCCCTGTTTTGGTAGTTATCGCCTATCTTTCCTGCCATAACATTTAACTTGTTTATTGGATACTTTCTATCACTAATTAACTTGGTGACACTAATACAATTTAAAATAATGTGTATGTTGCAATTTTGTCCTTATTTACTAAAGGAAAACTGGAAGCAATACATACATCCCTGTCTCTGAGACATACATACATATAAACGCATCATCTGTTGACTCTTCTGTCATCCTCTCAACCTTTGCATTAAACAGTCATCAAGATCAAATCACTGAAATCACTCTTGTCAATCTTCCATTTTTAAAATTCCTACAGTAAACTTGGTGCTCTTCAACAGTATTTGAAAAAGTTGATTTGTGCCTCCTGTATTAAGCAGTTCCTTTCCTTGGTTTCTGAGATAAGGATGTTTTCTGCATTTCCATCAACACACTACCTCCTTCTGTCATCCTCCTATTAGTATTTCTTGCCACTCTATAAATACTAAGATTCTTTGAGAATTTATCTCAGAAACGTTCTTTACTCCCTATATTCACTATTTTGTAATGATATCAAATTCCCTTCAATTAAGATCTATTTACTGACTCTTCTTGAATTCATAGAGCAAACACCAATTTCAATTTCTCCTGTAGCTTTGCTTTTGTATACAACTTATCCATGAACATTTGCACTTGAATGTCAGTTAAATAAGCATCCTTCACAGACCTAAGAGGAAAATTTAAATTCAGCATTCACATATACCTCTTTTTATCAATCTTCTACACACTAGTAAATAACTCCAAAAAATATTGGTTTAATTGATTGAGAAAATATAAGCACTCAGGGACAGTTTTACAGTCTTACTTTCTCTCCATTCTTCATGTTGGTCCTACTTCCAAAACTGACATCACATTAAATGGGTCTTCACTACCTCCACTGCTACCACTGGCCACTTTCTTGTTTGAATGACTTGTGCAGCTTTCAATTGGGCTCCTTTTTATTGTTGTTCAGTCATTCAGTCATATCTGAATATCTATGACCCTACGATATAACACATACCAGGTTTCCCTGTCCTTCACTACTTCCCAGAGTTTGCTCAAACTCATGTCCATTGAGTCGGTGATGCCGTCCGACCATCTCATCCTCTGTTGTCCCCTTCTCCTGCCTTCAATCTTTCCCAGTATCAGGGTCTCTTTCATTCAGCTCTTAACATCAGGTGGCCAAAGTATTGGAGCCTCAGCTTCAGCATCAGCCCATCCAAAGAATAGTCAGGGTTGATTTCCTTTAGGATTGACTGTTGGGATCTCCTTGCTCTCCAAGGGACTTGCAAGAGTCTTCTCCAGCACCACAGTTTGAAAGCAATCGATTTTCTGGTGCTCAGTCTTCCTTATGGCCCAATGCTCACATCTATACGTAACTACTGGAAAAACCATGACTTTGGTTATACAGAGTTTTGTCAGCAAAGTGATGTCTGCTTTTTAGTACACTAAGTTTGTCCTAACTTTTCTTCCGAGGAGCAAACCTCTTTTAATTTCATAGCTGCAGTCACCATCCACTGTGATTTTGGAGCCCAAGAAAATAAAATCTGCCACTATTTCCACTTTACTGAAGGCCTATTTACAGCAGTTTATTTATTTATTTTTTGTAGTATGTTGTCAGGAAGCATTTAACAAGAGGCTTCCTGTGTGCTGTTTTGGATCTGTCAGGAACCCTCTGGCCCTTATTGATTCCTGAATATTCAGGAATTAAGAGGAGAGGCATGCCTTTCCTGGGGCTGAGGAATCCAGGCATTTCTCATTACAGTGATAAGTACCCTCTTCCTTCCTATGGAAAGGTGATTGTTTGCAACTCTCTCTTTGATAGGGATCCTCTAATATTTTGTAAGTCTGGAATTTTAATCTTTATCATTGCTGAGAATAACCGTCTTTTAAGACAGTATATATGCCCACGTCATGTTGACTAAAACACCTTTGCTCCATCAGAGCTTTGGTCTCCGTGTCTTTTTTTCTATTCTTCCTCTCTCTCTCTCTCTCTCTCTCTCTCTCTCTCTCTCTCTCTCTCTCTCGCTATTTCTGGCTAATTCCTTGGAGCGCGGAGTCCCGCTGAGCTCACTTTCTTGCCCAGGCTTCTAAGACCCTCTGGAGAAGGCGCACTGCGCCTTCACCCACTCGAGAGGGCGCCCGGTGCCTACGTGCAGCAGCGCGAGCCCCAAGAACAGAGCTCTGTTGGCTTTCCGCCTAAACTAGGGGATATCAGCCTCTTTCTTTCTCTTACTTTCTTATCATCGACTCCAAACCACCAGGTTCCAGTCCATTAAAGGACCAACAGTATGTCACATACAGTGACAGAAGAGTAAGTGAAGAGAATAGGAAAAACTTATTTTTCTTTATGAATCTAATGTTGTCCAGTTGCTCAGTCATGTTAAACTCTTTGCGACACCACGGACTGCAGTACATCAAGTTTCCCTGTCCTTCACTAACCCCCGGAACTTGTTCAAACTCATGTCCATTGACTTAGTGATGCATTCAACCATCTTGTCCTCTGTCATCTGCTTCCCCTCCTGCCTTCTGTCTTTCTCAACATTAGAGTATTTTCTAATGAGTCACCTATCTGCATCAGGGACCAAAGTATTGGAGCTTCAGTTTCAGCATCAGTCCTTCCAAAGAATATTCAGAGATGCTTTCTTTTAGGATTGACTAGTTTGATCTCCTTGCAGTCCAAGGGACTCTCAAGAGTCTTAACCAACACCACAGTTCAAAAGCATCAGTTCTTCATCACTAAACCTTCTTTATGGTCCAACTTTCACACCCATACATGACTACTGGAAAAAACATAGCATTGACTATATGGACATTTGTTGGCAAAGTAATGGCTCTGCTTTTTAATATGCTGTCTAGGTTGGTGATAACTTGTCTTCCAAGGACCAAGAGTCTTTTAATTTCATTTCAATAGATCTAATAGATAACAAAATGTGGTTCGCTGGACAAGGGAATGGCAACCACTTCAGTATTCTTGCCTTGAGAACCCCATGAACAGTATGAAAAGGCAAAAAGATATGACACTTAAAGATGAACTCCTCAGGTCTGTAGGTGCCCAATATACTACTGGAGATCAGAGGAGAAATAACTCCAGAAAGAATGAAGGGACAGAACCAAAGCAAAACAATATCCATTTGTGGATGTTACTAGTTATAGAAGCAAGGTTTGATACTGTAAAGAGCAATATTGCATAGGAACCTGGAATGTTAGGTCCATGAATCAAGGCAAATTGGAAGTGGTCAAACAGGAGATGGCAAGAATGAATGTTGACATTCTAAGAGTCAGCGAACTAAAATGGACTGGAATGGGTGAATTTAACTCAAATGACCTTATATTTACTACTGTGGGCAGGGATCCTTAGAAGAAATGGAATAGTCATCATAGTCAACAAGAGTCCAAAATGCAGGACTTGGATGCAATCTCAAAAACGACAGAATGATCTCTGTTTGTTTCCAAGGCAAATCATTCAAAATCATGGTAATCCAAGCCTAAGCCCCAACTAGTAATACTGAAGAAGCTGAAGTTGAACGGTTTTATGAGAACATACAAGAACTTTTAGAAATAAAGCCAAAAAAAAAGATATCCTTTTCATTAGAGGGGAGTGGAATGCAAAAGTAGGAAGTCAAGAAACACCTGGAGTAACAGGCAAATTTGACCTTGGAGTACAGAATGTAGCAGGGCAAAGGCTAATAGAGTTTTGCCAAGAGAATGCACTGGTCATAGCAAACACCTTCTTCCAACAACACAGGAGAAGACTCTACTACACATGGACATCACCAGATGGCCAACACTGAAATCAGATTGACTATATTCTTTTCAGCCAAAGATGGAGAAGCTCTATACAGTCAGCAAAAAAGAATGACTGGGAGCTGATTGTGGCTCAGACCATGAACTCCTTATTGCCAAATTCATATTTAAATTAAATAAAGTAAGGAAACCATTAGAACATTCAGGTATGACCTAAATCAAATTATTATACAGTAGAAATTAGAAATAGATTTCAGGGACTAGATCTGATAGACAGAGTGCCTGATGAACTACAGATGGAGGTTTGTGACATTGTACAGGAGACAGGGATCAAGACCATCCGCAAGAAAAAGACATGCAAAAAAGCAAAATGGCTATCTGAAGAGGCCTAAAAATACTGAGAAAAGAAGAGAAGCCAAAGCAAAGGAGAAAAGGAAAGATATACCCATTTGAATGCAGAGTTCCAAAGAATAGCAAAGAGAGATAAGATAGCCTTCCTCAGTGATCAGTGCAAAGAAATAGAGGAAAAGAATAGAATGGGAAAGACTAGAGATCTCTTCAAGAAAATAAGAGATACCAAGGGAACAATTCATGCAAAGATGGGCTCAATAAAGGACAGAAATGGTAGGGACCTAACAGAAGCAGAAAATATTAAGAAGAGGTGGCAAGAATACACAGAAGAACTGTACAAAAAATATCTTCAATACCCAGATAATCACAATTATGTGACCACTCACCTAGAGTCAGACATCCTGGAATGTAAAGTCAAGTGGGTCTTAGGAAGCATCACTACAAACAAAACTAGTGGAGGTGATGGAATTCCAGTTGAGCTATTTCAAATCCTGAAAGATGATGCTGTGAAAGTGTTGCATTCAATATGTCAGCAAATTTGGAAAAACTTAGCAATGGCCACAGGACTGGAAAATGTCAGTTTTCATTCCAATCCCGAAGAAAGGCAATGCCAAAGAATGCTCAAACTACCGCACAACTGCACTCATCTCACACGCTAGTAAATTGATGCTTAAAATTCTCCAAGCCAGGCTTCAGCAATACGTGAACCGTGAACTTCCAGATGTTCAAGCTGGTGTTAGAAAAGGCAGAGGAACCAGAGATCAAATTGCCAATATTGCGGGATCATCAAAAAAGAAAAAGAGGTCCAGAAAAATATCTACTTCTGCTTTCTAACTATGCCAAAGCCTTTGACTATGTGGATTACAACAAACAGTGGAAAATTCTGAAAGAGATGAGAATACCAGACCACCTGACCCGCCTCATGAGAAATTTATGTGCTGATCAGGAACCAACAGTTAGAACTGGACATGGAACAACAGACTTGTTCCAAATTGGAAAACGTGTTCGTCAAGTCTGTGTATTGTCACCATGCTTACTTAACTTATATGTAGAGTACATCATGAGAAATGTGGTGTTGGATGAAGCACAAGCTGGAATGAAGATTGCCGGGAGAAATATCAATAACCTCAGATACGCAGATGACACCACCCTTATGGCACAAAGTGAAGAAGAACTAAAGAGCCTCTTGGTGAATGTGAAAGAGGAGAGTGAAAAAGTTGGCTTAAAGCTCAACATTCAGCAAACTAAGATCATGGCATCTGGTCCCATTACTTCATGGCAATTATATGGGGAAACAATGGAAACGGTGGTTGATTTTATTTTTGTCGGCTTCAAAATCACTGCAGATGGTGACTGCAGCCATGAAATTAAAAGACGTTTACTCCTTGGAAGGAAAGTTATGGCCAACCTAGATAGTATATTAAAAAGCAGAGACATTACTTTGCCAACAAAGTTCTGTCTAGTCAAGGCTATGGTTTTTCCAGTGGTCATGTATGGATGTGAGAGTTGAAACTTAAAGAAAGCTGAGCGCTGAAGTATTGATGCTTTTGAACTGTGGTGTTGGAGAAAACTCCTGAGAGTCCCTTGGACTGCAAGGAGATCCAACCAGTCCATCCTGAAGGAGATTAGTCCTGGGTGTTCATTGGAAGGACTGATGTTGAAGCTGAAACTCCAAATCTTTGGCCACCTGATGCGAGGAGCTGACTCATTGGAAAAGACTCTGATGCTGGGAAAGATTGAGGGCAGGAGGAGAAGGGCACAACAGAGGATGAGATGGCTGGATGGCATCACCGACTCAATGGACACGAGTTTGGGTAAACTCCGGAAGTTCGTGATGCACAAGGAGGCATGGGGTGCTGCAGTCCATGGGGTCACAAAGAGTCGGACATGACTGAGTGACTGAACTGAACTGAATAGATAACAACTAAAAATAATGATGATTTCAATCATGTTTATGTATCTTATATGAATAGCGAACTCTTTGGAAAGGACCATGATGATAGCAAAGATTGAAGGCAAAAATCGGGAGACAGAGGATGAAATGGTTAGATAGTGTCACCAACACAATGGATGTGAATTTGAGCTAACTCCCACAGATAGTGAAGGACAGGGAAGCCGGCATGCTATACTCCATGGTTTCCAAAGAGTTAGACATGGCTTAGGAACTGAACAACAACATCCTTATCTGTTTTTGTTTGTGTATATATGTACCTATTTTTATGTATAAATGAAATGAATGACAGTGATCCAAGGGACAGAAGGAAAAACTAGGATAATTTTTGAAAATTATTTAACTGAGCTGGGTCTTAGTTGTAGCAAATGGGATGTTCAGTTGCAGCATTTTGGATATAGTTCCCTAACCAGGATTCAAACCTGGGTGTGCTACGTTAAGAACATGAAGTTTTAGCCTCTGGGTCACCAGGGAGGTCTCAAGGTTAATTTTGATATAACGTATTTACTATAAAGTGGTATAGTGTTGAAATGTAGATTTGGATTAGCTGTGAATGTATATTGCAAACTCTAGGTCAACCATTAAAAAATAGAGTATAACTGATATTCTAATAAATGGGAGAAAATGACATCATACAAAAGGTTCAATTAAAACTACAAAGGCTGGAAAGCAGTGGAAGATAAAATAGTAGTAAAGAGCAAGGTCAACAAATAGTAACAAATATGTTAAATACTAGTCTAGCAATGCCAGTAATGACTTTGACCATCATCATCAAAAGATAGGTTTATGAGGATGGATTAGAAAATGAGATCAAAAGATATGTTCCCTACAAGTATCCCACTTCAATTAAGATACAAACTTAAAGTTATTGGAAGGAGAAAAAAGGTATTATGCTAACATCAACTGAAAGCAGGAGAAGCTAACATCATTTCAGACAGAACAACAAACAAGGAAAATTATCAATGATAAAGAAGGACATTACATAAATAATGATATAGGGGGAATATAAACATGCTAGACTTCTGTTATAACCTGTGAACAGTGAGGACTGGTGTTCATAATTAAGTATTCCTTTCTTCTAGCCCTTATTGAACAACCCTAAAATGTATACTATTCAGCAGAGTTTCCTAGAGGCATCATGCCTTAATTGCCCCATTATGAAGAACCAATGTACTCCATGCTTGGATTGGCTTGCCCTACATGCCTGCATCAGTGATATATTTTTCTTGCCTCACCTTCCTTCTTCACTCACATGCTAACCCTTTTATCAGGACTCTTTCTTTTAGTGTAATACTAAAACAGTTAGTGGGCTTCCCAGATGGCTCAGTGGTAAAGAACCCCCCTGCAATGCCAGAAATGTGGGTTCAATTCCTGGGTCAGGAAAACCCCCTGGAGGAGGAAATGACAATTCATTCCAGTATTCTTCCCTGAAAATGTCTATGGCCAGAGGATCCTGGAAGGCTACAGTCCACGACGAGTTACAAAGAGTAAGACACAACTTAACGCCTAAGCAGTAACACCAACAAAGCAATTAGTAACAGTAATAACTCGTTTTGTTTAGGCAAATTATGTCATTCTAGGATTCCTTAATAAGGTTTTTAACTGTCACGTTAAAGTTACTAAGATTTTTATAAGAGGTAGAGTGGAATTTGGTACAGGTAGAACAAGATGCATTGACTTTGTACAGGAAAGTACGCTATATCGATAGGTGAGAAATAATAATATGAAGGGCTATGCCATTAGCCAACTTTCATTAACATCTATTTTAGAAGCTCAGGGGACAAATTGACAGGTTTAAATCAGTTAGTTATTAGTCCTCTGATAGAACAGAGATGACATTTATGAAAACCAGCCCTGGGACTTAAATGCAAATATCTTTGAATTATAAAGGACAATGAGTGAATAGAGGCTAGAAAAAACAATCCCTGCATAATTTTGTATAAAAATGTTATAGTATCCTCATCTGTCAAAACTTTGTATTTGATGAAATGAACTTAATTGGAAATTAAAAGCAAATAGATCTTGGGTATCAGAAATCACCCACTAGGAAGTTTGGTTGTGTATTTTTGATGAGAATTGATGTTGACAATCGTTTAGAATAAGGCAAACATGAAAGCAAAGAGATAACTACAGCAGAGACTGTCTGGATGATAAGCAAACCTACCTCTTATTCTCAATGTTTCCAAGTTGTCTTGTGGTTAGGTATGGTAATAGGACTTCTGTTTAGTTTATGTGTACTGGATATCTTGTGTGCTTCCACGCCCAGACCAAATATTTCTCCATAAACAATTCTTTGTTTCCCCCAAGACATTGCTGTGTGGATATCCATGAATCCTCGTGTTGAAGATAACAGACTCTATCATCTTACCGGCTGCCTGAATACTTCATGGAATTGAGACAGTATGCCCATTCCAATCTAATTTGAATTTATATTAACAAGAAATGTCTGTTTAATTGGGCTACAGATTTTTCTTATTTTCTTAGTTAAAGGAATTATAGACAGGTGAACAAATAGAAAGTGATGCACTGAAGTTGATTGTTGCCATAAATAAAACCTGAAATTCAAGGCTCTGGTTTAGAGGTCAGAATAGTGATCAGTGAGGAAGATGATAAGATATATTGGAAAGATAGAGAACCTAATGGGAGACAATTTTCTCTTTATTTCTCAATATTTCTGCATTGTCTGAGCCTTCTGAGCAAAGGAAATAGACAAACTATAATAAATATAGAGAATATCTATAACTTTTCTACCCTGCTCTCAACCTTTACCCCTGGAGCTATGCTCATAGTCCAGAATAATAAATCCCATGATGCCATTTTTTTCCCTCCCTCCTAGAGATATTTTGCTTACTTTCCAGAGGAAAATATATGGTCTCTATTTCCAGAAAGGAAGATGGGCAGTTGTGCTACCAGCTCTATACAGAGACTGAGTCTCATAATGTGAAAGATCCTCTCCTGTTCTGCACTTCCCTTGTGGCTCAGCTGGCAAAGAATCCACCTGTAATGCAGAAGACCTGTGTTTGATCCCTGAGTTGAGCAGACCCCCTGGAGAAGGGAAACACTTACTCCAGTATTCTGGCCTTGAGAAGTTCTGGCATGGATAGCCCATGGGGTCACAAAGAGTCAGACATCACTGAGCGACTTTCACTTTCACTCCTGTTGTGCAACACTGCTATACACGTGGAAGGACAGGAAAGCCTGGTATATTGCAGTCCATAGAATCACAAAGAACTGGACACAATTAGTGATTGAACAACTGCACACATAGGTACACATCACCTTGTGGAGGAATGTGCATGGGAAACCAACATGTGATGCTCCATTAATGGTCTGTTATCTGGTCCAGAGATGTGTTTCCTATAAGAATGTGAATATACAAACCTGAGTAGCTTCATGTTATGCAATAGCAAAGTACTTGGTAAAACCATCCCTTTTGGTATTCATCTAAGATTTTTTATCAAGTTTGCAAATTTGAGAATAGGGTTGGAAAGCAGAATGTTGGAAATATGGATTATTACTGCCTGACTTTTACTAAAGTAGAAAGAAATGAGCTCAGGCAATAAGAATTGGTTTATTTGCAAACTGAAAGGACAGACAATAGAGCATGTCAAGATACTTGAAGTCTGAAAAACAGGGAGAGTATCTATTGTTTTCAGAATGCAAAGAATAGGAAAGAATTGGCTCTTTATAATAAGAAAAAATGACAATGTCAAGAAATTTGATGAAAAGGATTTGTAAAGCCTGCTTCCTTCAAACTTCAAGTAGTAGAAATGCCATTTTAAAAGCTTCTGAATGGCAGAGCCCCATTTATATTCTTGATTTTTAAGGTTATAATGACATGACAATTTAGTTGAATGTTTTTATTTACGGAAAGTTCAGTGGTCTAGGCATATTTCAACTGATAGTGCAACCTTATTGATAATTTCACTCAGTTTCTGTATATAATTACTGATTACTTAAATTATGTTACAAAGACCAAATGGTACTGCATTTATCTATTCTTTCTTGCTCATCTTAGGTTATGCTTATCCAGCTGCTATAAAATTTATCAAATGTTATAAATAGTCTGGAGCTAAACAACTATATTTGACATCTGATCAAAATACTATTTTAGATGGTATTAGTATTACTTTGTTTTAATTTTAATTAAAATTGTTACCTAAGTATTTGCAGGGTCTACATTTGTAAATATTTAGTTTTAAAATTCATGTGCTTTTTTTTCCCCACCTAGGGATATCGGGGGGATACAATTTTAATATATTCAAGCCCAGTTAACATGATTCTGTGCAATATAGGGAATCAGTTCAGTTCAATCACTCAGTCGTGTCTGACCCTTTGCAACCCCATGGACTGCAGCATGCCAGGCTTCCCTGTCCATCACCAACTCCCAGAGCTTGCTCAAACTCATGTCCATTGAGTCAGTGATGCTATCCAACCACCTTATCCTCTGTTGTCCCCTTCTAATACTGCCTTCAATCTGCCCCAGCATGAGGGACTTTTCTAATGAGTCAGTTCTTTGCATCGGGAAGACAAAGTTGAAGTTTTAGCTTTTGCATCAGTCCTTCCAGTGAATACTCAGAACTGATCTCCTTTAGGACTGACTGGTTTGATCTCCTTGCAGTCCAAGGGACTCTCAATCATCTCCAGCACCACAGTTCAAAAGCATCAATACTTTGGCACTCAGCCTTCTTTATGGTCCAATTCTCACATCCATCCATACTTGACTGCTGGAAAGACCATAGCTTTTATTAGATGGAACTTTGTTGGCAAAGTAAGGTCTCTGCTTTTTAATATGTTGTCTAGGTTTATCATATCTTTTCTTGCAAGAAGCAAGCATCTTTTAATGTCGTGACTGTAGTCACCATCTGCAGTGATTTTGGAGGCCAAAGAAATAAAGCCATCCACTGTTTCCCCATCTATTTGCCATGATCTTATGCTTGAAATTAAATATTGCATTTCCTATCTATTAAACACAATCCACTATGGGGAAAAGGACCTCTGTCTTTGGTGTAAATTCTAGAAGGTGTTCTAGGTCTTCACAGAATTTTCCCATCACTTCATCACAAATAGAAAGGGGAAAAGTGGAGGTAGTGACAGATTTTCTTTTCTTGGGCTCCAAAATCACTGCAGAATGTGACCGAAACCATGAAATTAAAAGACACTTGTTCCTTGGAAAGATATGACAAACCTAGACAACATATGAAAAAACAGAGACATCACTTTGCTGACAAAGCTATGGTTTTTCCAGTCAAAGCTGGAGAGCCGTCTAGTCTGGGTTATGGTTTTTCCAGTAGTCATGAATGGATGTGAGAGCTGAACCATAAAGAAGGATGAGTGTTGAAGAATTGATGCTTTTGAAATGTGGTGTTGGAGAAGATTTTTGAGAGTCCCTTTGACTGGAAGGAGATCAAATCAGTCCTGAAGGAAATGAACCCTGAACATACATTGAACGGACTGATGCTGAAGCTCCAATCCTTTGGCCATCTGTTATGAAGAGCAACTCATTGGAAAAGACCCTGATTCTGGAAAAGATTTAAAGTAAAAGGAAAGGGAGCAGCAGATGATGAGATGGTTACATAGCACTGTTAACTTAACGACATAAATTTGGGTAAACTCTGGGAGACATAGTGGAGGACAGAGGAGCCTGGCATGCTACAGTCCATGGGTTTGCAAGGAGTGGGCCATGACTTAGCAACTGAACAATAACAATGAATTGAGCATATATCTTTTGTCAGGGTGGGGCAGTTGAATATATTCTATATTTATATAGTTGAAATGATTCCTCTCATAATTTTCACTGGCTTATACATCATTTTTCCCCATTCACTTTTTCATTTATGACTGAATGAAATTATCTGTATCTGTCAAATTCATATAACTGTCATGGGTTTGAAAGATTTTTGGAATATTTCTAATTCTATTAAAGGTTATGATTACATTAACAGTTGCCTTTCAAATTGCAAATATGTATTTGCAACCCAAAATAATTTAGATAATACTTGCTTCAAATCCCATGAAAGATTTTATTATATTTTTGCTTCACACTGTTTATCCCTCCTAAAATTCTGGTAATGGCCATTCTGATCTGGATGCTTGACTCAGATAAGCTTTTCCAGTAATCCCTGGACTAAAGGTGATATATTTATTCAGATAATGAACAATTATGCCCTTATTTATAGATGGGAAGCAGATAATTATTTCTGACACACTGACCCAAAAGCAAACCAACTGAACAAACAATGAACATTCACAGATTTATTAGCGACCAAAACATGCTGAAGAAACGATCTGAGGAAAATGCAATTCTGTCTCTGCTTATTTAAGAAAAATTATGCAAGTATCTGACCTATAAACTCTAGAAGTTTATAAACTATATTATAAAGAACTGCATGAGTAATACATGATTATCATCAGAAAGAATGTTACTTTGCACAGGCTTATCCTCCATCATGTTCATCAATTCTTGAAACTTTATGCCCTTTTAAAAAACACATACCTAGAATATTTTAATCTTAATATTTTTTTATAATATGTATATTTTCCAAAATTTCCCTCCAGTTTTTGTACACTTTAATCCCCATTTCCTGCCCCCTGCTGGTGATAAAGTGAAGGTGCAAGGCCAACAGTTTTTTTCCACAACGTGATACCTTGGTTTCTTGCCACCTATTTTTGAGCAAAGGGATTATTCATGGGGTGTTAACTGTGGTTTTCAGAAATATAAGAAAGCACTTCAAACATGATTTTTGCTAGCGTGAATTCATTTTAAATTGATTTTTTCCCATACAGCATCACATAGAGTGGTGTGATATATGTGGTATAGTTGCTTTATCCTGTCCAATTCTTGCCACCCCCACCAAGCTCCCTCTCCATGTGATTTCCCAGGCAAGAAGACTAGAATGAGTTGTCGTTTACTTCTCCAAGGGATCTTCCTGACCCAGGGATTGAGCCTATGTCGCCTGATTTGACAGGTGGATTCTGTACCATTGAGTCATCAGGGAAATTTTGGTACAATATATAGGAAGAGTTAAAAAGACCAAAACGTTAATTACTGTTTTGTCAATAGATCGAAGCTAATCAGAAAATTAGATGGAGAGAAATTATTCTCATTTCAGGTGATGAATGAATATTTTTACCTTGATAAGAAGAAAAAACAAATGACATGGTCTGCTTACAGATTTTGAGACTTCTGAATATTCAATTCAATTGCATCTGAGTGTGTACAGGTGAGAGCTGAATTACAGTGCCTCCCTGGGGAGCTTGTAAAATTGTTTGTGAACTTCAGTAGTCTCCTGAATCTTCTAATACTATCCCAGGGGCCAGCCATGCCAGCTCTCCTCAAAGGAAATTCTGTCTCTTGAGAATAAAATCATAGAAAGATATAATGTTCCACAAGACTGAGGATTTATGACTTGGTATATTTTCCTCTTAGATCTTAAAGTAAGACCAACATGCAGAGAAGGAATAGTTAAATAGCTAAATGCACAGCTAATCTGAACAGTATCATCATAGCCTCAGTTCAGTTCAGTTCAATTACTCAGTCATATCTGACTCTTTGTGACCCCATGAATCGCAGGACACAAGGCCTCCCTGTCCATCACCAACTCCTGGAGTTTACTCAAACTTATGGCCATTGAGTTGGTCATGCCATCCAGCCATCTCATCCTCTGTTGCCCCCTTCTCCTCCTGCCCCCAATCCCTCCCAGCATCAGGGTCTTTTCCAATGAGTCAACTCTTCGTATGAGGTGGTCAAAGTATTGGAGTTTCAGCTTCAACATCAGTCCTTCCAATGAACACTCAGGAGTAATCTCCTTCAGGATGGACTGGTTGGATCTCCTTGCAGTCCAAGGGATGCTCAGGAGTCTTCTCCAACACCACCATTCAAAAACATCAATTCTTTGGTGCTCAGCTTTCTTCACCATCCCACTCTTACATCTATACATGACTACTGGAAAAACCATAGCCTTGACTAGATAGACCTTTGTTGGCAAAGTAATGTCTCTGCTTTTTAATATGCTATCTAGGTTGGTCATAACTTTCCTCCCAAGGAGTAAACACCTTTTAATTTCATGACTGCAATCACCATCCGCAGTGATTTTGGAACCCCGAAAAATAAAGTCTGACACTGTTTCCACAGTCTCCCCATCTATTTCCCATGAAGTGAAGGGACTGGATGCCGTGATCTTAGTTTTCTGAATGTTGAGCTTTAAGCCAACTTTTTCACTCTCCTCTTTCACTTTCATCAAGAGGCTTTTTAGTTCCTTTTCACTTTCTGCCATAAGGATTGTGTCATCTGCATATCTGAGGTTATTGATATTTCTCCCGGCAATGTTGATTCCAGTTTGTGCTTCTTCCAGCCCAGGGTTTCTCATGATGTACTCTGCATATAAATTAAATATATGGTCGACACCGAAATCAGATGGTCAATACCCATATCAGATTGATTATATTCTTTGCAGCCAAAGAAGAAGAAGCTCTATATAGTCAGCAAAAAGAAGACCAGGAGCTGACTGTGGCTCAGATCATGAACTCCTTATTGCCAAATTCAGAATTAAATTGAAGAACGTAGGGAAAACCACTAGACCATTCAGGTATGACCTAAATCAAATCTCTTATGATTATATAGTGGAAATGAGAAATAGATTTAAGGGACTAGATCTGATAGATAGAGTGTCTGATGAACTATGGATGGAGGTTCATGACACTGTACAGGAGACAGGAATCAAGACCATCCCCATGGAAAAGAAATGCAAAAAAGCAAAAGGGTTGTCTGAGAAGACCTTACAAATAGCTGTGAAAAGAAGAGAAGGGAAAAGGAAAGATATTCCCATTTGAACTCAGAGTTCCAAAGAATAACAAGGAAAGATAAGAAAGCCTTCCTCAGTGATCAGTCCAAAGAAATAGAGGAAAACAACAGAATGGGAAAGACTAGAGATCTCTTCAAGAAAATTAGAGATACCAAGGGAACAGTTCATGAAAGATGGGTTTGATAAAGGACAGAAATGGTGTGGACCTAACAGAAGCAGAAGATATTAAGAAGAGGTGGCAAGAATACACAGAAGAACTGTACAAAAAAGGTCTTCATGACCCAGATAATCACGATGGTGTGATCACTCACCTAGATCCAGACATTTGGAATGTGAAGTCAAATGGGCCTTAGGAAGCATCACTAGGAACAAAGCTATTGGAAGTGATGGAATTCCAGTTGAGCTATTTCAAATCCTAAAAGATGATGCTATGAAAGTGTTGCACTCAATATGCCAGCAAATTTGGAAAACTCAGCAGTGGCCACAGGACTGGAAAAGGTCAGTTTTCATTCAAATCCCAAAGAAAGGCCATGCCAAAGAATGCTCAAACTACTGCACAATTGCACTCATCTCACATGCTAGTAAAGTGGAAAAGCACTTTCCAAGCACTAAAATCCAACTCACAATCCCAATAATAATGCTACTCTTACCCTGACCTGAGAGCTCTTAAGAGATATTACATATATGCTCTGGAGAGATCTGTGAATCTAAATGTGTGTATAAATGTAAGTGTGTGCATTTATTCAATGTTTGCATTTATTCAATGTTTGCATTTATTCATATGCATATATTATACAAACTAAAAGAAAAGTAAAAAGAAAAATCAGCTATTTGGAGGAATAAAATACTGCTTTGATAAACACTGAGACATTTGCCACAGGGATAGCTTCTGAAGCACGATGTCTGATCAGAACCTGTCCCCTGTTTCAGGGACAGCCTTCTAGCCTGGGGCTCTCAGGGGCCCCTTTTATATGGGCTCCACAATCATGATCAAATCATTTCTAAAGGCCTCACTTTTCAATACCATTATATTGGGGACTAAGTTTCAACCTATGAATTTTGAGAGGAGAAAAGCAGTCTACAGAAAACAGTGTTTTGATTTATCTACTGTTTTTGTTTTCTTTTTTCTTTCTTTTTTTTTTTTTTTAGTAAAAATAAGGGCTTTTTTTAAACATCCTTCTGTATTATAACCTGAAACAGAGCATAGATTGAACTGCATCTCAGAGTGTGTATGTCTCTCTCTGTGTATCTAATTCTAAAGATTCATTCTCTTTCTTACTGTCCTGGGTATATTTTATTCATCTCTTCTTTCTCCCTCATATTTAAATTCCTTATTTTTATTAAACAAATTTAAACTCAGTCTGATTCTATAGGTTTCTACTTAATCTGTGTTGGCTTGCTTTCTCAATGTTTGTCAGTGATGTATAGTTAGGAGTTTATATTTCTTGAAAATTCACATATAACTTCTATCTGAGGATAGTTTCTAAAATTTCTTTGAGGATTTACACATGATTCTGCCAGGGTTCTGGTGGCCCACCTGACGGTATATTTTCATATGCAGAATCAGTTTTGACACCGCTTGCTCTGCAGTGTACTGTGCCTACTCCCTCAGTCATGTCCAGCTCTTTGTGACCCCATGGATTGTAGCCCACCTAGAGGACTCTCCAGGCAAGAATACTGGAGTCGGTTGCCATGCCCTCCTCCAGGGGATCTTCCCAACACAGGGATTGAACTCAGGTTTCCGTCATTGCAGGTGGATTCTTAACCTGCCTCTGCATTCTCTGAGTCATCAGAGAAGCCCAGGAACACTGGAGCAGGTAGTCTATCCCTTCTCCAGGGGATCTTCCCAACAACCATGTAGGTCTGTGAATATAGGTTTCAGTCTGAGTGCAACCCCAAATCAAGGATAGGGATTGAAAATAGGATTTCTAAGGAGGGCCTTAGATTCTCTTCATACTCAAAGCAAAAAGTATTTAAGTGACCTGGCAATTTGACTGATGGTGTATAAACTAGGAAATACTTCACTGTAGTATTGCTCTAAGCAAGCTTTGTTTTCTCAATCTCCATAGATGGTTGGTTGGTTGGTTTAGTGGCTAAGCCATGTCTGACTCTTGTAGACCCCGTGGACTGTAGCCTGCCAGGCTCCTTTGCCCATGGGATTCTCCAGGCAAGAATACTGGAGTGGGTTGCCATTTCCACCTTCAGGGGATCTTCCTAACCCAGGAATCGAACCTGGGTCTCTTGCGTTGCAGGCAGATTCTTTACAGACTGAGCTATGAGGGAAGCCCCCATAGTTAATACTATCTAAAGCAAAGCCTCCAGTACTTTACAATGTGAGAAAAGTAATGCAGTTGAATTTTTAAATTTGTTTTTGTTGAATACTCATTGGAAGGACTGATGTTGAAGCTGACACTTCAGTATTCTGGTCATCTGATAGGAACAGCTGACTCACTGGAAAGGTCCCTGATATTGGGAGAAATTGAGGGCAGAAGGAGAAGAGGGCAAAAGAGATGAGATGGCTGGATGGCATCACCAATGCAATGGACATGAACTTGGGCAAACTTCTGGAGATTGTGAGGGACACAAGGCCTGGCATGCTGCAGTCCATGGGGTTGTGAAGAGTTGGACATGACTGGGTGACTTAACAACAGCAATATAGTTGATTTACAGTATTTGGTTAATTTCAAATGTGTAGCGAAGAGTTGGACATGACTGGGTGACTTAACAACAGCAGTATAGTTGATTTACAGTATTTGGTTAATTTCAAATGTGTAGCATTGTCATTTGTTAGGTTTTTCTTTATAAAGTATATTCTATTATATGTTATTATAAGATATCGAGTATGATTTCCTGTGTTATATACAATAAATTCATTTTGATTATCTATTTTCTGTTCAGTAGTTTTTATCTGATACCTAATTTACCCCTCACCCCACCCCTCTCCCCTTCGGTAACCATTAAGTTAGCTTTCTATGCTTGTAAGTCTATTCTGTTTTGTATATAGCTTCATTTGTGTTTTTAAAATTCTATATATGAGAGATATAATACAGTATTTGTCATTGTCTGACTTATTTCATTAAGCACAATATTCTCTAGGTCCACCAGTGTTGGTGCAAATGACAGTATTCCACCCTTATTCCTGAGCAATACTCCACTGTGTGTGTGAGTATGTGTGTACACACCATTTCGTTACTCATCTATCAATAGGTACTTAGATTGCTTCCATGTTTGGCTATTATAGAGTGTTGCTATGAACATTGGGGTGTGTGTATTTTTTTCAGTTTAGATTTTTCATTTTTTTTCTGGGTATATACCCAAGAGTGAGACGGCTAGATCATATTGCAGCTCTATTTTTCATTTTTTTTTTTAAGGAGCTCTGTAGGTGGCTACACCAATTTACATTCTCACCAGTAGGTGGGAAACTTCCCTTTCCTCTATTCCTCCTTCCACATTTATTATTTGTAGATTTTTGAAGATAGCCTTTCTGACCTGTGTGAGGTAATGCCTCACTGTGGTTTTGATTTAATAGTTAGTGATGTTGAACAACTATTCATGTGTCTGTTAGCAATCAGTATGTTTTCTTTTGAAAAAAATGTCTGTCTTTTACTCTTTTTTTTGGGGGGGGGTGCTTTTCTTTTGATATTGATTTATATGAGCTGCTTGTACATTTTGGAAATCAACCCATTATGGTTGCATTAATAGCAAATGTTTTCTCCCATTCTGTATGTTGTTGTTTTTTTTTCCCCCTATCATTTACTTTTCTGTGCAAAAACTTTTAAATTTGATTGGGACACATTGATTTATTTTTGCTTTTATTTCTTTTGCCTTGAGACACTGATCTAAGAAAATACTTCTACAATTTATCTCAAAGAATACTTCACCTATATTCTCAGAGTTTTATGGTGTCATGTCTTATATTTGGGTTTTTAAGCCATTTTGAGTTTTTGTGTATGGTGTGAGAAAATGTTCTAATTTCATTGATTTATGAAAGCTTCCCAGCTTTCTCAACACCACATGTTGAAGAGGCTCTCTTCTCTATTTTATATTCTTGCTTCCTTTGTCATAGAGTATTTGACCATATAAGTGCAGATTTATTTCTGGGCTCTTTATTCTGTTTCATTAATCTATTTATCTGTTGTTGTGCTGGAATCTTGCTGTTTTGTATACTATAGCTTTGATGTATAGGCTGAAGACTGGGAGGATTATATACTTCCTGCTTTATTCTTGTTTCTCAGGAATGTTTGACAGTACAGGGCATTTAGTTTTGTGTAAATTTTAGAATTATTTTTTTCTAGTTCTGTGAAGAATGTCACAGATATTTTGATTGCATTAAATCTGTAGATTACTTTGGGTAGTATGGTTAACTATATTAATTCTTCCAATCCAAGAATACAGAATATTTTTCCATTGCTTGAGTCATATTTAATTTCTTTTCTCAGTGTTATGTCATTTGCAGCATATAGGGCTTTTACCTCCTTGATTAAGTTTATTACTAGCTATTTTATTGTTTTCATGTGAGTTTAAATGTGATTTTTTTCTTAATTTTTTTTTTTTTTTTGATTTTTCATTGTTAGTGTATAGAGGAAACAACAAATTTCTGTATATTACTCCTATATTCTGCTACCTTGCTGAATTCGTTTTTCCTAATGGTTACCATGGGGGAGACATCAGGGTTTCTCTATACAAGGTTTCATGTAATCTGCACATACTGATTTGTAATTCTCTTCTAATCTGAATACTTTTTCTTCTTTTTTTTTTGGTCTGATTGCTGTGGTTAGGACTGCCAATACCATGTTGAATAGAAGAAATGAGAGTGGGCATCTTTGTCTTGTTCCAGAATATAGCAGGAAGGTTTTCAGTTTTTCACCATAGAGTATTTTATTGGCTCTGTGTTTGTCATAAATGGCCTTTTTATGTTAAAATATCTTCCCTCTATACCTACTTTTATAGTTTTTACTAAATTTGTCAAATGCTTTTTCTACATCTATTGAGATGTTCATGTGACTTTTGTCTTCTTTTACTAATGTAGTGTATCGTACTGATTTGCATTTGTTGAAACATTTTTGTAACTCTGAAATAAGTGAGAGGTTAACAGGCAGGAAGGCCAGGGGTCTCCAAATGGAGGAAAGAAAGAGGCTACAAGTGCCAGACATTTTTATCTCTCTTAAGCGGCAGGAAGAAACAAACTAGCGATATGTTTTTTCTTCTCTATACAAACTTAAAAGGGGGTTTCTCTTAAAATGCTGTGTTGCCATGACACCTGGTCTCACCTAAAGCTAACTACTCTCAAACCTTGAGTTAACCAATACATTTCTTTTTCTTATGGAAATGTTGTCTTAAGCTATGTTAATGTACCCCAGACTTTATCTTCAAGTTGGTTCGCCAAAAGGCCTAACTTACTTACTCAGGTATTGTTCCCCTAATCTATGTAAATGAAACTATTTGTTGGTATTCTGCCCTTCTACAAGATTCAAGTCAATCGTTTTATGGCCAGGGATGAATTATTTGGTGCCATTTTGAATTTTATGACATTCCTTTCTTTTCATTAACAGACTGTGAGTGACTATATAACATACAGCTAAAGACTAGGAGGGGGGTACTCTTTTGCCCCCTTCTGATGCCTATGTCAGAAGCTTTCTCTATCTCCTTTATACTTTAATAAAAACTTTATTACACAAAAGCTCTGAACCATCCAGCCTCGTCTCTGGCCCCGGATTGAATTTGTCTCCTCCAGAGGCCAAGAATTCCGGCGTCTTATCATTCAGCAACAACCTTTCATAAGTCCAACTTATTTGTGATGTATGGTCCTTTTTATGCATTGCTGAATTTAGTTTACAAATGTTTTGTTGAATTTTTGCTTCTATGCATCAGAGATACTGGTATGTAATTTTATTTTTATCATGCCTTTGTCTAATTTTGGTATCAGGGTGATGGTGGTCTCACAGAATGTGTTTGGTGGTACACTCTCATCTTCAATTTTTTTGGAATAATTTGAGAAGAATAGATATAAGTTATTCTTTATGGGTTAGGTAGAATTTTCTACTTGAACTTTTCTGTCCTAGACTTTAGTTTTCAGGGAATTCTTTTATTACAAATCCTATTTCACTTCTAGTGATCAGTTTGGACAAAATTTCTGTTTGACTCAATCTTGGCATGGTATATGTTTCCAGAAACTTGTCCTTTTCTTCTAGCTTGTCCATTTTTAGCATATAGCTGTTCATAGTATTATCTTAAGATTCTTTGCATTTCTCAGGTATCAGCTGCTATTTCTCTTCTTTAATTTCTTATTTTATTTGGGCCCTTTTTTCCTCTTGGTGAACCTGGCTAGAGGTTTGTCTATTATGTTTATCTTCTCAAAAATCCAACAGTAGTTTCATTGTTCTTTTATTTTTTATTTTTGACCTTGATTTTATTTCTTTTATCCCTGATCTTTATTTTATTCTGAGTACTTTCACTTTGTTCCTTTTTCTAATTCATTTGGGTGTTAGGTTAGGTTATCTATTTAAGATTCTTTCTGTCTTGAGGAAGGCCTCTATGAAATCCCCTCTAAATTTAATTTGCTGTATCACATAGATTTTGCAGTGTTTTTTATTTTAAATCGTTTCAAGGTATTTTTTCTAATTCCTTCATTGATTTCATCAATGACCTGTTGGGTTTTTTTAGTAGCCTGTTGTCTAATCCTCATGTTTTTGTTCTTTTCTAGCTTTTCTTTCTGTAGTTGATTTCTAATTTCATACTGTTATGGTCAGAAAGAATACTTGATAAAATTTCTGTCCTCAAACTTGTTGAGGCTTGTTTCGTGACTTGGTATGTGGTCTATCCTAGAGAACTTTTCATGTGCACTTGAAAAGAATGTGCATTCTGCACTTTTTTTGAACATAATGTTTATAGATATTAACTAAGTTGAACTGGTTGGTTGTGGCATTTAGGACTTCCATTGTCTTTTCTGTCTTAATGATCCCTTCATTGATGTCAATGTGGTGTTAAAATGTTCTATCATTGTATGATTGTCAATTTCTCCCTTTGTCAGCATTTCCTTTTTATATTTAGGTGATCTTTTATTGGATACATATGTTAATGAGTGTAATACCCACTTCTTATATTGTTCCCTTTATTATATATACTCTTCTTTGTCTTTATGGCCTGCTTTGTAGCCTAGTTTGTCTGGTGACAGTACTGTTACCCTTGATTTCTTGTCATTTCTATTTGCATGAAATATGCTTTTCCATCCCCTCATTTTGGATCTGTGTCTTTCACCCTGTAGTGAGTCTTTTGTAGGCAACATATTGCAGGTTCTTATATTATTACAAAAACCAATCACTCTGTCTTTTGATCTAAACACTTACTCTGTTGACATTTACAGCGATTATTGATAGGTATGTACTTACTGCCATTTTAGACTTTGTTTTCTAGTTTGCAAAGTTCTTTTTTGGTCATTTCCTCCTTTTATCTTTTCCTTGGTGGTTTGATTTTTATTTTTTAACATGTTTGATTTCCTTTCTGATTCTTGTGAGTTTATTTTATGTTTTTGATTTGTGATTACCATTGAGTTCATGCATGTTGATCCAAAACTATATTTACTTACTTTAAACTGATAGTCATTCCAGTTCAAACACATTATAAAATACCAATACTCTACTCTCCTATATTTTGTGACTTCGTTGTCCCAGTTTACATATTCATGCTTATTTTTATAGTTATTTTTTGCATTTTAAAATATTAATAAATATTTAGATATTAATATTTTATAGTGCAGGCTTATTTAAATGATCTTCAACCCTTTTATATATTTGTCTTTCCTATTGTGATTTCTTCTTTACTAGAGGTCCTTGCTTCTTTTGTATGTGGAGAAGACACTTCAATATTTCTTTCAAGATAGGTTTAGTATTGCTGAATTCTTTACATGTTTTGCTTGTCTGAGAAATTCTTTCTCTACTTCTACTCAAAATGATTATTGGATAGATGTCTTAGGTTGCAGGATTTCTTTTTTTTTTTTCTTTCAAGACTTCAAATGTAGAGTTCTAATACCTTCTGCCTGCAGGTTTCTGTAGAGAAATCAGCTGATAACATTATGGGACTTCCTTTTTAACTCTTTTTCTCTGTTGCCTGTATAATTCTCTCTTTATATTTTAATTGTGATATGTCTTGACGTGGGCCCGTTTGTATTCATCTTGTTTGGGACGCTCTGTTCCTTCTGTGCTTGCATGTCTGTTTCCTTCTTTAGGTTTGGGAAGTTTTCAGCCATAGTTTCTTCAATACATTTTTATCTCCTGCCCTATTCTCATTCCAGAAACCCTGTAATACAGAGATTGACACATTTTGTATTATCCGATAGATCTCATAATGTTTTACTATATTTTTTCATTTGTCTTTCTGTCTACTATTCTGATTGGGTGATTTTCATTATTCTACCTTCCAGATAACTCTTTCATTTTTCTGTGTCATTTAGTCAGCTATTCATTGTTTCTAGATTGCTTTTTATCTGGGCAATTGAATTATTATTTTTTTTTCTTTAATTGGTTCATCTTTATATGTATGGTGTGTCTTTGATGTGTAGGAAGTTGAGCTCCACATTTATTACTATTATCATCTTTTTCCTTTTGCTTAATCAAGTTCAGTTGGGTGTCATATCTTATACAATTTAAGCTTTATATCTTTCTTCAACATTAAGTTGGACTAATGACTGACTTGTAGGAAAGAGATGAATTCTGCCTTCTTATCTTATCCCACCTTATACTTCTATATCTCTGCTTCCCAGTCTGAGTTGTCTATGGTCAGGACATTGTGAGAGAAGATGAGTGCAAGGTAAAACATTCTGACATCATTTAGTATTGCTAAAAGGATGACAAATAAATAACTCTAACTTAATTGACCTCCAAATGAACCCTGAGAGTCCCTCTCCTGAATCACATACATGTGCTCACATTTAATATACCCACACACCTATTCCCCTTCATTGATAATTTAATCTTTCAGCTAATGAGGTTCAAATTCTAGAATAAAGTTATCATTGACCTTCCCCTTTCCTTTCTCTCTCTGCCTCCCATATCACACACAATTTTCTCCCTCTGATTGCATGTGTAATCTATCACAAAATCATCCAATTTTGTCTTCAAAATAGTGCCAGAAATTTACTGCTGCTCAGCACTTACTCTGGTGGTACAATCAACCATCAACACTTTTGAGGATGTTTTAAATTGCATCCATGAGACAAGTGCTCAGGACAAAAACTACTGCAATATTGTAAAGTAATTAGCCTCCAACTAATAAAAATAAATGGGAAAAAAATTTTAAAACCAAACAAAACAAACAAACAAAAAATTGCATCCAATAGTTTCTATGCCTTTTTTGTTTTGTTTTGTTTTTGCCCATGCATCCTATAATCTGTTCCCATCATCATGACCAGTTACCCACTTTAAGCAAGGGAAAAGAATATGCTGCTCTCCCTTCCACACAACACCCTGCCAGGGGCTATTACTGCAAAGTAATAGCCAAAAGTCTGTGAGGCTCTGTGATACCTGTGTCTTGTTATTTCTGTTATTCTTCTTTCCTCCTTACTTCAGCTTCCCTAGTCTCCTTGCTTTGCTTCACGTGGACTAGGCACTCCTGCTTTAGGACATTTATTCTAACTGGTTATCCTGCCTGGGAAACTCTTGCCTTGGATTTCTGTTTGGCCAATTGTGTAACTTCCTTTATACCTGTGCTCAGATTTTATCTTCAGTCAGGTCTGCCCTACTTACCTTCCTTAAAATTCTCACATGCTCCTGCCCTATTTAGAACTTCTAAGTCCCCTTTACCTTGCTCTAATTCTTTCATTGATTGCATGGTTAAGTAAGTTGCACACGTTGGGTCACGCATATAGTCTAGCACTATTTGCCTTTCAAGTTAAGCTTGTCCGTGAGTCTACTTTTCCTAGCCAACAAATTCCAAGTAGACTCCTTTGCTTTATTAATAAATAACCCTTGCTTTATTAATAAATAACCTTCAGAAGATATCTTTTCCTCTATGAATTTTATAGAAGTTTTTATGATTAACATGAAGTAAACCAAATAGTCAAAATGGATACATATATTAAATATGAATTATAGTAAAATTTTATGTTGCAAAACAACCTATGAGTAATCCAAGAGCAAATTTTCCCCTTTTATTTTGTCAAATAAATTGAAGGCCTGTGAAATAGATGTCTCATTTGTCATCAGGAAATGAACTATAAAATGGTAAATTTGATAGGGCTGTTTTTCTCATTGTCCTGTCACTTTCTATTTAGTAGGCATCTGGGGTGAGGTGCTAAAACTTCTCTTGATATATGAAACAAAAAGTAATGGTTTTGAAGTCACTGTAGCAGTTTTGTTGAGAATGTAGCTTTTTTCATCATCTATCAAAGACAAAAAGAGACATGAATGCACAGATTACAAAACCTGCTTTTTCCTAAGGCATTAGTTTTCCCAATCAGAGTCTGTTTTTCAGTTCAGTGGAGTGATTTACTTTTTAATGGTTCACTTCACTGTTGCTTCAAAGGACACAATATATAAAAACTAGAAGAATGTTTTGTTATTTTACCCATCAACAACTGATAGAAATGGCCAGAGTTTAGATTCTATAGTATTTAATATGCCTTATACACTTTGAAGCTTAATAAACTAATTCCATTAATATCATGCTTTTATTTTCTTCTGTCTATAGTAATTGTACTGTGTACTTAAAAATGAATGAAGTGGAAAAATTTCTACATGATAATGTAATGGTAAGTGTAGCATTTCTATATTTTTGGAGCTTTATCTGATTTTTAAATCAGTGGTCAGAGAATGTATACATTGAGGAAAGGAAAGATTATAGCATTAGTTGGGATAGTGGTACTTTTCTTGGAACAGAAAGTGTTACGGGTTGAATTTGCACTTCCCAGGGGTTACAGGGGTAAAGAATCTGCCCCTTTGATTCCTGGGTTGGGCACATCCCCTGAAGTAGGAAATGGCAGCCCGTTTGCTGGTGGGCTGTAGTCCAGAGAGTTGCAAAAAGTCGGACACAACTGATCAACGGAGCCCACACGCACAGGTTATGTCCCCCAAACCTATCTTGTCCTAATCCCTGGTACCTGTAAATGTGCTCTTAAAAATGTGGCTTGCAGATGCAATCAAATTACGATATCATTAGAAGGAGCCTGAATCCAATATGATGGATTTTCCTTATAAGGAAAGACACATGTAAACAGAAACGCAGGGGAAAAATGGCCATGTGAAAACCTAAACAAAGATTGGCATTAGCTAGCTAGTTGTAAGTTAAAGAAAGCCAAGGATTGAACAGAGAAAGGCATGAAACAGATCTCCCCTAGAGACTTTGGAGGGAGCATGACCCTGTCAATACCTTGATTTCAGACTTCTAGGCTCCAGAACTTTGAGGGAATAAATTTCAGGGTTTTTTAAGCTACCAAGTTTGTAGTATTTTGTTATGGCAGCCCTAGAAAATTAGTAGAGAAAGGTAAATGCATTTTAACTTCTTCAAAACAGAGGGAAAGGTTGGTCCATATATATCTAGGAAATACAAAAAAAAAAAAAATGCATTGAAAGCATACTAAATAATAAGTTTCTAATACATATTACATTAAATTCTCATAATTTAGTAAGCAAAATTCAATTTCATTTGACAGTTATGTCAATAGCTATACCAGAGCTAATAAATAGTAGAGACATAAATTGAACACACATCCATCAGATTGAAAAACCTGTGGACCTCTTGTAATGAATCTATTACAAGGTTTTAGTGAATAGACCGTGTAAAGGATAAGGGCATTCTATGACAACACATAACAGGCAATGACGTCTTGTTCAGTTCAGTTCAGTCTCTCACTCAAGTCCAACTCTTTGCGACCCCATGAATCTCAGAACGCCAGGCCTCCCTGTCCATCACCAACTCCCAGAGTTTACTCAAACTCATGTCCATCTTATCCTACCTCAAATCAAGTAATTTTTTTACTCCGTAAATTTTACTCAAATAGTACATATTTCATTTCATAAAATTTTTAAATACCAACTTGGAATATTTAAAATATAACAGGAACCCCTTCTTAAGGAATCTAAAATGAGTATTAAAATTACTAATAATGGGACTTTTAGCAATTATGTAAGGTGGATTACTTGTTTTACATAATTTACAAGTGCATTTTACTAATAAATAATGACATTTAGCTAGACTCAGCAGAATAGCACATTCTATTTGAATTCTAAAGATAGCTTAAAACCCGGATCTAGTTGGAAAGTAAAAAATGTACTGCAGCAATGTCTGAACCTCATTAGTGATCAAAAGAACTTGAGAAAGACTAAGGAAAAGAGTCTTTGAAGATAAGAAAAAACAGTACAAGGGGAAAGTAATCCCTATCACTGTGTTTCCTTTTCAGTGCTTTAAAGATTTCATGACATTTTTTGAATAGACAGTAAACTTCTAAAATTTTTGCCTAGAGATGAAACCTTATTTTATTAAAAAATAAAATTACATTTTTACCTCATTTGTCATCTTATTTGATGCAATAGTTGATGTGTGCGTGTGACATGTATGTTTTGTTGATGTCCCCTTTTTTCCCTCTTTAATCCTCCAGTAACTATATGTTGAAACTTTAATATAGGACTGGATTTGGAGCAGTGGTACTGGTAGAAATATGACACCTGATTCTTTTTCACAGAAATATGACCATCCAACTAGAGATTAAATTTGAATAGTTATTAAGTTTAGGGGTTCTCTAATTATTTAAGTATTGAAAAACTCTAAAGTTCATCATGGCAAAATGAAATGGCTAATGAACTCAGAAGTTTAAAAGAGGAATTATTGGATGTGTTCAAATTATTTGATATGAGTTCATAAATGATACTGTAATTCTAAAAAAAACTCAAAACAAGAATGACCAGAAAATACACTAGGTACAGCAAAATATATTAGGATTAATGCATTTGTGAAATAAAGATAGTGCAACTAATGTTTGAGTAGAATATGCTGTATTCATAAGAGACATAATACTGGCAAAAATTCTCAACCATTCTTCAGGCCATTTTCCCTACAATGGGACAATATCTGAAATCTGAAGAGAACGACTTAAAAATCATAACTAAGATTTCAAGAAATAGTCAAGAAATAATTCAGTAAGCAATTACTTTAGGTGATGTTTCCAAATTAAAATTAACTCTACTTTCAGCATATCACTGGGCTTCCCAAGTGGTGCCAGTGATAAAGTAACTGCCACTCATGGGTTCGATCCCTGGGTCAGAAAGATCCCCTGGAGGAGGCAACTTGTTTCAGTGTTCTTGCTTAGAGAATCCCCATGGACAGAAGGGCCTGGTGGGCTACAGCTTATAGGCTGGCAAAGCATCAAGAGTCGATATGACTGAAGTGACTCAGCGTGCACACAGATCAGTATATCAAGTCGCTAGCACATATGCTTGCAGAATGCCTCTCTGTAGTGTATTGATTGAGAAGTACTGCTTAACTAGTTAAAATAGAGAAAATATTCCACAGAGTGAAGAATACAACACATTCTCCAAATTATACCTCAGTGTTGTTGGGCATTTAGCTGTTTAGCATGGAATGTATTATTTAAATACTTAGAGGTGATTACTGAGATCCAGCAAAGATTGACTAAAATATACATATAGTTACCACATACTGTTGTAAAATGGTTGCATTTGTAAAATTATATAGGTGTATATGTATATGTATGAACCAATATATCTTATTTTTACAGGATACTTCAAAACATTGAATGAGCTATAGTGAATACGATCAAGTTAAAGTTGCACTTGGTGTATTGTAAATTAGCTGAAAACACTTAAGTATTACATAGCAGATTGTAAATTTCAAGTATAGATCTTGGCCACACTCTTAGATGTGCATTCACAGATTTCTTATTCATATATTTGATATAAGAGGAAAAGATTAAATGGTGAAAGGGATATAATTAAAATTTAAATATATAAAAATCTCAACAATTTGAGTAATGCGTTCACACAATTAAAAGGAATAGATGCGAAATTCGTCATTTGGGGAAAAGTAGATCCAATTCACCATATGGACTTGGCTTGCTACTATTTCATTTAAGAAATGTAAAGACTGTATTTTAATGTGATGATACATGCTTATTTAACACAACTTTAGGAATGGAAATTGATATGACTACTAAGATAATTGTAAATTCTTACTGCAAAAAGAAATGGTGTCATTTCAGAAGTATTAGATTCATTCTTCCATTCTGATTCATATTTACTTTCCATAGCTAGAGGAGTTCATTCAAGTCCAGTTGTGTCAATTTTAATGGACATGATATTAAGGCAAAGTGCATTCAAGAGGAAAATAAGCAGGATTTTGGGATGTGAATACAATGAGGAAAAAATAAGATGCATAATGTAGAATACATCTTCACATGCTTGAAGACATAATACTTGTCATGGACAATTGCTTGGCATAGCTCCAGACACAGAATGGAGACTAATTGATAGGCTTTGCTTAAAACTAAATGTCTTTTTTTTTTTTTTTTTAATAAAGTTTGTAATTGCACAAAAATGAAATGAGTTGGTTTAAACACTGAAATTAAAAGATGCTTGCCCCTTGGAAGAAAAGCAATGACAAACCTAGACAGTGTATTAAAAAGCAGAGCCATTACTTTGCCTCCAAAGTCTGTATAATCAAAGCTATGGTTTTTTCCAATAGTCTTGTACAGATGTGAGAACTGGACAATAAAAAAGCAGAGCACTGAAGAATTGATGCTTTCAAACAGTGGTGCTGGAGAAGACTCTTGAGAGTCCCTTGGATGGCAAGGAGATCAGATCAGTCAGTCCCAAAGGACATTAACCCTAAATATTCATTGAATGGACTGATGCTGAAGCTCCAATACTTTGACCACCTGATGCGAAGGACTAACTCATTAGAAAAGACCCTGATGTTGGGAAAGATTGAAGTCAGAAGGAGAAGGGAACGACAGAGAATGAGATGGTTGGATGGCATCACTGACTCAGTGGACACGAGTTTGCGCAAACCCCGGGAGATGGTGAAGGACAGTGAAGCCTGGCATGCTGTAGCCCACGGTGTAGCAAAGAGTCAGACATGACTGAGTGAGTGAATAGCAGCCACTCTTTCTGAGCCATTCTGGAGGCTACTCACGTTGTCCTTTGACTAGACTGCTTGTCTTCTCAGAGCTTCCCTTTAGTTTGCCTCAAGGAGGTAATGGGATGTACCACTTCATCACTACAAAAATGGACCCAATGTTTGCTAGCACCCACTTACCGAGCCTACCACAATTTACCACTTTTCGAGGTTTTAAATTAAATTAAAAAACAGGTTGTTTTCCCCCATTGAAATATTTGTATTGTGAATAACAATATCACCAAATCCTTCTGAGATGGTATCTTGTCCCTAAACTGGTTTGGGTTATTTGTGTGTGTGTGTGTCTGTGTGTGTGTGTGTGTGTGTGTTTTACAAAAAGGGCTGTCTAAAATACTTATCCACAAAGAAGGGCTAAAATAATATTTCTCTGCCATAATTTGCTAAGTGGAAGGATGCTAAGAGGGAATTGGACATCCAAAGGTCATACTGTTTTGCAAAAAAAATTTCATTCCTGTGAATTTCATGCATGACTAAATCCCTAATCATGAATTTGTAATATAAAACCATACTCATATTTTTTCAGTATTGCTGCAATTCTTACTTTACTTCAATATACTTCTTTAAATTTAACGATGCCAATATATAACTACTCTTAGTGACCCCATGGACTGTAGCCCACCAGGCTCCTCTCTCTGTGGAATTTCCCAGGCAAGAATATTGAAATAGGTTGCCATTTCCTTTTCTAAATCATCTTCCCAACCCAGGGATCTAATTGCATATCCTGCTTTTCAGGTCGTTTCTTTATCACTGCATCACCTGGGGAGGCACCATTGCAGGAAGCGAGAGAGGCATAGTTTCAGTCCCTGGGTCAAGAGGATCCCCTGGAGTAGGAAATGGTAACCCACTCTAGTATTCTTACCTGGGAAATCCCATGGTCAGAGGAGCCTGTAAGGCTACAGTCCATGGGGCTGCAGAGAGTCAGGCACAACTGACTGAACACACACAAAACATAATAAAACAAGCATATAACTAAGTGTATATTTTATGTTTAGGTTACTATTTTCTTCAAATATTAAAGAAAATAGAACAATCACAACTTGCATTTATTAGACTGTACACATTTTGAAATTATTCCTTTATTATTTTTTTTTTTTTTTCATAATTTTATGTATTTTGTCTGTGCTTCTTCATTGCTGCAAAGGCTTTTCACTAATTGAAGCGTTCAGGGACTGGCTACTCTTAGTATCTGTGTGTGGGCTTCTTATTGCCTTGGCTTCTTTGGTGGCAGAGCGTGGACTCCAGGGAGTGTTGACTCTATGGTGGAGCATAGACTGTAGACTCTATGGACTCTAGAGCATGGGCTCTTGGCTCAGTAGTTGCAGCTCCTGGACTCTGGAGCACAGGCTCAGTAGTTGTGGTTTAGTTCAGTTCAGTCGCTCAGTTGTATCCGACTCTTTGTGACCCCATGGACTGCAGCACGCCAGGCCTCCCTGTCCATCACCAACTCCCTGAGTTTGCTCAAACTCACATCCATTGAGTCAGTGATGCCATCCAGCCATCTCATCCTCTGTCTTCCCCTTCTCCTCCTGCCTTCAATCTTTCCCAGCATCAGGGTCTTTCAGTAGTTGTGGTGCACCGGCTTAGCTGCTCCAAGGTATGTAGGATCATCTCAGATCAGGCATCTAACCCATATCTCTTGCATTTGCAGGCAGATTCTTTACTACTGAGACACCAGGGAAGCCCCTGAATACTTTCTTTTAACATATTACAGAGCTTCTTTGCCTAACCAAATTTACTTAGACTTCTAAATGTTTTCCTAGAGCCATTTATGCACTCTCTTGTAAAACTCACTTTTAGCAAGACCCCTGCTAACTCAGCTTAACTAGAACATCCACCCTTGATGTCTGATCGCCCTGCATATCTAATTGTGTTCTTCATCTTTCACCATGCCTCAGGTGATGCCTGATCACCTTGGCCTGTCTTTAGCTAATAATCCTGTCAGGTTGGTATAGCCAGAATTTCACATACCCCCTCTTAGATGCGGCATCTTAGCAATTTTCCACCCCTGTTCTCTGTCCTTTTGTATGGGTATAAATTTCTATTTACTCATGCTATATTGAGAATTGAACCTGGTTCTATATTGAGATTTTTTTCTCTACTGTAGTGGTCTTGAGTAAAATTTGTTTTTACTGCTTTAACTATTGTCCAGCTTGACTTTTCTATAATTGAACCTGGTTTTCTATTGAAATCTTTTTCCTCTGTTATAGTAGTCTTGAGTAAAATTTGTTTTCACTTTTTTAACTCTTGTCTAGCTTTGTTTTTCTTTGATGTGTGCTTAGATTTTCTAAATTATATTCAACTTCAAATATTTATCTCCATAAATGCACACATATGTGCATATGTATAGTGTTAAGAGGTATACTGTCAAGAGTCTGCTTGCTTCTAAGATAGCTATATAGTGACGAGCATCAGGGCTGTAATTAATCTCAGCTTTCACCAGAATCTCTAGGCATTTACAACAATCTGAACAGAAAAGTTTTGGTGCACACATTTGGGTACCACCTCTCAAAGGCTGACCCCCCATGACAAAGTTGTCATGCTTTTGTATTTTAAGAAGATAGAGCCACAGTGGGAAGGGGACTGCTGGTGCTTAGACCTCTCCCTAGCCAGCAGTGCACACGGTCTGTTTATCTTGTCTAGAGGAGTTTAAGTGAATAGGGACCTTCTATCTACTTGCCCTTCTGCTTTTGAGTTCTGAAAATGTGTGAAATTTAAAGAAAAAGATTTAATGACTCTTTATGGGAGAATCTCTTACAAATCATCTTATCAACCTCATTCCCAGTGATGGCATTCTTCTTTTGTCAAACCCATTGCTCCTCTTATTTTTTCCCTTTCTTCAGTAAGTCTTCATTCTGAAACACATTCTCCCAAGATTTCATAGGACATTGAAAACACATTGTTCAGGCTGTTGGTCCAGAAATGTATTTCATCATCCATTTAATTACTTCACCACTCATGACATTTTATCTTTTCATTTCTAGTTTAAATTTATTTCTCCTGAAGATGAAAATATAACCATTAGCCTCAAGGTTTTTATCTTCCATCCTAGGCATCTACAAACCTGAAACACATCATCCAGATTCTTTAATTCCAAGTCATTTTGGCAGAGTGGGTAGGGACTGATGAAACTGACAACTTTTGCCTTAATCACTGTTACAATTTGGAAAAGCATTCCAAAAAGTTAAAGTGTCCTAACTGGTCATGTCAGTATCTCCAGTGACACAAATATATGGTACCATCACTTACTTGAATTACATAGGAAATGCTTTTTCTGCCCAGGTGCTACTGACCCTAACCCTTGTATTGTTCAAGGGTCATCTGTGTAGAAAAAACTTTTCTGCTTATAAGATTTTTGGAGGAATATGGGAAAATAATAGGACACGTATACCAGTTAAGTTCAAAGTAGGTGAAATGCTCTATGTTTGAGTTTTTTCACAAAATTTCCATTTGCTAATTTCTATTATTCCTAGAAGTTGAACCGCTTTCTTCTCATCCTTGAATCTATTTAAATTATTAATGAATTAACTCATGTATTGAATTGACACATCACCTCACATATTTATATTTTTTGCTGTTGAGAGTATTGAAGTTCTAATTTGCTTAGCAAGCTACAATTATACAGTATCACCTATAGTAACTGTTTCACTTTAGATTCTCAGGGCTTATAGCAACCACTTTTCTACTGTTTTATGAGTTTTTTTCTTTTATTTTTTCTCTATTCTGTGTAAAACTGCTGCCATATATTATTCATCTTTTTCTGCCTTATTTAACAGTGCAATGGTCTCAGGAGCTAATCATATTGTCACCAATGGCAGCATCTTCTTACGACTGAATACCATCCCATTGTATATTCATCCATTTATTATTATTATTTTTTTAATCAATTAATCCAGTGACAAACTTTTCACATCCCTTGGATATATACCCAAGAATGGAATTTTGGGATCATATTGTAGTTATATTTTTTAATTTTTTGAGAGATCTCAATGCTGTTTTCCATCCTGGGTGCACCCTTGCACATTCCCACAAACAGTGCACAATATATCCTATCTCTTCATCCTTTACAATACTATTTTTGATGATAGCCATTTTTCAAGTTGTGAAGGTGATACGACATTGTGGTTTTAACTTGCATTCCCCTAATGATTAGTGATATTGAGCATATTTTCAAGTACCTGTTGGTGATTTGTATATCTTCGGAAAAATTTGTGTGCAGTTCCTCTGCCAAATTTGTAATTGGGATGCTTGTTGTTATAGTTATTATTATTTTTGCTATTTTTTTCTGGTAGATGTGATAGACAAAGTGCCTCATGAACTATGGATGGAGTTTACTGACACTGTACAGGAGAGAGGGAGCAAGACCATCCCCAAGAAAAGAGAAATGCAGAAAAGCAAAATGGCTGTCTGAGGAGGCCTTACAAATAGCTGGGAAAAGAAGAGAAATGAAAAACAAAGGAGAAAAGGAAAGATATACTCATTTGAATGCAGAGTTCCAAAGAATAGTCAGGAGAGATAAGAAAGGCTTCTTCAGTGATCAGCACAAAGAAATGGAGGAAAATAATAGAATGAGAAAGATTAGAGATGTCTTCAAGAAAATTAGAGATACCAAGGGAACATTTCATGCAAAGATGAGCACAAAAAAGGATATAAATCGTATGGACCTAACAGAAAAATAAGATATTAGGAAGAGGTGGCAAGAATACACAGAAGAACTGTACAAAAAAGGTCTTCACAACCCAGATAATCACACTGGTGTGATCACTCACCTAGAGCCAGACATCCTGGAATGTTAAGTCAAATGTGCCTTAGGAAGCATCACTACAATCAAAGATAATGGAGGTGATGGAATTCTAGTTGAGCTATTTCAAATCCTAAAAGATGATGCTGTGAAAATGCTGCACTCAATATGCCAGCAAGTTTGGAAAACTCAGCAGAGGCCAAATGACTGGAAAAGGTCAGTTTTCATTCCAATCCCAAAGAAAGTCAATGTCAAAGAATGCTCCAACTACTGGACAATTGTACGCATCTTACACGCTAGCAAAGTAATGCTCAAACTTCTCCAAGCCAGGCTTCAGCAATACGTGAACTGTGACCTTCCAGATGTTCAAGCTGGTTTTAGAAAAGGCAGAGGGACCAGAAATCAAATTGCCAACATCTGTTGGACCATCAACAAAGCAAGAGAGTTCCAGAAAGACATCTATTTCTGCTTTATTGACTATGCCAAAGCCTTTGACTGTGTGGATCACAATAAACTATGGAAAATTCTGAAGGATATGGGAATACCACACCACCTGACCTGCCTCTTGAGAAATCTGTATGCAGGTCAGAAAGCAACAGTTAGAACTGGACATGGAACAACAGACTGGTTCCAAGTAGGAAAAGAAGTACGTCAAGTCTGTATATTGTCACCCTGCTTATTTAACTTATATGTGGAGTACATCATGAGAAATGCTGGACTGGAGGAAGCACAAGCCAGAATCAAGATTGTTGGGAGAAATATCAATAACCTTAGATATGCAGATGACACCACCCTTATGGCATAAAGTGAAGAAGAACTAAAGAGCCTTTAGATGAAAGGGAAAGAGGAGAGTGAAAATGTTGGCTTAAAGCTCAACATTCAGAAAATTAAGATCATGGCATCTGGTCCCACCACTTTATGGCAAATAGATGGGGAAGAGTGGAAACAGTGGCTGACTTTATTTTTTTGCGCTCCAAAATCACTTCAGATGGTGACTGCTGCCATGAAATTAAAAGACACTTACTCCTTGGAAGGAACCTTATGGCCAACCGAGACAGTATATTAAAAAGCAGAAACATTCCTTTGCCAACAAAGGTCCCTCTAGTCAAGGCTGTGGTTTTTCCAGTATTCATGTATGGATGTGACAGTTGGACTGTAAAAAAAGCTGAGCACTGAATAATTGATGCTTTTCAACTGTGGTATTGGAGAAGATTCTTTTTTTTTTTACATTTGTTTTTATCAGAAGATTCTTGAGAGTCCCTTGGACTGCAAGGAGATCAAACCAGTCCACACTAAAGGCAATCAGTCCTTGGTGTTCATTGGAAGGACTGATGTTGAAGCTGAAACTCCAATACTTTAACCACCTAATGTGGAGCTAACTCATTTGAAAAGACTTTGATGCTGGGAAAGATTGAGAGCAGAAGGAATAGGGACGACAGAGTATGAGATGGTTTGATGGCATCACCGACTCAATGAACATGAGTTTAGGTAAACTCTGGGAGTTCATGATTGACAGTTAGGCCTGGCGTGCTGTGGTTCCTGGGGTCGCAAAGAGTCGGACACGACTGAGCGACTGAACTGAAATGAATTGAACTGTCTTTCTCAACTCACCCTCTTGACTGCTTCTTTCCATAAATAACCTAGAAAAACATGTACATAAATTAATAAATGTATTCTTCTAATGTCTATTTCTAATAGAAGACAATTTCTATCTCAATGAATTAAACTAATGTCACTTTACATAAAAATATCTTTAACTAGGATGGTTCCTCCTGGTGCTAGTTGTTATAACTATAGATTGTTCTTAATTTCATAAGTCTGATCTCTGAATTTATAAACAATAAACTAAGAAGTTTTTTTTTTTTTTTCCTTTCTTTTTTAATCCTTAAATAGAAGTGAAAGAATTCTCAATTCATGGTTAGGGAGAAGAAGGAAAAAGTAACGGTAGGAAATTTGCTTTACTGATATAATATTTACTTCCAGATCTGCACATAGCTCTATGGTAATGATTTTCTTGTTTGGTGGACATATTTAGGTTATTGTGCTGACAACTCAAAATTAATGAGCCTTTTTGAATTAAGAAAAATGTTGAAGTTTCAGTTTCATTCTTAAATTTTCCACATGCATTGAACTCTCTTGCAATTAACTTATCCTGTTGAGAACCAATTTAGTAGAAATTAATTTTTCTTTTCTGATTAGTTTAAATATCTAGACTGAAGAAGCAGATTTTTCCTGGTATAAATAAACTTTTCACAGAAGCCATTAAGTGAAATGGAGCATGTGGGCCTCTCAAGCTTTGGTAAATAAGTATGAAAGTACTTAGGAGAAACTGTGTGGTAAATACTGATTTTCAAAAACATGTTTACTTTCAGAGAATTAAGTCTAGCTGAAAAAGTTAGAATTTATTACTGAATATTAATATTTTACTTTATTTAACTTGAATGGATATATTGCTTTAACCTTTTTTTTAAAATATAAGCTCCAAATGATTGAAGACAATGTTTACAAAAATAAAGTTGGTGCAATTAATTGATTTATGTGATTGCTTAAATTTTTTATGATTTATTTTTAATTAGAGAATAATTGCTTTACAATGTCGTGCTGGTTTATGCCATTGAAAAGTGTGAATTGACTCTGTCTTGTACCTCCCATGCCCCCTAGCCCACCCCTCTAAGTTGTCACAGAGCACTGGATTAACCTCCTTTAAATCACATAAATTTGTAAAATGTCTTTTTAAACATGGGGAAATATAGACATATTTCTGAAAAAAATTGCCAAGAAAAGGGGAAGTATACAAATCAAAACTTTTTATTATTATACTTGGCTAAATTTCAGATAAAGCAGTAAAAACACAAAATTGAAAATAAGTTTATTTAGGAAGTAGGAAAAAAAAAAAAACTTTAATTGCGATAATGTTTGATTCGATCACGAATCTGTGCCCAAATCTTTTGTGTGTATGTATGGGTGTGGTTATTAATACCTTTTATCCTCACCACAAAACTGTTTTATCTGTCTTCATATCTGAGTTAAATTTTTCTGAAATCAATAACAAAAGACAGGTATATTAAACCTTGGGTTTTGTGAACATTTAACCTAACATCTGTAAACAAATAACATGTGCTAATTACCCATAACAGAAACAACGGATTATTGATGCTAGTGTAATGAATTCAATTAAAATTATTTACAAGTTTTTATTTTATTATTTTGGAAAAATCTCAGTTCTTCCAGTTTATCAATTTCATTAGTAAATTGCTGCAAAGATCAAAGATGGCTATAAAACCGTGCTTATAATTTTAAAGCAAAGATTATCTGACAGTTTTTTGTAAGCATAATTAATCATGGAGTTGAGGTTTTACCTCAGTGTAACTGTGAATCTGTAGCCCTAAAATACACTGAAATATAAATTTTGTTGTAAATGAAATCAAGATGTGAGAGAGAAGTTTTGAGATGTCAAGTTCATGGAGTTATATGAAAAGAGGAAAGACAAAGTGTAAAATCTTTTACCTCACGTTCTCTTATTAACAGCATGCTTGTGCTTTGGGCCTGAACAGCAATTGGTATGGGCTTTAAGGTAATGTGGTTCAATAACACTGAATTCACAATGAAAACATTAATTTTTCACTTCTACATTCACACAGTAACTCTGGGGCCTACATGAATTTACTTCTGCCTGTCTCACTTATCAAATGAAACTAATTATATAGCCTCACTTATGGGAAATGTATGACAAACATAAGAAATAAATGAAATTACTTGTGCTAGTATTCCTTCAAAATTGGAATTGCTTTGTATTATGAGTTGCATCTGCCTTTCACAGAGCCTCATAATTTACCATTGTTTCCTGAAGGGGCATAATGATTAAAATCTCACCCTTGGAAACTAGACTTTTTGGTTCACACCTCAGCTGTGAAAAAGATCAGTTTTATATAGTCTTGTGCATGTTGCTATTTTCTGTTTTCTTCAGAGTCTTACATATAAAATAAAAGCAATATATTTTTTAGGATTGTTTTGATATTGTGTGCATGCGTGCTAAGTTGCTTTAGTCATGTCCTACTCTGTGACCCTATGGACCACAGCTCACCAAGCTTCTCCAGTCAAGAATACTGGAGTGGGTTGCCATGCTCGCCTCCATGGGATCTTCCTGACTCAGGAATTGAACCTGAGTCTGTTACATCTCCTGCATTGGCAAGGGGGTTCTTTACAATTAGTGCCACCTGGGAAACCCCTGTTTTGATATTACATGAACTAACTTATGAAAGAATATAATCAACTTGATTTCAGTGTTGGCCATCTGGTGATGTCCATGTGTAGAGTCTTCTCTTGTGTTCTTGGAAGAGGGTTTTTGCTATGACCAGTGCGTTCTCTTGGCAAAACTCTATTAGCCTTTGCCCTGCTTCATTCCATACTCCAAGGCCAAATTTGCCTGTTACTCCAGGTGTTTCTTGACTTCCTACTTTTGCATTCCAGTCCCCTATAATGAAAAGGACATCTTTTTTGGGTGTTAGTTCTAAAAGGTATTGTAGTTCTTCATAGAACCATTCAACTTTAGCTTCTTCAGCATTACTGGTTGGGGCATAGACTTAGATTACCGTGATATTGAATGGTTTGCCTTGGAAATGAACAGAGATCATTCTGTCGTTTTTGAGACTGCATCGGAGTACTGCATTTCAGACTCTTTTCTTGACTATGATGGCTACTCCATTTCTTCTAAGGGATTCATGCCCACAGTAGTAGATATAATGGTTTTCTGAGTTAAATTCACCCATTCCAGTCCATTTTAGTTCACTGATTCCTAGAATGTCAACATTCACTTTTGCCATCTCCTGTTTGACGAGTTTCAATTTGCCTTGATCCATGAACCTAACATTCCAGGTTCCTATGCAATATTGCTCTTTACAGCATTGGGCCCTACTTCTATCACCAGTCCCATCCACAGCTGGGTATTGTGTTTGCTTTGGCTCCATCCCTTCATTCTTTCTGGAGTTATTTCTCCACTGATCTCCAGTAGCATATTGGGCACCTACCAACGTGGGGAGTTTCTCTTTCAGTATCCTATCATTTTGCCTTTTCATACTGTTCATGGGGTTCTCAAGGCAAGAATCCTGAAGTGGTTTGCTATTCCCTTCTCCAGTGGACCCCATTTTGTCAGACCTCTCCACCATGACCTGACCATCTTGCGTGGCCCCACATGGCATGGCTTAGTTTATTTGAGTTAGAAAAGACTGTGGTCCTGTGATCAAGTTGGCTAGTTTTCTATGATTATGGTTTTAGTGTGTCTGCCCTCTGATTCTCTCTCGCAACATCTACCATCTTACTTGGGTTTCTCTTACCTTGGACATGGGGTATCTCTTCACGGCTGCTCCAGAAAAACGCAGCCACTGCTCCTTACCTTGGAGGAGGGGTATCTTCTCACGGCCACCCCTCCTGTCCTTGAACGTGGAGTAGCTCCTCTCGGCCCTCCTGCGCCCGCGGCGCAGCCGCTCCTTGAAGCCGAAGATGGAGAAGCTCTATACAGTCAGCAAACACAAGACCTGGAGCTGACTGTGCCTCAGATCATGAACTCCTTATTACCAAATTCAGACTTAAACTGAAGAGAGTAGGGATAACCACTAGGCCATTCAGGTGTGACCTAAATCAAATCCCTTATGAATATACAGTGGAAGTGAGAAATAGATTTAAGGGACTAGATCTGATAGACAGAGTGTCTGATGAACTATGGACAGAGGTTCATGACACTGTACAGGAGACAGGGACCAAGACCATCTCCATGGAAAAGAAATGCAAAAAGGCAAAATGATTGTCTGAGGAGGCCTTACAAATAGCTGTGAAAAGAAGAGAAGCAAAAAGCAAAGGAGAAAAGGAAAGATATTCCCATTTGAATGCAGAGTTCCAAAGAGTAGCCAGGAGAGATAAGAAAGCCTTCCTCAGTGATCAATGCAAAGAAATATAGGAAAACAACAGAAAGGGAAAGACTAGAGATCTCTTCAAGAAAATTAGAGATACCAAGGGAACATTTCATGCAAAAAACAGACTCTATAAGGACAGAAATTGTGTGGACCTAACAGAAGTAGAAGATATTAAGAAGAGGTGGCAAGAATACACAGAAGAACTGTACAAAAAAGACCTTCATGACCCAGATAATCACAATGGTGTGAGCACTCACTTAGATCCAGACTTCCTGGAATGTGAAGTTAAGTGGGCCTTAGAAAGCATCACTATGAACAAAGCTAGTTGATGTGATGGAATTCCATTTGAGCTATTTCAAATCCTGAAAGATGATGCTGTGAAAGTGCTACACTCAATATGCCAGCAAATTTGGAAAACTCAACAGTGACCACAGGACTGGAAAGGTCTGTTTTCATTCCAATCCCTAAGAAAGGCAATCCCAAAGAATGCTAACTATCACACAGTTGCACTCATCTCACACGCTAGAAAAGTAATGCTCAAAATTCTCCAAGCCAGGCTTCAGCAATACATGAACCGAGAACTTCCAGCTGTTCAAACTGGCTTTAGAAAAGGCAGAGGGACCAGAAGTCAAATTGCCAATACCCACTGGATCATCGAAAAAGCAAGAGAGTTCCAGAAAAGTGTCTATTTCTGCTTTATTGACTATGCCAAAGCCTTAAACTGTGTGGATCACAATAAACTGTGGAAAATTCTGAAAGAGATGGGAATACCAGACCACCTGACCTGCCTCTTGAGAAACCTGTATGCAGGTCAGGAAGCGACAGTTAGAACTGGACATGGAACAACAGACTGGTTCCAAATAGGAAAAGGAGTACATCAAGGCTGTATATTGTCACCCTGCTTATTTAACTTATATGCAGAGTATATCATGAGAAACTTTGGCTGGAGGAAGCACAAGCTGGAATCAAGATTTCCAGGAGAAATATCAATAACCTCAGATATGCAGATGACACCACCCTTATGCCAGAGAGTGAAGAGGAACTGAAAAGCCCCTTGATGAAAAGGAAAGAGAAGAGTGAAAAAGTTGGCTTAAAACTCAACATTCAGAAAACTAAGATCATGGCATCTAGTCCCATCTCCTCATGGAAAATAGATGGGCAGACAGTCGAAACAGTGTCAGACTTTATTTTTGGAGGGCTCCAAAATCACTGCAGATGGTGACTGCAGCCATGAAATTAAAAGACGCTTACTTCTTGGAAGTAAAGTTATGGCCAACTTAGATAGCATATTAAAAAGCAGAGAGACATTACTTCATCACCAAATGTTCATCTGGTCAAGGCTATGGTTTTTCCAGTGGTCATGTATGGATGTGAGAGTTGGACTGTGAAGAAAGCTGAGCACCGAAAAACTGTTGCTTTTGAACTGTGGTGTTGGAGAAGACTCTTGAGAGTTCCTTGAACTGCAAGGGAGATTCAACCAGTCCATTCTAAAGGAGATCAGTTCTGGGTGTTCATTGGAAGGACTGATGCTGAAGCTGAAACTCCACTACTTTGGCCACCTCATGCAAAGAGCTGACTCATTGGAAAAGACCCTGATGCTGGGAGGGATTGGGGGCAGGAGGAGAAGGGTACGACAGAGAATGAGATGGCTGGGTGGAATCACCGACTCGATGGGCATGAGTTTGAATAAACTCCGGGAGTTTGTGATGAACAGGGAGGTCTGGCGTGCTGCAATACATGGGGTCACAAAGAGTCGGACACGACTGAGTGACTGAACTGAACTGAGCTGAACTTTTGAAAATGAAAAGAAAAAAAAAAAAAAAATGCCCAAAGCATAATAAGCCTGGAGGAATTGTTTTTATCTTGGTCTCCATACTCTTGGTTTTTGAGACAGTGAAGAATGACAGTGAAGATTCGCCAGTCCAGGTTCAATGCATGAGACAGGGTGCTCAAGGTTGGTGCACTGGGGTGACCCAGAGGGATGGGATGGGGAGCGAGGTGGGAGGGGTTTCAGGATGGGAATAAATATACACCCATGGTGGATTCATGTCAATGTATAGCAAAACCAATACAATATTTTAAAGTAAAATAAATAAATTAATTAATTTAAAAAAAAGAATGACATAATATTCTTCTTTTACTTAATGCCTTAAGAACATTTTTGTCTATATGGTTATAATTGGTTTCAACTTAAAATCTTATGGCCTGTAAGATCATGTCAACTGCTAATACAATAGCATGAATATTTCATGAGCAGCATTTTCTTGTATAGCCTGAAATGAATTATATTCAATGTATGGGTATTAACATTCAAACTCAGTGAAAATGATTCTAATGAACTTTGATGTTTTTGACACTTCATATTCACTTTGTTTTAATACTACTCAGGTTTTTAAGAAAGATTAATTTTTTAGATTATCAACCAGCATGCCTGCTCAGTCGCTTGGGTTGTGTCTGACTCTTTGTGACCCAATGGATTGTAGCTAGCCAGGCTCCTCTCTCCATGGGATTCTCCAGGCAAGAATACTGGAGTAGGTTGCCATGCCCTCCTTTAGGGAATCTTCCTAACCCAGGGATCAAACCCATATCTCCTGAGTCGTCTGTAGCACAGGCAGATTCTTTACCACTGGACCACCGGGAAGGCCATCATTTAAAGTAAAGGAATATAAAGAAGTTAGTATGAGTCTTCCCTGATGGTCCAGTGACTAACATACCATGTCCAATGCAAGGGGCCCAAGTTTGATCCCTGGTCCAGGAACTGGATCCCCCATGCCACGACTGAAAGATCCTGCATGTCACAACTAAGACTGAAGATTCTGCATACAGCAACTGAGACCTCATGCAACCAAATAAATAAGTACTTAAAAAAAATAATAAACCCAATAAAGAACAGGGCAACTAAAAATAAAAAGGCAGTTTCTAGTGAATTTTAACATTTATAGCACTTCATATTTGCTTTGCTTTAATACTACCCAGAATATTAGGTAACCAATTAATAAAAGGTTTATCTTGGAGAGATTAGTATTTTAGGCTATCAGCCAATATAAAAGGATACAAAGAAGTTAGTATTATGGGGAAACACTCTTCTCTGTTATAAATGTGTTATACTCTAATCAGAAATTAGAATGTTATGTGATGGCTTCTAATCTGATATATCTAATTAGGTGCTAGTTTTGGTACCAAATAAAGGCTTATTTAGACTTCAAATCCCAAATACTTTCTTTGAATAAAATCTATTTTTAACTTCATTATCTAACTAAATGAAACATGAGGAAAGAATGTTCCATAAGAGGTCATTTCTCTCATTTTAATATTATATGATTCCAAAAAAGGTACCAGAAAAAGTGGAGAAGGAAATGGCAATCCATTTCAATATTTTCGTCTGGAAAATTACATAACAGAGGAGCCTCATGGGCTACAATCCATGGTGTCACAAAAAGCCGGACACGACTGAGCATGCACATGTATGCACTCAAACACACACACACACACACACACACCCAGAAAAGAAGCAATAAAACACTGAGCCTCTGGATTCTCTCTTTAGTTTCAAAAAAATAGATGAGTATTATTTTAAAATATTAGACATCCTCATATATTTTGGTGAAGTTAATATGGGTAAGGATAGTTGAAAATGACGGAGCAATTATTATTGAAATAGATTCTAGATGATATTGTTACTTTATTTTTAAATAATTGTATTTGATTACGTGCATTGCCCCCTATTAGACAATGGGTGACTTACATCAACATTTTTTACTTCATTCACTGGTGTTTGGACGGCTATAAACAGTAGACTCTAGTTAGGGCACAGAATCTGGCATGCAGATTCTGCCACTGAATAGTGATAGACTAGGGATCATTACTTGACCACTGCAGTCTCCAGTTGTCTTTTTATCTTTATGATTTCATTTATTTATTTTTGAATGCGCTGGGCCTCTGTTGCTGCATAGGCTTTTCTCTCGCTGCGCAGACTGGGGATACTCTGTAGGTGCAGTGTGCAGGCTTCTCATTCAGCGGCTTCTCTTACGATGGCGCGCAGGCTCTAGGGTGTGCAGGCTTCAGTAGTTGCAGCTCATGGGCTCAGTAGTTGCAATTCCCCAGCTCTAGAGCACAGGCTCAGCAGTTGTGGCCCAGGGGCTTAACTGCTCCAAAGAATGTGAGATCCTCCTGGACCAGATATCGAAAATGTCTCTTGCATTGGCAGGAGGATTCTTCATCACTAACCCACTAGGAAAGCCTCCAATTGTCTTGAGACAATTGTGTGGAAATGATATGGAGGGGAAAATTGTAGTCTTCTGAATGGGAAAACCATTTGTTGAAAAGACTATTCCTTCTTCATTGAATTGTCATGAAAACTCTGATGAAATTAACTGACCATATATCAGAATTTACTTCTAGACTTCCAAGTCATTATATTGTTATAAAGTCCAGCATTAATCTAGTTCTAGAAGTTTTTTGGATCCCAATAGAAAAGATCATGCCATATGGAAATAGTTGTAGCTTTGCATTTATTCTCTACAATCTAGAACCCTTTGCATCGCTTTCTAATTTCTCTGGCTTAGAACCTGCAGCTCAATGTGGAATAGAATTCATAAAAGCAATATTTTATCTTGTTCCTGATCATAGGGGGAAGATTTTCAATTTTATACCATTAAGCATGATATTAGCTGTGAGTATTTTATAATTACCCTTGAGATTCAGGAAGTTCCCTCTCTTCCTTGTTTAATGAGGGCTCTTGTTATAGAAGAGTGTTGAATTTTTTATAGATTTTTTTCCTGCGTTATATTGGTTTTTCTTTGTTCTTTATGCTATTTATATGCAATTTATATGTATTAAATTGGTTAATTTTTATTGGATCAACATTGTTTGATGTTTAATCAATGTTGTTTCCTTGTGACTTTGTCCATATGGTCATGATGAAGAACATATGCATGCATTTGCTGCTAGATGCAGTTGACTAGCATTTTCCTTCCTGAGGCTTTTTTTTTTTTTTTTTTAATTCCTTTTGTCTTAGAGTATACTTTTGATTTATTGAGTTGAGATCTATTTTCTCACCTCCTTCCTCCATCCCTTTAAATAGTCATTTATAGCTATACATTTCTCTTCAAGTAGTATTTTAGTTTCATCTCACAATACTTTCTTTGTTATGTTTTGTTTTCAAAGTATTTTCTAACTTCTTTGTGATTTCTCTTTGGTTCATTGAGAATTCTCAGTGTGTACTGAAAATAACATTGTCTTGTTTTCACCTACTTGTAACTGTCTCTTATTTCTTTGCTATTGATTTCCACCTTAATTTCTTTGCATTAAAATCGTTTTAAATTTTGGGGACTTGTTGGAAGAAGACACGGAAGGAGGGAAGGAACCAATGATAATAATGTTTAAACCTAAAACTATTATGCTCCAGAGAATCCAGTTTTAACCAGAATTTTTAATGTCATTTTTTATTGTAGTAAAAGTCATAAAATAATACTATTTTAGCCATATTTAACTGCACAATTCAGTGGAAAGAAGTACATTCACATTGTTTTGCAACTCTCACCATCATCCATCTCTTGAGTTTTTCATTTTCCAAAGCTGAAACTTTGTCCCCGTTAAACACTAAGTCCCTATTACTGGCCACACCTCCAGGCCCTGGCATCTACCAATGTACTTTCTGACTCTATGATTTGACTGTCTTTGGGTACCTTGTGTAAATGGAGTCAAACAGAATTTTTCTGTACTTATTGTATATTGGAATGCATTTTTAAGGTTAACTTAATATATGTCCTAGAAATAGATTGTACTTTTTAAAATCCTAAGCTATACAATAGGTTCTCGTTATCCTGTTTCTTAGTAACTGTTGAATATCATCATGTATTTTATCCCTCTTCAACTTCTGCATTTTATAACAGAATCATGGTTTTTTTCTTCTATTTCTTCAAACACCTCATAACTGATTCTCTTCCTACCTATAAATTTGAATAAGTTACTACTACTTTGGTGCTAAGTCACACATAATCAAGGTAGATCATTACCTAATCACTAATTTCTTCAGCAGCACCAAGCCTCCAGTTCTCCTGCATTAATGTTACTCAACTGCACATAGTTTCCTGAACATATCAAGAGCTTCCTTGACTACATTCCAATTCATGAAACTTTCCATGTTCCTATCATCACCTGGGTCAGAGCATCTCCTCCTTCAGTTAACAGTTAGTAGTTTTTGTTGTTGTTCAGTCAATAAGTTGTGTCCAACTCTTTGTGACCCCCATGGACTGCAGCATACCAGGCTTTCCTATCCTTCTCCATCTCCCAGAGTTTATTCAAACCCATGTCCATTGAGTCAGTGATGCCATCCAGCCATCTCATGTTGCCCCCTTTTTCTCCTGCCCTCAATCTTTCCCAGTGTCAGGGTCTTTTCCAATGAGTCAGATCTTTGCATTAAGTGGCCAAAGTATTGGAGCTTCACACTAAACATCAGTCCTTCCAATGAATATTCAGGACTGAATTCCTTTAGGATTGAGTGGTTGGATATCCTTGCAGTCCAAGGGAGTCTCAAGAGTCTTCTCCAGTACCAGTTCAAAAGCATCAATTCTATGGTGCTCAGCCTTCTTTATATTTAAACTCTCACGTCCATGCATGACTGCTGGAAACACCATAGTTTTGACTATTCAGACCTTAGGTGGCAAAGTGATGTCTCTGCTTTATAATATACTGTCTAGTTTTGTCATGCCCACTTTAACATAACTTATTTTCAAAAGTTTCCTTACCTAAACTAGCCTTGTTGGGTGCTAATTTCTGTACTGTGTAAGTTAGCATCATGCAATCTTCTGCAGAATGTACAGGTTTAGTCAAAATTAAGGTCATATAGGATCTCTTGTGGAGAATAGCTGGTAGACATGGGGAACACAATACTATTTTCTCAGTTCAGCAGCCAATGAAGAATTAAAGCTGAAATGTTTAAGTTAACTAGACCTTCTCAGTAGCAATTTCCTTTCTTTAAGGCTCAGTGTTTGGCACTACCTGTAAAATCAAATAAAGGATTAAATTAAGGCTAAAAAACATGAAAGAATCATGGCTACTCCTTATGTCAACATAGGGTTTATGCCAGCTAATCATTCTTGAGACTTGGGCTTTTAAAATAAAATTCTATGCAAAAGGAGGTAAAGATAAAAAATAAGAACAATTTAGCTTTCTCCTCTTTCCCCACTCATCACTCCATATTTCACAGGGGTGTTCAAAGCTGATTTCTGCAGTTTGAAAGCCATGCAGTCCTGTGATGAATAATTTATGTTGTTTAAGCCCCACAGTTTGTAAATTTCTTTACGACAATTGTAGCAAACCAATACAGGTACTATTAGTAATTGTAATTACTAAATATTTATGTTAATTTATAATATAGTTATGTTAAATATGAATGATTGGAATAAATACTTTAAGGGATATGGTCAAATTCAAAATTGTGAAAGGATTCCATGACAGACATATGCTGCTTCTATTGAATTTATGCCAATAATCAGAAAATCTGTGTGCATTGATGATTTGAACATATATTACATAGAATCACTTTTCCTTCACAACATTTTAATAGTTTAGATCCATTTTAGAACATGATAGTCCCATATATTAAAACTTTGAGTCTTGTCAAAATAGAGATGACAAAGAGAAAACAAATAAAAATTGCGAATGTTCTATTATTTGCCTTTGGCATAAGAGAATCAAAACAGAGTGAAACATGAAAAAAGTAATATGAAAACTTGTTACCCTGAGGTTAAAAAGTGTTTTTCTTAATATGTCATGTTGGGTTGTTCAAAAATAGAATCACATTATCAATGTAATAACTTTACCAATTTGTCATGATAAGCCATTTATACTCAACAATTTAAAATGTATTTAGTAATTAAGCTTTATAAAAGTATGATTCTTTCATGAATAATGTTGAAAATACCTTTAATATATTAATATTAAAATATTAATATTCCCATTCTTACTGACATATATAATTTATTTCTAAAGTTTTTGTAGACAAAAAATGCAAATGCTAGTTTATTGAATATAGGTTTTAAAGAAACCCTCAAATATGCATGGAGAAGAAAGTGTTTTTTTGTTGTTGTTTTGTTTTGTTTTTTAACTTGATGAGCATTAATTGCTTTAGGAGGAAGAAAAAGTATTCATAAAAGCTCCAGAAAACTCAAGCATTTTAAGCATTTTTCCCATTTCCTTCCTAGGATTAGTTCTAAACACTAAAGTCTTATCAAGTCGGTAGCAACACTGGAGAGGCGGTATCCACTTCTGTGTATTAATATGTTCAGAAGTAGCTACTGCTAGAACATTAAAGACTCCCTGTCTTTCTCAGATATCACCATATCTTCATGTTGGTAATTGTCAAAGGGCCTACTCTAAGAATGGATGTCTGAATAAGTGGTTAAAACAATTTCAACGGAGGCGTCCCACCTTCAAAAAGTAGCCTTCTTTAGGCAGTATACTCACTTAGCTAGTTCTCAGGCCACTTAGTAGGCCTAGGAAGCTTCATTTACCCTTGTTTTTTTCTTAGCCTTATGGAAGAATTTGGGGCTCACTCCACTTCTTTCATTCCTTAAAGGGGACTGTACCACTTTGTCAGCCTTGCTCTAGAAATCTCAAGCCACACTGTGGCCCATTAAAGGGAAACTGGCAATGGTCTTTTCTTTGTTTTTTTTTATGTGCTAAGTTGCTTCAGTCATGTCAGACTCTTCGTGACTCTATGGACTGTAGCCCAACAGTCTCCTCTATCCATGGGGTTCTCCAAGCAAGAATGGTAGAGCGGGTTGCCATGCCATCCTTCAGGGGATCTTCCTGACCCGGGGATTGAACCTGTGTCTCCTGCATTGACAAGCAGGTTTCTTACCACTAGCACTCTATTTCCCCAAATATGTCTGCTGTATATGTCATAACTCTTGAAGCTAACTTCATGTAGTCAGGGGGAAACTTTTCTGCTCAGAGATTCTCACCAGTGGCAACCTTTTTGTCTCCTCTTTCCTCCAATTTTCTCTCACTCTTTCAACAACTGCAGTGTTTGTTTGTTTGTTTGTTTTTATCAGATTTTTGACAGTTAGAGGAAGTGATAGCTCAAGACATATCATGTATTTAGCAGTAAAATTCCCAGACTGTTATCTTTTCTCCTCTTTCTATTATTCTGCCATGAAAACTTTTAGCTAAGTAGAAGTGACTAATGTTAGATACATGGACTAGGAATACAAGCATTAGTAATTTTAAACAAACAAACAGAAAAAAAAGACAATTCACTGAAGCATCAAAATAACAACACACAATGTCAATTATCTTAAATATTCATGTCTTGGAACTAGCTGACTTCATAGGCAACCACTTGTGTTATTGTAAAGAGACTGTGATCAAAAGGATGTCCCACTTGGTTTAATATTCTATTATCACTGCCTCAAACTTATTTTAGAACAAAGGGGATAAAAAAAAAAAGAGCAAAAGGGTCTTTACATTTTCACTTGGACTAAACTCCACAAGTTATGTAGTATTTGTCATACTAAGGATTACAAAATAATGGCAATTTTCAAGCTAACTTAGTATAAACTAAGGCTAATGATCAAAATAAAAAAGCCTTTTATTAAATGTACAGTTATGATCTAAAACTATAATTTGAATCCATCTGATGGGCTTCCAGGGTAGCTCAGTGGTAAAGAATCCACCTGCCAATGCAGGAGATGTGGGTTTGATCCCTGGATTAGGAAGATGCCCTGGAGGAGGGCATGGCAACCCACTCCAGTATTCTTGCCTGGAGAATCCCATGGACAGAGGAGCGTGGGGGCCTACAGTCCATGAGCTCACAGAATCGGACATGACTGAGCAGCTGAGCACAACACAATTCATTGGAAGCAAAATCATTGGAAGGGAAAGACATAGCTAAGCTTGTAAGTACAACATGATACCAATAAAAGTGTATCCAAAAAATAGTAATGACTCTTATGTTTAAACTGCCAGGTTCACCACAGTCAACTGCTCAAGATTCCTCACCTGTATCCCTCCTTTATTTTATGGTTCTTAGATCAGAGATTTTGTTTCTGGACTCACTATTTCATTGTCCCCAGGGATATTAACATCCATGAGATAAGCAAACCATTACCTTGAATCCTCAGTTTCTTGAGCTCTTTATGTCTAGTGATATTTTCTTTTTCATCATCTTTGCCACTAACTTAAAAAAAAAAAAAAAGAAAACTACCCTGGGAATTTATCATTGTTTGGAACCTCTGTTCTTCTAGGTAAAATCATTCAGAGACTTAAACTTATATCTGAAATGTATTTTGTTACAGTATGCTTGCTCAATTGCTTCCTATATATTTCAGATAATCAAGACATCAAAACCATCATTATATTAAATGCTCTCCAATTAAAATCTAAATTAGTTTTTCAACTGGATTAAAGAGATGTCTCATATCTAGTATGCATGTAATATATAGACTTAAATTGATAAAGCATCCAGGTAAAATCACGGGCAACATGATATTTAGTTTATCAAATGAAAAAGAAAAATATTTTATTTTACCACAGAAGGTATAATTTTGGGAAAAAATTTCTAAGCAATTTAAAGAGACATCATAGTGATAAACTTTATAATGAAAAAATATAAGCAAGCCTTATAATAACATACTTATAATATTGTCTGGTGGTTCAGATGGTAAAGAATCTGCCTGCAATGCAGGAGACCCAGGTTCAATTCCTGGGTCGGGAAGATCCCCTGGAGAAGGGAATGGCAACCTACTCCAGTATACTTGTATGGAGAATCCCATGGTCAGAGGTGCCTGGTTGGCTATGTAGTCCATGGAGTTGCAAAGAGTTGGGCATGACTGATTGACTAACACTTCCACTTTCATAATACCAAATGATTTGCATTTAAAGTATAGCTATAAATAATTCAGTGACAGAAGTAGTTAACATTATTTCAAATTGCTTTTGGCTCAAAAAGAGGTGACTACATCAAAATAAAAGGGGTCAGGATAAAGTCTGAGTTAACTTAGGAGAAATTTGAAGATAAATATCCTTTTACCTTTCAATAACTAAATGTTCCAATTTTATTTAAAAATTTCAACCTATTGCTTTAGAAATGCTGATATTTCTCAAGCAAACTCTTAATAAAATGAAAGATTAAATACTAGAAAGATTTTTAAACAATAGTTGAGTAATTATTAACCTAATTTGTAAAATATTTTAAAAAAAGCTTATCTATGATAATCAGAAATTGGAGGACTTGTGCTATTGTAATCATTTATGAGTGAGCATTATCAAGATAATACAATCAACTGACTGTACTTAATAAAACTGAAATGACCATGAGAACATTCAACAGAATACCTCTTCACACTGGAAGAATATTTTTTAAAATGAAAGTATAAAGATGTTTAAATATTAAAACTAATAAAGGATTTTTGTAACATGATTAAAGATAACTGTTCAAAAGTAACATTTTATTCTCTTCTGATAACATGCACCTGCATTATTATAGAAACATTTTACATTGTCAGTAACCAAAAATATCTACAGTCTTGAATATAAATAAGACAAAAATCTCCAGTAATAAAACTTATTGAGTAATATTACAAAAATGAATCAGGTTGGGAAAATTTTATACCATAAATGTTATTTCTCCTCAAAATTAACTTTGAATATTTATTTCCAAACAGCATTTTACTAATAGAGAACAATTTGGATTAACTATAAAGGTATACGGCAGAAGGAAATGGCAACCCATTCCAGTATTCTTGCCTGGACAACCCCATGGACAGAGGAGCCTGGCAGGCTACAGTCCATGGAGCTGCAGAGTCGGACACAACTGAAGCAACTTAGTACACATGCATAAAGGTATAAAGCAAAGTCAGTTTGATGCACGACAGATGGAAACTTGCAGCAGGCAGACGATTTTATTAAGGGGTTCTGGTAAAGAAAGGCAGAAATTCTTGTGTTTAGATTCAGCAACTTTTAATCTCTTAAAAATTATTGAAGATTCCAAAATGCCCTTTTCATGTGAGTCATGTCTGTTAATATATGTCATATTACAAATGAAAACAGAGAAATAAGAATAATTATTTTAAAAATTAACCTTATAATTAATATAATTTAGGAAAATATATTTTCTCCAGTCAAAATGTAGTGTGAAGGGTAGCACTACTAAACATTTGTAGCACTATAAAATGACTGGCAAGAAAGAAGTCAGCTGGATTTTTGTAATATGCATTCAAAATATTTCAATATGGTATTTGATTGAATATATGGAAAATACACTCACACATGACATTGAGAAAGAGGGATTATTTAAAATTAAGATGGCTATGAATATTCTATTTTAATATTTATAATTTTACTTGCCTAGTTGCAGTTTACATCAATTACAAACAAAATTACAAAATTATAAAGTCTGAAACCATATCAAAGTATTTTGCACTTTCCTTAAAAGTTATTGATCTATGTTCCTCTGAGAGTTTCTTATTTTGTAGTGCATGGTTGTGTAATATTATGCATTTGTAATTTAAAAATATTGTTTAGTGCTTCCACAGATTTTCCAAATGCCAATGTGTTTCATTAGATAACATCAAGATAACATTTATTAATCACAACCAATGTCATCAGACAATTCTTTGTGTTGAGAACATGTCAAACTTAAGATGGCAGATGCAAGTTTTCCAAAATGCTAATCTGAACTTGAAAACTCATATTTTATTTTTGACAACAGATGTGTTGTTTCCGTTGAATCACTTCCTTCATTTTGAAAATAGCTATCTAATATCCAGTCTGAGCAATCACTGTTAGTCATTGTTTCAAAAGTACTTTTTCTTGATGCAGCTATTGTATATTTGTAAGAAGCAGAAATGTGTCATGTGTATTTCTCATTTCATCACATGAAACATGTGATGAAAAGCAATGACTTAAGAAAATTAACATTTATTGCTGCATCAAGGACATTTGTTATGGAAACTAGCTTTTTAATTTTTTTTTCTATATCTAATATCAAAGATCATGACTACTAGGTCATTTTGTGAATGCCTTACTTTGAGAACCAACATTTTGCCCCTCACCACTCCCCTTATTGCTTTTACATCATCAAACCAAATTTCAACATGGATTTAAAGGCAAATAATACAAATGACATCTTAGCTGTATTATGAGATAGTTTTGGTCTCATAGAACCCTTCTGATCAAGATACCTAAGGATAGTTATTACTTTTTCCCTCTTCTCCCAATCCCTCATTTGCTTAACCCTAGTCCCATGAACAGTTTTTCATCAAATCTTGAACTCTGTTTATTTGGAAGGCCTGCTTTTTGCAGCTATGTCCCAAAGCAGCTATAAAATACTTGTGAATCAAAGGAAGAACCTATCAAGATCAATTATAATTCCTCAAGTTAAACATGGCAGACCTCACTATAGGGGCATAGAGAGCAATCAGTCCCTTCACTCTTTGGAGGTTGTGTTCAAAAACAGCATCTTGAACACAGTGGGAGATCAATTTGAGTGAGTACCTATTATAACAGGTGTCAGTGTATTCCAGGGATCTGCTGCTGTGAGGGAGTACACAAGTGCCTAAGTAAGCATTTATCCAGGGTGATATATTTTCCATTGATGACCTGACAAGAACAAGGAATGGACATTCTGTATTGTTCCGAGGGAAATTTGCTTTTATCATTATATTTGAACTCTTTTTAGCTGGAGATACTCTTCAGAGTCCCTTGGACAGGTAGGGGATCAAACTAATCAATGCTAAAGAAAATCAACCCTGAATATTCATTGGTAGGACTGATGTTGAACCTGAAGTTCCAGTACTTGGTCACCTGCTACAAAGAGCTAACTCCTGGAAGAGACCCTGATGCTGGGAATGATTGAGAGCAGGAGAAGGAGATGACAGAAGATGAAATGGTTGGATGGCGTCATTGACTCAATGAGCATGAGTTTGAGCAAACTCCAGGACATAGTGAAGGACAGGAAAGCCTGGAGTGTTATAGTCCATGGGATCGCAAAGAGTCAGACATAACTGAGCCACACTGAACAACAGCAACAAATAATTTTGTGTCTATTCCTCTGACTTTCTCAAGGATAATGGCCAACTTCCTTAATTACTTTAATCATCAATCCTCTACTTAAATATTAAGACTATAGTGCCAAACACCTCTACAGAATTATCAACTTAAGAGAATAATAATTTATGGTATCAAAATTATTTTGTATCAAGAAATGATCTTAAGAGTAGTTTGAAAATAGAATTTGTTTGCCAAATTTTAATGTATTTCAGAGAGGAAGTCATTATCTTAGCACATTTTCCAGAGAGTACAGACCTGCAAAATCCATCTCGTGAGGAGAAACCACTCCACCATATATTCACTTATAGTCTATTAAGTTTAAAATACCAAATTGACTATTCTAATCTCTTTTCTAACATATAAGAAACATACTAATGAATAAAAATACATCCATTAATTGTATTGAAATTTATATACTAGGCAGTATATCTCTTGAATCCCTACTGTCTTGAAAATAGGGATTTGATTTTTTTAAATTGTCTATATTCAGCTGTGGCTAATTTTAAGTAGTTTAAGCTGATTAAATACCTTTTTCAATTTTGCTATATAATTTTGGTACATTTTTCATTTACCTCTGCATGAAAAGCAACTAGGATAGTATACGCACACTTCCTGTTGCAATGTAATTTACACATTATTGTTATGTTGTAAGAGAAAACAGCAGGTTTCACAGCAATGATCATTTTTCATAGCTGCTAAAATTTTCAAATATCGATAACTTTGTATTCATCTGCAGGGATTCAATTTTTTCACGTTCCTTTAAGATTTGAAATTCACATGCACTTCACATAAGGCATCAGTAGTAACATGTCATATTCAAACATGGTAAAAATTTTTTTTGGATTTGACACTTTGAAGTATTCTGCTCTTCTCTAAAACATTTTTCCAAAATATCAAGATGAAACTCTGTTTCCAATAGGAAAAATTATAATGCCATTTTATTAAAAAGTACTCAAAATAAAAAAATAGTTCTTAGCATTCTAATCAATAGTTTTCAATATGCATATATTTCAATCTAAATATACCTTCTTCCCAATAGGAACTACATTCATATAATGATATTTTTATAGAAATATAATTATCTATAGAAATAGATTCTATAAATTCTATAATTCTAAAAAATTTTATAAATATTTATAGAAATATAAATATAGAAAAATAAATATAAAAATTTGCCACAAACATTTTTACTTAATGATAGTTCTATAAATACTGCGTTGTTATATTTTGCTTTTATGTGTATGTATGCGTGCTTGCTAAGTCGCTTCAGTCATGTCTGACTCCATGAAACCCTATGGACTCAAGTCCCCGTCCATGGGATTCTCCAGGCAAGAATACTGGAGTGGGTTGCCATGCTCTCCAGGGGCTCTTCCTGACCCAGGGATCAAACTAGTGTCTCTTGTATCTGCTGCATTGGCTGGTGGGTTCCTTACTTCTAAGGGCACCTGGGGAGCCCTTTTTTATGTGTGTAGGCTGGATTGATATGTAGATGAATTGTGCCTAGTTATTCAGCTTCTCATTTACTTCATTCAACATTTCTTTAGACCATTCAAAATTGCTCTGAGAAAACCTAATCAATTTAATTTTGAAAGCTATAATAATACATGGTGTGCATTGACCATGTTTTATCTATGTTTTCAGGTTGATCAACATGTTTTTACAAGTCTTCAATATCACACATAATCTTGTAAAGTCCATTCTCATGACTGTGTTAGAGTTTTATACAGTATATTACCAAGAGTAGATTTGTGAGTTTAAGGTTCACTAAATAGTGACAAACTGCTCTCTGAAATGGCTATATCATTTCATGCTCTTAGCACCAGTGCCTGAACTTTCCATCTTAGCATTCCCTGCAAATATTTATTTAACTATATGCTTTACTTGTTTTATTCAACTCATTTACACTGAAATAGTTTGCCCATTTCACCCAACCCCCACCCTGTGCCTCTGGTAACTAACAATCTGTTCTCTATATCTATTAGCTTATTATCTATTTCTTATGTATGTGTGCATGGATTTAGTTTCCATATGAGAGATAATAGAGCCTTTCTCTTTCTTTTCCCAACTTAGCATACTACCTTCCAAATTTTTATGTAGTATGCTATCTGACATTGTTTCAATTTGCTCTTTGCTGCATAATAAAAATATGATTTTAAAAATTATATCCTATTTATATTCTTAATGACTTCCCTGGTGGCGCAGACGGTAAGGCGTCTGCCTACGGTGTGGAAGACCCAGTTTCGATCCCTGGGTTGGGAAGATCCCCTGGAGAAGGAAATGGGAGCCCACTCCTGTACTCTTGCCTGGAAAACCCCATGGACAGAGGAGCGTGGTAAGCTATAGTCCATGGGGTCGCAGAGTCGAACACGACCGAGCGACTTCACTTCACTCACTTCACTATATTCTTAAAATACCACTTTATGTGATTTTGCAAGGTTTTTTTTTTCTTTTTCCTATTCGAAAATAGGAAACTATTTGAAAATAAGTTTGGTTTAACAATTTCCCAAACTCTTATAGAATAAATAATACAAACTTCTGCCAGTCTGTCCACTGCCCAAATTCTACCACCTCAGGTTAACCACATTCTAAAAAATTGCTGAAACTCCAATACTTTGGACACCTGATGCAAATAACTGACTCATTTGAAAAGACCCTGATGCTGGAAAAGGTTGAAGGCAGGAAGAGAAGGGGATGACAGAGGACGAGACGGTTGGATGGCATCACCGACTCAATGGACATGAGTTTGAGTAAACTCCGGGAGTTGGCGATGGACAGAGAGGCCTGGTGTGCTGCAGTCCATGGACACGACTGAGCAACTGAACTGAACTAAAAAAATTGTTTAGAAATTTTTGTTATGTTCAAAACTGTTTAGAAAATTCAGTCACATTTTATGAGTATTATCTGTTATCTTTTTAAAAAAACATTTTTCAAAAATTTTCTCCTGATAAAGTTCATACTTTAGACACATGCTTTCAAGTCATTCATTTGGAAAATTTACCTATCTCTGTCATATGTTTTCCTATATGTAGGACCTAAACCAATTTTTAGCTGTTCTGTAAATGTTCTTACTTTCCTTCCATCTGGTAATGAATCTTATGTTTTTTTGAATGCATATTTGATTATATACAGGCAATTGTTTTTCATTAAGTTGCTTTTGTCTGTAATATATTACAAGCATTCAATTTTTAAATTTTAAATGGCAAAAATATGATTTAAAATATTTTGCTCATATCTCTTTTAAATAATTATTTTTTGTATTTCTAAAATACGTCTTTTCTTAGACAATGTTTTTATTGATTTTTCCCTACCATTATTTTTTCTTTTTCTTTTTTTTTTAACTTGTAGCTTGGATCAACTGGTTTGATTCAGGTTCTTACTTTAGTCTAACTTGTGATAAGATTTTAAAATACCTTCCACTTAAATAATGTGTGGCTTATTTTGACGCTAATATATCTTATTAAGAAACAGTTTCAGCTTTTTAAGTGTAATTGAAATGAATAGTCATCAAAACCAGGATCCTGTGTTCAAATTAAGACCTCAGTAAAAACAAAGAAACTCTAAAAACATTATACTGTTGCATTCTGTCAAAAATAAAAATGGAGGCAAAAAGAAAATGAGGTCTTTAAATCAGAGACTCCTTTTAGAACAATTCATAATTACAAAAATGTAAAATAAATTAAGAAAATAGAAAAAGATGGTCCTTTCAGTTCCACATTGCAAGAAATGAGGGAAGAATGTGGTAAAAGATTGTGACAATTAATTAACATTATGGGTGAATTACAAATTATTTTATACATAACCTAAGGTTATGTGTATCACAGTTTATAGAAAATTGATCAAAAATTTATCATTAATTCCCATTAAATTGTCATTAGATTTTTAAAATTTGCATTATTTTATATATTACACTTTTTAAATTGAAATATAGTTGTTTTACAGGATTGCTTTAGTTTCAGATTTACAGTATAGTGATTCAGTATTTTTGTAGGTTATATTCCATTATAGATTATTACAAGATCTTGAATATAGTTCCCTCTAGTATACTGTGTATTCTTGTTGCTTATCAAGACTTATATGCTAATTCCAGCCACCAATTTGTCTGTTCCTCTTTTCTTCACCCTTTGGTAATCAAAAGTTTTACAATATCTATGAGTTTTTATATATACATTCACTTGTATTATTTTTTAGGTTACATTTATGTGTTAGCATGTAGTATTTGTCTTTCACGTTCTTACTTATTTTAGTTGTTATTATATTCTCTAGGTCCATCCATGGTGCTTCAAATAGCAGTATAATTTTTTGTTTCTGAGTAATATTCCATTGTATATATACAATGTATATATCTATATCACATTATCTTAATTCAGTCACCTGTTGATGGTGACTTGGACTGCTTCCATGTTCTTACTTTTGTAAATACTGATGCTCTGAAACTAGGGAGCATGTATCTTTTCTGGATATATACCCAGGATGAGACTGCAGGATCACATGGCAGTTCTATTTTTACTTTAAGCAACCTCTGTACAGTTTTCTGCAGTGTCTGTAACACCAACTTATATACCCCCCAGTAGTGTATTTTTGGGCTTCCCTGATAGCTCAGCTGGTAAAAATCCACCTGCAATGCAGGAGACCCTGGTTTGATTACTGGGTCAGGAAGATCCCCTGAAGAAGGGAAAGGCTACCCACTCCAGTATTCTGGCCAGAAGACTTCTAAGAGGGGTTGCAAGGAGTCAGACATGACTGAATGACTTTCACTTTCAATAGTATATGAGGGTTCCTTTTTCTCAACATTCTCCACATCACATTTACTTACCACTCCTTTTCCTAACCTGTAATGTATATACTTTTTTTTTTTCCTGCTTGATTTGAATACTGAAGCTAGGTACTTACTTTCATGTCATAGTCTGACTAGTAACACTAAATGAATTAGTGTTAATTAATTCACTATGTGAATTAGCTTAATTCTCCCAGATCCTCATAATCAAAAATTTGTGATAAAAAATTAACTCAAATTACTTTAAGATCATCTTTCACTTTTTTGATAGGTGAGCTTGTATATTATATATAATATATATAAATATTATATAGTTAAATACAATTGCACTCACATTTTTAAGAGTAAAATTTCCTCATGCTTGCAATTTTTTCCAGATTTTTATTTTCAGTTTTTCATTTAAGGAATATCATGTGATGGAGAGAGTGTACTGGATGGTTGTTAATTTGCTGAACTAGATTTTGTTCAATATTCTTATCAAAGTGATTTTGAGGAAATCACAATGCCTGAAGGGTAGAGTTAATTTTAATAAATTCTACTGTTATATTGAGCATACAAACTGGTGATGTTTGTTTTGAACACAAATAATTTCATTTAAAATATCAGAAATAACTCACTCTGCTATTGTACTATATGCTATACATATAAAATCACTAATAACTCTTCTTGGATAGTTCAACTATACCATTTAAATTTTTCTTATTACATTATTTTGCTAATAATAGAATATTACTGGCCATGGTTTATACACTATTTCACTGAGTCTTTGCAGGGACTCCCATTTCATACTGCTAATATGATAAATTAAATATCTAGCCTATGGTGGTGATTTTTTGTTTACTTTGTTTTTCTTGAGCTATTCATGGTTGCTAGTGTATTAGGAAATAATCGTTTGATTTATTTACTTATCTGTGCAGCTTATGGGAAATGATGTACATTTGGCCATAACATCTTTCTTAATCCCTCCATGTGAAAATGTAGACTATAGCATAATTAAATAATCTCTCCATGGATGAAAATGATAACTATAATCATTGCATGTTGTCAGCCACAATGTTAAATAAATATGCAAGTTAAAAGAATTAGAGTTTATTGTTACAGTATTAATGACTTCATCTCAATTGCTTTATTTTTAGATTCCTATGGGTCCTGTGAAACCATGTGAAAAAAGTTTCTGCAATTGTGATTTCTCATAGTGATTCATGAAACACATGTTAAAGCAAATATTTCTATGTTCATATTAAATAAGTTATTATGGAAAAATATATGATGAATAGAATATCATGAGTTGCTAAAAAGTTTACCAAAAATATGAGCTATATTTACTCAAAAAATTTACTATACTTTCTTAATATATTAGTTATAAACTACTGCCATAAGTATTTTTTTTAGCTATTAAAACCATTTATTTTTCTTTCTTAGATTTGGCTAGAAACTGAACTTATTATAAACAATTGTTTCCATTTTAGAGAACAAAACTTGAAATGTAAGGATATTTGCTCTTTATCCATGTAGACGTAGACATAAACTCTTAAGTAATTGATAAACATCATAAACTTTTCACTGCATTTTATGGTACGCTTAACCCATATAGATACAGTTTTGAAAATTTGAAATTTATGTATTTGTAAGTTTTTAACCCTAGAGAAGAAAATGGCAACCCACTCCAGTACTCCTGCCTGGAAAGTTCCATGGACTGAGGAGCCTGGTAGGCTACAGTCCATGGGATCGAAAAAAGTCGGACATGACTGAGCGACTTCACTTAAGTTTTTCAAGTATTGGCATATTTATGATATAACTATTGATATAGTTATTTATTAACATCTTAATATTTACTAATTGTTTGTGTTACATTCATAATTGCAACAGTAAGTTGAATATTCTTCCCATTGCTTTCAATTTATTATTAGTAAAACATAAATGTTTCATATAAACTTCTGAATATTCTGTCAACCCCACAAAAGGCCTTTTCTTGTTAACATAAAATGGGGTAACTTTCCAGTTTCTCCAAAGCTATATTTTTAGCATGCAAGTGGTATAAACACCTTTCTCATTTTGCTTTATTTTTCTCATTTAGTATTTTCTTTCATTAATAGCATAATATAAACAGACAATGAGTCATTAAATGTTTTGTCATTTATGTGCTTCATGTCTCTCTATTACAGTTTGCATGTTTCAAACAAATTGTCTGGGATATGGTGTTTACAATCTTTTCATTTAGGTTGAATTGCTTAGACAAGTTAAAAACAGTGTCTACCAATAATAAGCAGTTACAAATGGCCAACATCAATCAGAATTAAAGAATAGTACTTGAAGATTTTTAACTTTCTCAAATTGGCTATATTTAAAAAGGAAACATGTTAATGCATACATTAATTGACTTATGTATGAAACATGACAGTGGTACACTGTTGGCAGAAATGTAAGTTGTAAATTTCCTGTGTTGCAACTTACAAAATTTTAAAGCATTGATAACCTTAATATCTATGAAGATGGATATCATTAACTTCTCTTTCTGAGTAGTCTTCAAAATAAATAATAACAAAATGTGTATCATTAAGATCTGTAGCACACTATCATTTACACACCGAAAATATTTGAGCATATTCAGATAGATACAGCAGAGATATAATAATATTTAGAACTAATGTTTAAATGAAGGGTCAGATAAAATTCATCACATTAAAAAAATCTGAAGTCTTTAAAGAAAATCATATTAGGTTGGTGCAAGCATAATTGTGGTTTCCGACCATGAATTTTAAATTATAACTAGGCTCAAACATAACTTTTTTAATCAAAATAGGAACCACTATGATCAACACATGTTTGCCAATGAAAAAAAATTTTTTTTAATTCCTGTAGCATAAAAATCTGTATTATAGGATTCAACAACTCTTAGAAAGCATTTTCTGCCTCCTGCTGGTTGTAGAAGTGTTTTCCCTGCACAGAGTTGTCCAAATGCTTGAAGAAGTTGTGGTCAGTTGGTGGGAGGTCAGGTGATTACAGTAGATGAGGCAAAATGTTACAGCCCAATTCATTCAACTTTTGAAGCATTGGTAGTACCACATGCAGTTGGACGTTGTCGTGGAGAAGAATTAGACCCTTTATGTTGACCGATGTTGGCTGAAGGCATTGCAGTTTTCCATGCACCTCATCAAATAGCTGAGCATACATCTCAGATGTAATGGTTTCACCAGGATTCAGAAAGATATGGTGGATCAGAGTGCACCAGACCACCAAATAATGACCATGACCTTTTTTGGTGTATGTTTGGCTTTGGAAAATGCTTGTAAGTGTCTTCTCAGTCCAACCACAGCTGGCCATTTCTGCTAACTGTATAAAATTCACTTTTCATTGCACATCACAAACCATTCAAGAAATTGTTTGTTGTTGTTCCATAGAATAAGATGACACTTCAAAATTATAATTTATTTGAATTGTAATCAGTGTATAAGACACCCACTTATTGCACTTTTTCACATTTCCAGTTTGCTTCGAATGCCATATGACTATAAAATGGTTGATATTGAGTTCTTTGGCAACTACTCATGTAGTTGTAAAAGGATCAGCTTCGAAGATGGTTCTCAGTTATCATTATCAACTTCTAATGGCTGGCCACTGTGCTCCTCATCAAGATTCTCATCTCCTTTGCAAAATTTCTTAAACCACCACTGCACTGTCCATTTGATATGACTGTAAAATACTCTGTTTGCATGAAGTAGAAGCTGGAATCAAGCTTGCTGGGAGAAATATCAATAACCTAATATATGCAAATGACATAACCCTAATGGCAGAAAGTGAAGAGGAACTAAAGAGCCCCTTGATGAAGGTGAAAGAGAGTGAAAAAACTAGCTTAAAACTCAACATTCAAGAAATGAATATCATGGCATGCAGTATCATTACTTCCTGGAAAGTTGATGGGGAAACAATGGAAACAGTGAGAGACTGTTTTTTCTGGGGCTCCAAAAGTCACTGCAGGTGGTGACTGCAGCCATGAAACTAAGACCGTTGTTCCTTGGAAGAAGAGCTGTGATAAAATTTGACAGCATATTAAAAAGCAGAGATATCACTTTGCTGACAAAGGTCCATATAGTCAGAGTTATAGTTGTTCCAGTAGTCACATATGGATGTGAGAGTTGGACCATAAAGAAAGCTGGTCATCAAAGAATTGATGCTTTTGAGCTGTGGTGCTGGAGAAGATTCTTAAGAGTCCTTTGGATAGTGAGGGGATCTTATATCCATACATGACTCCTAGAAAAACCAGACTTTTTTGGCAAAGTAATGCTGAATTAAATTCACCCATTCCAGTTCATTTTAGTTCACTGATTCCTAAAATGTCAATGTTCACTCTTACCATCTGCTGTTTGATGACTTCTGTTTTACCTTGATCCATGGATCTAACATTCTGGTTCCTATGCAATATTGTTTATTATATCATTGGACTTTATACTTTTACCACCAGACACATCCACAACTGTGTGTTGTTTCTGCTTTGTCTCAGCCTCTTCATTCCTTCTGGAGCCAGTAGCATATTGGACACCTACCAGCTGGGGGAGTTCATCTTTCAGTGTCATATCTTTTAGCCTCTTCATATTGTTCTTGGAATTCTCAAGCAAGCATGCCGAAGTGGTTTGCCATTGTCTTCTTCAGTGGACCACGTTTTGTCAGAACTCTCCACCATGACGCTTCCATTTTGGCTGGCCCTGCGTGGCATGGTTCTTAGTTTCCTTGAGTTAGGCAGGGCTATGATCCATGTGATCAGTGTGGTAGCTTCCTGTGATTGTGGTTTTCATTCTGTCTGCCCTCTGATGGATGGGGATGAGGTTTGTGGAGCTCCCTTATGGGAGTGACTGGCTTTTGGCAAAATGGATCTTGCTCTGGTGGGCAGGCCATGCTCAGTAAATCTTTAATCCAATTTTCTGTTGATGGGTGGGGCTGTTTTCCCTCCCTGTAGTTTTGCCTGAGGCCTAACTATGGTGGAGGTAATGGTGGTGATGGAAGTAATGGTGACCTCCTTCAAAAGGATTTATACCAGCGTGCTGTGGCTCCCAGGACTGTTGTGGCCAGTGCCTCTGCCCCCATGGCCGGCCACTGTCAACCCACGCCTCTGCTGGAGACTCCTGGGCACCCACAGGCAAGTCTGCTCAGTCTCTGTGGGGTCCCTGCTCCTTTCTCCTGGGTCCTGGTGCGCCCAAGGTTTTGTTGTGTCCTCCAAGGATCTGCTTCCTCAGTCCTGTGGAAGTTGTGTGATCAAATCCCACTGGCCTTCAAAGTCAAACTCTCCGAGGGTTCTCAGGTCCTTTGCTAGATTCACAGTTTGGGAAATCTGTTGTGGGCCCTAAAACTTCTGCAACTTTTGCTGGTTGATTCTTCTATTTAATATCACTGGTGACAGAAGGCTAACTGGAGAACTGTTGGTCATTTTGGTTGGTTGGTTTCTACTGTGTCTTATTCATTATGATACCCCCTCACCTCTATACTCTCCATCTATCTTCCTCATAGATTCCCATAGAAGTTTTTATTTTTAATCATAGCATGCAGCTATATAGTGAATTTCCTGCCTCTCCTTAATCAAAACACAAGTCCTGTGAATGCAAGGGTTATTTTTTCCTTTGTTGTTTACTAGAGGATGCCTAAAATTTTGAGCAGTATCTAGAATATAATTAGTACTCAAATAATGTTTGCTGAATTGCTGATGGATGTCAGCCTATTTCATAATATGAGGGTTTTTTTGTTTGTTTTGTGTTGTTTTGTTTTTTGCTTGTTTACAAACATGTCTATTTGAACTTCATCTAGAAAATTCTAACAAATCTGTTTGAGAAGTTACTATTATAGAGAAAAAATTTGAATAAGGTTGTGGACCATCTGTACCATGTTAGATAACCATGTCATTTTTGGGTCCTTTGTATGTGCTTATAGTGTGAATTTTAATCCTAAATTCATGAGTCTCAACCCCTGTTTGAGACTCATTCTGTTTAAGGAGTCTCAGAGAAAATCACCTCATTTACCCATAACCTAGTGGTATTGTCACTTCTCTACCACTTTTTGAACCTGTCACTTTTGTTTTTTTATTTTGTTTTTTCTGGTAGACTTTCACTGAGAGTTTTCTTGCACATATCCACTGCTTTTTATAAGTTGGGATTATGCCTCATTTCTTGTTTTCAGAACAATCATGAAAGATTTTCCCATTGTGACACTATGACTGGTAGTTGGCCAGTGGTAAAACCTGGCTTCAGTACCCACTTTGAATTATTATAAATGCTTCCCATTTCCCCTACTTTCTTGAAATTTCAGGTATGATTTTAAAATAACACTTAAAAGAAATGAAAAATAACCCAGTCTTAGCATTTAGTTGTTTACATCAGTAAATTTTTCAGTTAATTAACTAAATATTGTTGGATTTATTTTTAAAAATTAAAATTTATGATTAGAGTAAAAAGCATGAAATTATAGAAAATTTCATTAAGGGCCACTCTAGTTTCTATTCCTGCTCTTATATCTCATTGTCATTATCTTAGACACATTGCATCAATGGAGAGAGACAGATTTCAGTTCCTCCTATCACTTTCTCCCATTTGAAACACTACTTATATTTTTCATGGTCTTCAACATGGAATATCACAAATTAGAATATCTATTAATCTTTAAGAAATATTCTTCCTTGGAGGGAGGCCAAGTTGTGTTTTTCCTTGCATCTCTTAAGATAGTCCTTATATACTAGAATACTTTGAAAATACCTTGAAGAATTGATCGATTTTCTTAATATTCATTCAGGTCTACCTGACATAAATTGACTCCTTGATTGGTTATGAATTTATGAAATTAGTTGTTTTTTGATCATGGAAGTCCTAAAAGCTGTACTAAGCAAAAGCAAAGAAACAATGCTTTACGTTGTGGTTAATACTATAATTCGTTTTTTCGTAGGAGCCAAAAGAATGTTAGATTTATTTGGATATAAATTTTAGAATGCTCAATTTAGGAGTCCATTGAGTTCTTACTTACACTCTTTCCCGAAACAATGAAAGGCAAATAAAAGTAGCCAAATATATTTTAGAGTTTATATTTAAAATTTACTTTGAAATATATAGTTCACATCTTTTTTAAAGACGTTCTGTGGCAACCCACTCCAGTGTTCTTGCCTGGAGAATCCCAGGGATGGGGTCGCACAGAGTCGGACACGACGGAAGTGACTTAGCAGTAGCAGTACTCTTCAATGTGAATAAACTTCTACTAGTATTTGGATGCTCTAGGTGAAAATGGATTTGTCTTTAATTTTATTCTCTGTTTTATTTAATGTGAAAAGCAATGGAATAAAAAATATCAGCAGACATTGGAAGCATAGTTTCTAACAATTTGGAAGTATAGTTTTATTGAGACTTAAAATTTCAAACATTGCTTAGACTCTCTGTTCATATAATTAATTGTTCACACTCTGTCCGCAAATTAGATGTCACCATTTTTAATTTAAAAATAAAATATGTAGCCAAAAATAACATTCAAATTCAAATTAAAAATTAACCACTTGGGGCAAAAAGTCACATGAGTGTGGAATTGTAGGATATAATTTTTGATAATTCCTTCTTTATAGGTATTTCAGCAATAAATTATAGTTTAAATTACCTCCTTAATATATTCTTAGTATTGCTTGTTTTTCTCTCTCCTATTCCCTAACAATATTTTCTTTCAGTTAAATCACAAAGTAAAACTAAAAAAAAAAAAAAAAAAAAAAAAATCTATCTATGCCAGTCTAGCATCTGAAATAAATTACCCCAGAATTACATAAATAACAAGCATACTATGAATATGCATGATTTCTTTATCAAACACATTTAGATTATAGACTTAATTTTCCTACTTTAGACATTTTAATGGATGAAAGACTTGAATTTATCCATTATTTATGCTGTGATATCTCAACAATTTCATAATTTGTATCTGAATTTCCTGCCTAGTAATAAATTATTATATTGAAAAGGTAGAATGACATTACTGTTATTTTCTCGTAGAACACTGCCCAAAACTTGCAAAGAATAAGCTCTTGTTTCCAGATACATATTTTTATTTTTACTTTGTTTCTTCCAATTCTTCATCTGTTTTCCATTTTTCCACTCTTCTTGATAATGATTTCTCCTAAGAATATTTTAAAAATAATAGTGGAAGGTTTTCAATGAAGTACTGCCATGTATTTTAAAATTAGGGATGAACTAAACCACAGGATATACTAAACAAATGAGAAATTGCATCTTGATTTTATGTAATATTTGTATAAAAGTATATGTTTTTGTAGCATATGTATATATAAAAAACAAGATAGGTTGGTTTAAAAGAAAAGTGTAATTTCTCATTTTAAAGAAAATAATAGGACATAGAGTCAATATGCCATATAAAAAGGCCAAAGAAATTGCATTTTAAACAGGAAATGAATGTTGATAGGAACATTTGATTGTGCTGATTATTCAATACAAAAGGATATTAGAAAGTCTGTGAACGTAATTTTAAAGAATTAATAATGTGAACAGAATGTCTGCCAGGAATGTTTTAGTTTTGGAGAAGATAAGGCTGATACCAGGGTATCTGAACTTCTTACTAAATATAGGTATTGATGTACACTTGAAAATAATTTCACACAACAACTTATCTTTACAAGAACCTCTCTAATCATCCCTAATGGAAAAACACCTGAATTCCAAAGGATAATTGGGCAACTGAACATAATTGTTCTCAGTTTGAAAGGGTTTTTGCCAAAATCAATAACCACAAATGTTGCTAGTAAAAGTGAAGATGATAGCTTGCTTGACAGATTTAATCTTTTTTTTTTTTCTTTCTTTTGTCAAACAAGAAAATCAACACTTTACCTTGTACCCTTTCTTTCAAGGGTGTAGCGGGCAGATTTTAGCTAATATCCCTTTATTATGGAAATAGTTCTCTGTGTTACTGTGACTGTCACTAAAGGTTGTGATATTATTTATTTTTATATGGTTCAGTGTACGAAAAGCATTCTGTTTGAGAAAGAGCATGAGACGACTGGACAGACAGATGAAAAGAGTGAGAAATAATTTGAATTCGGAAAGTGATTTAAGATAGAAGTCTAGATATCTGTATATCCCTTCTAAGTTACTAACATTAGGCATGAGTACTTTTAAGAATATTGTAATTATATATTAACTAATGTCTATCTGCAAAGGATTTTGGGTGATAGTACTATTTTGCATTTTGTTAAGTTCATTTTGAGACAGCATATATACTGAAATCACTTAATCTGAATTGAGATTAAAAATCTGTTGCTATTTTCTTATGAAATATATCCAAATAAAATAAAATTATTAAGTGCCAGTGAAACTACTGATGAAAATATAATCATTGACTAACATATAGTATATCTGTTTCTGAAATTAAGTGTAAAAGTAAAATCATAAAAAAAAATAGTGTACAGTTTCCTTTTGGCTTTGGACTAAATACTTATTTCTCAATGATAAAGTCATTGCCACTACCAAAATAAATTCACTTTCCTTAGATATATCATCTTAATTTTTTTCCATTTTTCTTTTTCTTTTTAGAATATAGTTATTCATGACACAATCATTCTGTTAAAAATATGAATGCTCTGTCATCTTCTCTTTATGTATATGTGGAAGTTTTTTTGATTTATAGAACATGATCTGCCAAGCTAAGACTCTTAAAATAATCATTTGGACACATGCAAACCTTTACCATTGTCTATTCTATGTTATCATTGCTTTAATGGTAGCAAGGCAACCCGTTGAAGTATATCCAACAGAAGACCTTGAATGCAATCTAGTCTCTAATTATTGTCTAGCCATGCAACCACCAGAAAGAGTGAATATTTCTGATGCTTTGGGTATCTTTTTCCAAAGGGTATTACACTTCTTCCTTCACAAGCCAGATGCAGTTTAATTTAAAAAATTTGATAAATGAGGATAGAGATAGTTGGGTGGATTGATCTTTTGAAAAGAACAAGCATAATTTTGACAATTTTGCACAGTATTTTAAACATTGATAGTTAAGGGGATATTTATAATAGGTGAAAATAAAGTTTCATGGAGCTCTGTTGCTGGCTATAGGGGCATGAAATTAGGTAATTCCCTGATACAAGTAATACATTTAAAAATGTAGTGCATTATTTAGAACAACTATTTCCGTACACTGGATAATAGAGAATTATTTACTCATGAAGAACTGCTACGTCTTCTGTTAAGTATGGCAAATTTGTCACCATTTTCCCATCTTCTCCCCAAGTTTAAGTAATGAAAACTCTATTAGCCAGGTTCAGGTGTTACAGAACTTCTGAACATTGAAAAAGTACATTTTAGAATTCTGAGAGCTGTAAAGAGGTTGAAATAATTTCTGACAGATCTTGCATATTCATGGAAAAATCCATAGCCCAATGAAAAACAGAAGGTCTGAGGGGACTATCACTAGAATCAAAATGTCAACTTAATGAGCATGTCAGTCATGTACAGAAATTCTCATGTCTTCCCCTGATAATCAGATAATTCAGATAATCACTGCTATGATTTCTGGAACTGTCAATCAGTGTGAATTTTCATACAACCTGTGACCTTTGCATAGATTCTGTCACTCAGCCTAAGTATTTTGATTCATTGTATTGTTGCATGTATCAACATTTTAATTTTTTTTTTTTTAATTTCTGAGGTATATCCTCTCATATGGATAAACCACAATTTATTTATGGTGGGATGATTGAGATACTCCTGAATAACTTAGCAGTGTATGAGATCCTTCTTTATGAGTAGCCACATTCTTTCTTTTTATTCAAACAATTAAATAACACAGACTGTCAATGTGAATTTTTTGTTTGAATTAGCCAAAGAGTCACATAAACAGGTTGACACTGAAATGTTTATACAAATTTACATTGTTAAGGATATATTAAGTAAAAATATTTTTTTCAGAGTATTTTTAATTTATGCAGATTATATTTTAATCACAAAGCAGTTGCAGATACTCTTACATCAGGAGTATTATTAATAAAACACTTATTCATACAGCCAAATTGGCCAATAGAGATTATGAAATCTAAAATTTGAAGGAAAATAGGTCACGCAATTCTGAACCATCCCAAATCAAAGCAAGGATCAGCTACAGGCAAAAAATTACCTTCAGATGATTACAATAATTTGAATAATCACGAAGTGCACTCACTAATTCTAGTGACCTCTGAAGGAGGGAACTTGAATTTATTAAGTTAATACAAGCATTCGTAAGCCACTTTAAAAGAAAAAAAAAAAGAAATGTTTCATCTCTTGTTAATAGGAAAAGAAAAATAGAAATAATTTTAGGTGACTTTCCAGGTGGTGCTAGTGGTAAAGAACCCTCCTGCCAATGCAGGTTAGACATAAGAGATGCAGGTTCAATCCCTGGGTTGAGAAGGTCCGCTGGAGGAGGGCACAAGAACCCACTCCAGTATTCTTGCCTGGAGAATCCCATGGACAGAGGAGCCTAGCAGGTTGCAGTCCACAGAGTCACACAGAGTTGGAGACATCTGAAGCAACTTAGCATGCAGCACATTCCATAAAGAGCAAGAGTGATGTGACCCAAGGAAGAAAGAGGAGATGGCAGCCTAAGTGACATGTATAATGTCAGACTGTTTTAAATTATAGTGCAATTCAAATTCAAAATAACCTTTATTTTTTCATCTTTAGATGATTTACTTGGCTATCTTATATTAATATTAAATATTATATCCCCCTTTTCATATTTAATCATTCTTTTGTTGAGGAATGACCTGTCATCTTTAATACTACCCATGTATCCTACACACCAAATGCTGTATTTTCAGATACCTGGTAGAATTGCAAATATATTAAAAGTTGAACTTTCCTCAATTTTTAAATCATGTATTAATAGTTCATGTTTAAACTTGTCTTTTGTGAATTGTATATGCTTCATCAAAATTAACAAATTCTGTTACTCCATGTAAATAATGATGAAGTATAGAAAAGCATAAGTATTGATTCTAAATTGATACTTGAGAAGAAAGCTATTTTAGATTCTTTACTATTAAATTCCCTTTTCATTGCATAGTAAAGCAAGTGTACATGGCCTCGTTGTTCTATATATGATTAAATTAATAATGCCATATTACATTTTAAGGGATATTTCAAACCAATATTTTGCATAAGAATTTGAAATGTCAGATTATAAATATCTAAAAGTATTGGTTGGATATTATAATGGTGCTTTTTGCATTAAGTATTACTGTAGCAATGTCAGAAAGCTATACTGTTGTTGAATTTTCTAAACTTGATCTGAAGAAAAAGGAAGCTTGTCTTTTTTTTTTTAATAATAATATGACGATATTATTCATATTAAAAAATAAGTAACTCTTATTTACTTCAGTAAATATTTCAGAGCAACTAGATCCTCAGGGGTATTTGGACAGTGGCTCAGTGGCATGGTTAAGTGAAAGTGGCACGTGTAGAACCTGGCTCTCCGCTGATGTTAAGCACATCCTATTTTTCTTTTGTATCAGTAAAGAGTTTTAAGTATTAACCGTTCCTACAGTAGTTAGATGAAATGTTTCTTAGTTATTCTAAGTAGATTAGCAAAGAAAGAAAAATATGTGTGCCTATCCAATTTCTAACTTATTTTAGTCAGAAACAAATCCAAATGTAAACCAGACCCTGACAAAACCAAGAGTTTTTAAGTACACCAATTCATTCTTAGTGTTCCCCTAGGGATCTACCCTCTTCACCATATGATTCCTAATCTGTTTGAAAACCACCCAACCTTTAGCTCCTAGCTGCTATATTTCATTGCTGGAGACAGCTGTAGAGTAAATCAAGCATCAAATAGACTGTAATTCACCCACCTTTACACCGGTATGCTTTTACTGCAAGGTTATATAGATGTCATGGAATTAGTTGATTAGCATTCTTTGAGGGTGAGCAATACTTCAGGGCAAACCCATGAAGCTGAACTGAATCAATAAAGTTTGGTTGACATAAAAATGAATGTTACTGAACCCTATAGAGTAGTGCCTATGACAAAATTGAGAAGAGGAAAGAAAGGAAAAAAAAATATTATTTTGTATTTTACTGTGAATAATGTTGAGATTGAATTTGTCATACTTTACTTTGCTGGAAAAAAAAAAGGTACTGACATACATTTTTATACAGTCCTGGTATAGACTTCAGGATGTAGAGTTGATGATATGCCTCTAGTGTTTGAAATATTTGATAACCAAAACTCCTGGAGATTAAGAAAGCCAAAGAGTGGAAGAATAATTCAGAATATCTAATTCATATTTGGGTTTCCCTTGTGGCTTAGCTGGTAAAGAATCTGCCTGCAATGTGCGAGGCCTGGGTTTAATCCCTGGGTTGGGAAGACCCTTTGGGGAAGAGAAAGGCTACCCACTCCAATATTCTGGCCTGGAGAATTCCATGGACTGTATAGTCCATGGAGTTGCAAAGAGTCAGACATGAATGAGTGACTTTCACTTTCCTTACAATTCATATTTATATAAAATTGCATCCTCTTGCTTTTCTTTGCATATTGGCTCTGTTCTCTCATTTCTAACCAAATTTGTCAACCGATGGAGCTCAATGCTACAAATTGTACATATTAGAAATCCAAGCAGAGAATAAGCAATCTCAGCTTCAGTTTAGAAGTTTCTAGGAAAAGATTCCCACACCAAATCAATAATCCCATACCTAATCAAATGTCTCCAATAAACATTTGAATCAGAAATTAGCAGATGATATAGGAAATAATTGGATTCCCCTGGTATGGTAAAGAATCCGCCTGCAATGTGGGAGATCTAGGTTCAATTCCTGGGTTGGGAAGATGCCCTGGATAAGGGAATGGCAACCCAATTCAGTATTCTTGCCTGGAGAATCCCATAGACAGAGGAGCCTTGCGGGCTACAGTCCATGGGGTCACAAAGAGTCAGACATGACTGAGCGACTAAGCAGAGCACACATAGGAAATATTGATATATTTGGAGCAAGAAGGAAGCACAATTACCAGACTGAAAGGAATACTGCTCCTCCAGGAAAAAGGACTATAGAGTAGAAAAATGAAAAAGCATTTGTTCTAAAAGGGGAAAATAAATTTAAATGGCTATGTACACTTGTACTACTACAAGTAGTACAAATAGAATCCATAGCTCAGATGTTCATTACTTGTCAATTCTTTCTAGTAACAATTGTTTTCAGTCAACCTTTTATTTTCCATTCTCCTCAAAGGATAAAGTTTAAGTCTTTCCTTATAGTCATTGTTATCTATATAGTTTCCATATAGTCATTGTTTCCAGATAGTCATTGTTATCAATCTTTTGGGAGTTTTATTTGAATCCCACTTTATAGAAAATGAGGAAACAAGCTGGAGCAGTATTAATCAAAGGAGTAATCGCCATTGCCATGTGCATTGTTTCTCTCCTTCCAATATACCTCTCAGTATTCAGTTCAGTCTCTTAGTCATGTCCGACCCTTTGCGACCCCATGAACCTCAGCACACCAGGCCTCCCTGTACATCACAAACTCCCAGAGTCCACCCAAACACATGTCCATTGAGTCTGTGATGCCATCCAACCATCTCATCCACTGCAGTTCCTTTCTCTTCCTGCCCTCAGTCTTTCCCAATATCAGGGTCTTTTCAAATGAGTCAGCTCTTCACATCAGGTGGCCAAAGTATTGGAGTTTCAGCTTCAGCATCAGTCCTTCCAATGAACACCCAGGATGGATCTGCTTTAGGATGGACTGGTTGGATTTCTTTGCAGTCCAAGGGACACTCAAAAGTCTTCTCCAATACCACAGTTCAAAAGTATCAATTCTTCAGCACTAACTTTCTTTATACTCCAATTCTCACATCCATACATGACCACTTGAAAAACCATAGCCTTGACTAGATAGACCTTTGTTGACAAAGTACTGTCTCTGCTTTTTAATACGCTGTCTAGGTTGGTCATAACTTTCCTTCCAAGGAGTAAGCATCTTTTAATTTATTGGCTGAAATCACTGTCTGCATTGATTTTGGAGCCCAGAAAAACAAAGCCAGTCACTGTTTCAACTGTTTCCCCATCTATTTGCCATGAAGTGATGGGACCAGATGCCATGATCTTAGTTTTCTGAATATTGGGCTTTAAGCCAAACTTTTCACTCTCTTCTTTCACTTTCATGAAGAGGCTCTTTTGTTCTTCACTTTTGGCCATAAGGGTGGTGTCACCTGCATATCTGAGGTTATTGATATTTCTCCTGGCAATCTTGATTCCGGCTTGTGCTTTCTCCAGCCCAGTGTTTCTCATGATGTAGTCTGCATATAAGTTAAATAAGTAGGGTGACAATATACAGCCTTGATGTACTCCTTTTCCTATTTGGAACCAGTCTGTTGTTCCATGTCCAGTTCTAACTGTTGCTTCCTGACCTTCATACAGGTTTCTCAAGAGGCAGGTCACATGATCTGGTCCTTTTCAGTTATAGAGATCAATGAGTTAATTTTCTTAAACCAATGGAAGTAGTAAAATAGACTACACTTCACCAAAGATACCTTTTGAATGCAATTGTATGAGCATTCTTTGGCATTGCCTTTCTTTGGAACTGTATCAAAACTGACATTTTCTAGTCCTGTGGCCACTAGTGAGTTTTTTAAAGCAGTTGGCATATTGAGCACTTTAACATCATCATCTTTAGAATTTGTAATAGCTGAGTTGGAATTCCATTATCTCCACTAGTTTTGTCCATAGTAATGCTTTCTAAGGCCTGCTTGACTTCACAGTCCTCAGTGTCTGACTTTAGGGGAGTGGCTACATCATTATTGTTCTCTGGGTTATGAAGGTCTTTTTTGTATATTTCTTCTCTCTATTCTTAGCACCTCTTCTTAATTTCTTCTGCTTCTGTTAGGTGCTTACTATTTCTGTTCTTTATTGTGCCCATCTTTGCATGAAATGTTCCCTTGGTATCTTCCATTTTCTGGAAGAGATATCTAGTCTTTCCCATTCTATTGTTTTCCTCTATGTCTTTGCTTTGTTCACTTTAGAAGGCTTTTTTTTATCTCTCCTGCTGTTCTCTAGGGGGGAAAAAAGTGAAAGAGTTAGTCACTCAATCATGTCCGACTCTTTGTGATCCCATGAACTGCAGCCCATCAATCCTCTGTCCATGGACTTCTCCACGTCAGAATACTGGAGTGGGTTGCCATTTCCTTCTCCAAGGGATCTTCCCCAGATAGGGATCAAGCCTAGGTCTCACGCATTGCAGCAGACTCTTTACCATCTGAGCCACCAGTGAAGATGTTTCTCTAGAATGCTGCATTGAATTGGGTATATCTTTCCTTTTTCCTTTTGCCTTTCACTTCTCTTACTTTCTCATCTATTCATAAGGCCTCCTCAGACAATCACTTTGCCTTCTTGCATTTCTTTTTCTGGGTGACGGTTTTGGTCACCACCTCCTGTACAGTGTTCTGGAACACTGTCCATAGTTCTTCAGGCACTCTATCTACCAGATCTAATGCCTTGAATCTATTTGTCACCTTCACTGTATAATCATAAGGGATTTGATTTAAGTCATATCTATATTGTCTATAGGTTTTTCCTACTTTCTTCAATTTAAGTCTGAATTTGTCATAATTATGAGCCACATAATTATTGAGCCACAGTCATAATCTGTGGCTCATAATCTGAGCCAGAGTCAGCTCCAGGTTTTGTTTTGCTGACTATATAGAGCTGCTTCATCTTTGGCAGCAAAGAGTATAATTAATCTGACTTCGGTGTTGACCATCTGGTGATGTCTATGTGTAGACTCGTCTATTGTGTTGTTGGAAGAGGCTATTTGCTATGACCAGTGCATTCTCTTGGCAAAACTTTGCTAGCCATTGCCCTGCTTAATGTTTTACACCAAGCATTCTTGTCTGTTACTACAGGTACCTCTTGACTTCCTACTATTGCTTTCCAGTCCGCAATGAGGAGAATATCTTTTTTTTTTTTTTCAGTGTTAATTCTAGAAGGTCTTGTAGGTTTTCATAGGACTGTTCAACTTCAGCTTCTTTGGCATTATTTGTTGTGGCATAGACTTGAATTACTCTTATATTGAATGGTTTGCCTTGGAAACAAACTGAGATCATTCTGTCAGTTATTTTCTAAGATTGCACCCAAGTATTATATTTCAAACTCTTTTGGTGACTATGAGGGCTACTCTATTTCTACTGAAGGGATTCTTGCCCACATTAGTAGAGTAGTGGTCATCTGAATTAAATTCACCTATTCCCATCCATTTTAGTTCACTGATTCCTGAAATGTCCATGTTTACTCTTGCCCTCTCCTGCCTGAAGTTTGTGAGAAATGGAGACTATCAGGTCCTACTTCAGATCTATAAAGCCAGATTTTAATAAAATAAAAGCTTACTCTAGTGGAATTACATTAACTTCAGAGTTAAGGGAAGGTAATTGTCTATACTATTCTACCACCATCTCAAATACCTATTAATTAACAGAGCCCACTTTGGAAATACGTGATCTTTTTTTTTTTTTTTTTTTCTGTTTTCTGATATTGTATCTTCACATCTTCAAAACTTCTTACCTGGATAATTACAGAGGGCTTCTTAATTTTCTGCTGATAATAATATGAATTCCTCAAATCATTTCATACCATTAACTCCAGCATAAGTTCTGTAAATATTATCATTAATTGATTGATGGATTACATTGTGAAAATACAACTTATCATAATTAAAGCTGTATTTCTCAATAATTTTCAGGTGAAAAGATTAAATGAATTTTATTAGCAGGCACATCTTTCATGATCTGACCCCTTCCTAACTTTGATAAACCCATCCAATGATATAGCCCAGGGATGCACTTTCCAGGAAGTTTTGATTTAATTCACTCTGTGAATCTGTTTCTGCTAGTCCTATTCCCTGACAGTCTTTCTTTCTCAAAGATAGCTTTTTACCTCATAATGTTCCTTAGTCCTCCATGATTTAATTTTAGTGCCACCTTTCCAATGACCTCAGTAAACTGGATATACAATTCCCCAGTGGGACCAATAGCATGCTATTAGAATTGCTGAAAAAGAGTATTTACTTATTATCTTTCATCTAGGAAATTCAGATTTATGTAGAATAGGAAGTAAACGCATGGCCATCTTTTCATCCTAAATTATATCATAAACTGAACGTATCACCAAATTGATCATAAAATGTATATATGAGTTAAAACATTTTTTAAAAATAATAACCAGAGATTCCACCCCCCCCCCCATGCTTGGGAATATAGTCAGGAATTACTGGGTTACTTAAAGTGACTTTAGTAATCTCTGTCTCTTGGTATCTACGCTCTTGTTTTATCTCGTCCTGTTTGCATTGGGTTGAGTTGACTGTCTGGTGATTGGTTTTTAAGCAATAAAATATGGCACAGTGGATAAGATATCATATATGTGATTGGGATACATAAGATTGTACTTTATAATGTGAATCAAATAGCTCAATTGAGAGACTGTTAGCCTGAAGATTGTGACTTGTGTCTTTCTAAGACTCCCTTTTGCTTTCCTGGCTACCCCAGTTTGGAGAAGCAAAGTTAGGGAAGTCCTTTTGGCAAGGAACTGAGGGCAGTCTTCATTCCAAGAATCAGAAACAGCAGTCCACAGTCTCTAGGAACCGAGTTCTGTCAACAACAAAATAAACTTTGAAGTGGATCCTTTCCCAGACCAACTTTCAGTTTAGAGTCCAGCTCTTGATGACAGGGAAACCCAGGAGGGCCGAGAGGAGCTACTCCACATTCAAGGCCAGGAGGGTCCGCCATGAGGAGATAACCTTGTCCAAGGCAAGGAGTAGCAGCTGTGTTTTGCTGGAACAGTTGTGAAGAGATACCCCACGCCCAAGGTAAGAGAAACCCAAGTAAGATGGTAGGTGTTGCGAGAGGGCATCAGAGGGCACTAAACCACAATCAGAGAAATCTAGCCAATCTGATCACATGGGCCATAGGCTTGTCTAACTCAATGAAACTAAGCCATGCCATATGGGGCCACCCAGGACGGGTGGGTCATGGTGGAGAGGTCTGACAGAATGTGGTCCACTGGAGAAGGGAATGGCAAACCACTTCAGGATTCTTGCCTTGAGAACCCCATGAACAGTGTGAAAAGGCAAAATGATAGGATACTGAAAGAGAAATCCCCCAGGTCGGTAGGTGCCCAATTAGCTACTGGAGATCAGTGGAGAAATAACTCCAGAAAGAATGAAGGGATGGAGCCAAAGCAAAAGCAATACGCAGTTGTGGATGGGACTGGTGATAGAAGCAAGGTCCCATGCTGTAAAGAGCAATATTGCATAGGAACCTGGAAAGTTAGGTCCATGAATCAAGGCAAATTGGAAGTGGTCAAACTGGAAATGGCAAGAGTGAAGGTCAACATTCTAGGAGTCAGGAAACTAAAATGGACTGGAATGGGTGAATTTAACTCAGATGACCATTATATCTACTACTGTGGGCAGGAATCCCTTAGAAGAAATGGAGTAGCCATCATAGTCAACAAAAGAGTCCAAAATGCAGTACTTGGATGCAATCTCAGAAAGGACAGAATGATCTCTCTTCGTTTCCAAGGCAAACCATTCAATATCATGGTAATCCAAGCCTATGCCCCAACCAGTAATACTGAAGAAGCTGAAGTTGAACAGTTCTGTGAAGACCTACAAGATCTTTTAAAACTAACACTCAAAAAAAGATGTCCTTTTCATTATAGGGAACTGGAATGCAAAAGTAGGAAGTCAAGAAACACCAGGAGTAACAGGCAAATTTGGCCTTGGAGTATGGAATGAAGCAGGGCAAAGGCTAATAGCGTTTTGCCAAGAGAACACACTGGTCATAGCAAACACCCTCTTCCAACAACACAAGAGAACTCTACATATGGATGTCACCAGATGGTCAACACCGAAATCAGATTGATTATATTTTTTGCAGCCAAAGATAGAGAAGCTCTACACAGTCAGCAAAACAAGACCAGGAGCTGACTGTGACTCTGATCATGAACTCCTTATTGCCAAACTCATAATTGAAGAAAGTAGGGAAAACCATTAGACCATTCAGGTATGACCTAAATCAAATCCCTAATGATTATACAGTGGAAGTGAGAAATAGATTTAAGGGACTAGATCTGATAGACAGAGTGCCTGATGAACTATGGACGGAGCTTCGTGACATTGTACAGGAGACAGGGTTCAAGAGCATCCCCATGGAAAAGAAATGCAAAAAAGCAAAATTGCTGTCTGAGGAGGTCTTACAAATAGCTGTGAATAGAAGAGAAGCGGAAACCAAAGGAGAAAAGGAAAAATATTCTCATTTGAATGCAGAGTTCCAAAGAATAGCCAGGAGAGATAAGAAAGCCTTCCTCAGCGATCAATGCAAAGAAGTAGAGGAAAACAATAGAATGGGAAAGACTGAATAGCTCTTCAAGAAAACTAGAGATACCAAGGGAACATTTCATGCAAAGATGGGCTAAATAAAGGACAGAAATGGTACGGACATAACAGAAGCAGAAAATATTAAGAAGAGGTGGCAAGAATACACAGAAGAACTATACAAAAAAGATCTTCACCACCCAGATAATCATGATGGTGTGATCACTCACTTAGAGCCAGACATTTGGAATGTGAAGTCAAGTTGGCCTTAGAAAGCAAAACTACGAACAAAGTTAGTGGAGGAGATGGAATTCCAGTTGAACTATTCCAAATCCTGAAAGATGATGCTATGAAAATGTTGCATTCAATATGCCAGCAAATTTGGAAAACGCAGCAATGGCCACAGGACTGGAAATGGTCAGTTTTCATTACAATCCCAAAGAAAGTGAAAGTGAAAATGAAGTCGCTCATTTGTGTCCGACTCTTTGTATCCCCGTGGACTGTAGCCCACCAGGCTCCTCCATCCATGGAAATTTCCAGACAAGAATACTGGAATGGGTTGCCATTTCCCACTCTAGGGTATCTTCCTGACCCATTGAGCAAACCTTTGTCTCGAGTCTCCTACATTGGCAGGCAGATTCCCTACCTCTAGTACCACCTGGAAAGTCCAGTAATGGATGCCTTGAATCCCGATAGGAATTATGTATTTAAACATGCAGCCTTATGCTTGTACCTGATGTGAGCATAGATGTTACCTCCCTGGTCTTCTACATATATGTGATTTTTTTTTTTTTACAATGCATTCTATTTTTTTTTTTTCAGTGGGTTTTGTCATACATTGATGTGAATCAGCCATAAAGTTACACGAATTCCCCATCCCGGTCTCCCATCCCACCTCCCTCTCCACCCAAATCCTCTGGATCTTCCCAGCCCAACAGGCCCGAGCACTTGACTCATGCCTCCCACCTGGGCTGGTGGTCTGTTTCACCTCAGATAATATACATGCTGTTGCTCTTTAGACATTACTGACATTTTGCTATCATTCTTACTTTGATATTATTGAATTATAAGTTATAAATCTAATAATTTAAGTCATTTGTTCTCAAAGATTATCTGTTCATAAAGTGTTTCTCAGGAAATTCTCAGGAACCAGGATAATTAAATATTTTTGAGGATTCTGAAAGTTTCTGTTTATATAAATTATCTCTAGAAGTAGTTACTAAATTAGAAAGTAAAACTATGAGTTTAAAGCATTGATTTTACTTGATTTAAATATAACAATAATCTTATTTCCCATAAGCGTGGATAGTATCTTTTTCCCTGAAGATGATTGTATTTTTGAAAGCAAAATAATTGAGAACAGCAGTATCTCTTTGTTGTTATTATTTAGTCACTCAGTTATGTCTGATTCTTTTGTGACTGCATGGACTGTAGCCCACCAGGCTTCTCTGTCAATAGGATTTCCTGGGCAAGATTACTGGAGTGAACTGTCATTTCCTTCTCCAGGGGATCTTCCTGACCCAGGGATCGAACCCACATCACCTATATTGCAGGCAGATTCTTTACTGCTGAACTAATGGAGAAGCCTGTACTATCTCTTTACATTTTTCAAATCTCCTTTATATAATGCTTAATATAAGAAATTTGGGTTATCAAAAGTATTTGCATTTTATCACATACTATTGCAGTCTCTGGAAATGTTCACTGACACTAATGAGAGAATGAGAGCCAAAAGGTAAATAATGTCCAAGTACTATTAACATTATGTATATAGTTTCGAACTTTTGGACCCACTGAAGAGTGTTAGGGCCATGAAAGACTAGCAAGGCCACACTGTCAGCTATTGATTTGACTGCTCATCTATTTTCTCTTTTGTTCTAAAAACAGTAAGAAAGGATAATTGCAAAATTTCTATCGACAACATTTTAGAAAAATGTATCACCAATAGTAGAAACCTGTACCACATAATGATGGTCTCCATTCAGTTTAATATTACTTGTTATATCCTGTTTAGCAAAAAACATCATACTAGTCCACAGTACTGTCAACCAGTTTACATTTTGTCATCTTGTTCTCCAGGATAAAAAGAGCTTTGGATGTGCTGAAAGACAAGCACAGAAGTCCTCTGGTCTCGTTCCTTTTCAGTTTAGACACTGGATAACTGATGTAGTTGACTGTGTTGTGGTACTCTAGAGAAATAGAACCAATAAGATAGCTTCATAGAAAAATAAGAATGTTAAAGGGTTAGTTTCTCAGTCGTGTCCAGCTCTGAGACCCCATGGACCATAGCCCGCCAGGCTCTTCTGTCCATGGGATTCTCCAGGCAAAGGTATTGGAGTGGGTAGCCATTCCCTTCTCCAAGGGATCTTCCTGATCCAGGAATGGAACCCAGGTCTCCTGCATTGCAGGCAGATTCTTATGAGAAGAGATTTATTAAGGGAACTGGTTTATGGAAGCTGAAATGTATTAATACCACAATCTAATGACTGTTGGGCTTCCTTGTGGCTCGGCTGGTAAAGAATCCACCTGCAATACGGGAGACCTGGCTTCACTCCTTGGATTAGGAGAAGGGAAAGTCTACCCACTCCAGTATTCTGGCCCAGAGAATTCCATGGAGTTTATAGTCCATGGGATCTCAAAGAGTTGGAAATGACGAGTGACTTTCACTACTACTGACTGTAAACTAGAGACTTGGGGAAGCTGGTGATATAATTCAAAACTTGATTCTAATGGCCTGGGAAAAAAGGGGAAGTCCATGCTGGAACTCCCAGTCTAAGGCTAAAGACCTGAAAACTTACAGTGTGGGGGAGGTCCCAGCGTGAAAAAAATGGTGTCCAAGATTAAGAGAGAGAGAGAATTTGCCCTTTCTCCACCTTTTTGTTCTGTTTAGGCCTTCAACCAATATGCCCACATTGGTGAAAGTGGATCTTCTTTATTTAGTCTGATAATCCAAATGCTAATTTCTTCCTGAAAAAACACCCTTGCAGACACACCCAGTCAAGTTGGCACATAATGTCAACCACTACACTGGATCATAACGTATTTGTCATAGTCCCTGGTGATTTCCACTTCCATTTCTAAGTTGCTTAGAGCATGATTCTGGTAACTTGGATACATAGCTTTGTGATTCATATTTTAAAAAAATAAAAAATTGAACATGAGACACTATTTGAGCATTCTTCTTTAATCATCCATGCCTTAATAGCTTTTTTGTTTAAGCTATTACCAACAATAGTTTTATTTTGAATATGTGGCTAAATTCTTAGTAATTTTCTATTCATGTATCTTTACCCATACTATCATTATTATTACTATACATACTTCAAAGATAATGTATTATATTTCTTTGAAGATTGTTTAAATTGATACTACAGTGTGGTAAAGTCAAATATAAACTAGGTTATCATATATTAAACCTATTACAGTCCACTATAATTATGACTAGGGATCATTTGCTAGTGAATATATTCACTTAACTTACATTCAAACAGATTGGAAAGCATTCTTTTGCGTACATTTTGGTCCAGGAGTTTAATATAATCTCTGCTAATTATATCACTAGTTATCATACATTAGGTTGAAAATTTTACCTTTAAGAAAAATATGAAATCTGTGTTTATTATTATTAGAATCTAAGTTTAGTTCTTTATTTCTGCAATAAAAGTTTATCAGGTAGTGTGTTTGATAACATTCCTTGGATCCTTATTTTATGATGCAATGAATTACCTAGTTCTGGGAGTGAGAAACCATTTGCCATTCTAAAATATTGTACTTGAAATCTACCATACTTTCCATTTCTTTGTTTGCATTTCAGAAGTCCAGGATGTTCTCACTGCATCAAGTAATTAATGAAGTAAAATATATTGCAGTACTTGTGGGCAGATAACATAAGACAGTTATGATAATATCAAAAGAATAATTACATAAACAATCACTAAGAGAAAAGAAATAATTGTTCAAGCAACCCAGGCATTTGCCAAATATATGTTTTTATTCACTGTTAATTAAGTGCACAAAATTAAGCAGAGACATGTTTATGGATATTTCTTGATGTAGTCCACAAGCTTAAAGTAAACAAGTTCTAAAAATGTTTTTTTTTAAAAATGACTGAAGGCAAATATGATAAACAGAATGAAAAAAAAAGTGGGAGAGTTTTAATAAAACATCTTAAATATTGAAGTCAAAGTTAGGAGAAAGGTCATTTGCATCTTAAATAATTTTAACTTTTGAAAATAAGTTTAATTTATAATTAGAGCAGTATTGGATTGTCTCCATGTTTAAAAGTAGGCAAATTTATGCTCAGTTTATAATGTCAAGTGTAATTATTTCATTGCCTAAGATTTTGATTACTTCTGACATTGTTATTAAACACGCTCTGAAAGTGTTTGATTTTGTACATATGTTATATTTCCAAATTGTTATTTAAAATAATGGAAAAAAATAAATGACTACTGAATGAATCATATACTTAATTAATAAAGCACATTTGGAAACAGCCATATGCAAATTGTATTTTATATAAAAACTTGAAGTCATTAAATGGATTTTTAGCATTTATGTTTTGAAAACTAAAACATGATTCCATTTCAATAAAACATATGAATCATGGTATTGACTGTTCATCCATATATTGGGTTGACTAAAAAACTGGTTGTTACAGAAAAACCCTAAGGAATGTTTTTGCCAACCCAATAATGTGGGAAAAAATGTAATATTTTCCTGTTTCCTTTCCCACTTTTTCTAGACTTCAACTCTGAATCTGCATGAAAAATTATGTTTTCATAGTAGAATGATCTCAATAAATTCCCTATATCATAATAGCTATTGTTATTCTTGTGTGAGTTTAAACATGTTAGCCCTGCTATGGTTAAGATTTTTATAATTTGAAAATTTAACATATACATATACACATAGAGGAAAATGTTGAATGAAATTTCATAGATGCTGAGAATCTGGAAATATCAGACCATCTGGAAATTGAATCAATATTTCAGTCGTACCCATATAGTGGAAAGGGTATATACAGTGGGAACCTCAGCCTGCCAGGAGAACCTGAGGCGGTATTCCTCTTAGTGGGCATCTTGGAGTAGTTCTTGTAAGCCCATAAAGCCGTACTGAGCTCTGTTCTACCTAGGTAAGAGCTCAGGTATAAAGGTGTGGATCTACAGGTGTGGGGCCACACTTGATTAAAAATTTCACATTCCAAAGGGGCCAGCATCTTTTGTACCATCTCTATAGAAAGACCTTTCATGAAACTTACAGGGTACAGGCCTAATTATGAGTCTTCATACTCAGAGGAATTTCACAATAGGGCTTCCTACCCTATGTGATGATGTATTTATCATCACATGGTTTAAGTCAGTCTTCAATTAAGCGATCATTTTACCATAAGCAAAGTTGCTTAGTAATTTAGTTGACAAGTAGCATAATTACCTGCTTTTCAAGGAAAACAAAGCTAGGAAATTTGACTGAAGATAAAATTCTCATGAAAAAGAGGAACAATTTTGTTAACCATCTGCCAACACCATTAAAATGTAGACGCAAAAAGCTTGCTGACTTACCTGTTCATTATCTTGATGCACAGAAAGAGCTGAACTAGAAAGTCATTTACAAATACAGACTAATCATGGGCTGATGCCTAGGTAAAAAATTTATGTAGGATTTCTTCTTTGAATCACTCAGTAGTTACAGTCTACCCTGCTTCTGTGGTGACATGAAACATTAGTTGGTCAATTAAATATACATTTTGTCAGACTCGATTCACTATATTACACTATAGTCCTGAAAATCCCCATCAATAAGAGTTATTTTCATTAACATGAAAACCAAATAGAGAGTTTGAAGCTGAAAAGTATGATCACTATGAAGCATCTGCTCAAAATTCAAATAAAAATTGGAAATGTTTGGGTTTATTAGGGACATTATTGAGAACTACTTCAATGGTAAGTGAAATGAGATTGCAGTGGCTTGAGCTGTGAATAGGAACTGAAGTAATGAATATTAGGATGACAGATAATGTGAGGTTGATAAAAAATAAAGTTTGGTAGGCTTAATTTCAATATTTTGTAAGGGCTGAATTCTGAATCTTATAAAAATTCGATGAGAGGATCAGTTAAAACAGTGTTTGAAATAAAAAATTGACTATTAAGAATGGAATAAATTGTATTTTAAAAATTCACATATTATTACAAATCCCTAATTTCAAAATTAATACAAAGCATTGTATAGGAGTTGAGCAAAGAGTGCAGATTTGATAGAAAATGTTTTGTGGATAGGTTTAAATTTTTTTAATTGAAGTATAGTTGATTTACAGTGTGGTGCCAACCTGTGTTGTACAGTAAGTAAAGTGACTCAGTTTTACATCTATACACATTTTTTTTTTTTACTGTTCTTTTCTATTATGATTTATCCCAGGAAGTTAGATATAGTTCACTATGCTAAACAGTAGGACCTTGTTTATCCATTCTAAATGTGATACTTTGCATCTACAAACCTCAAACTCTTAGTCCATCCCTCTCATTCCTCTGCTCCCCCTTGACAACCACATGTCTGATCTCTCTGTCTATGGGTCAGTTTCCATTTTGGAGATAAGTTCTTAGCTAAATTTTAATAGACATTGTTTGGTTTTAGAATTTTAATCATATGCAATTTCTAGTTACATACACACATGTGTTAAAAATTTGTTTACTATTTAACTCACTTATAAATAAAAGCCTCTAGAAAGTGAATTTTATATTTGTCTTAGCAATATAAAAATGCTAAAGATTATACATGTCTGAACTTCTCAAGAAATATGCAAGTGTGAAAAGATACATATAGTTAAATGAATGGCCAAACCATCAAATTATGAATACCCATACAAAATGTCTTTAATGAAAAATTACTAAATAGTTCATGTATTTTGATATTTTATCCAGGTAAAGCTGTTGAACTGAATTTTAAGTACATTCACTTTGGCAGTAAATAATCACCTAACTTTGCAAACTTTATTTATATATAGTACATAGGCATTCTAGTGTTAGAATTATAATTACATATATAGTTCTGTCAAATCATTGAGGAAAATCTAGTTTTTAAAAATTAGCATTAAGCCATTGAATATTTTATAAACTGATAAAATGGATAGACAATAGAAGAGGCTATGTATGTGTGGGGACAGTGGTTTATGAGAACTCTGAACTTTCTGCTCAATTGTGGTGTGAACCTCAAACCACTCTAGAAAAACAAAATATTAAAATCATCAGTAGAATATGGTAATGTCAACATACTTTCATTGTCAGTGTAAAGTGAAAATTCTGTTAAAAGACTTATAAAGCTAAGGTGAATAACTATCTATATTAGAAGTACTGCTGAATATCATGTAAACCAATATTTCAGAAGAAAATTTTTGAACACAATGCATATAATAATCACAATGTATAAAATTTTAAAAACTAATCCATATAAATTTTTAAGAATGCTTCTATGCACATCATATGTTCAGTTTTTATATTTAATTTTGTTATTCAAGTTTCACACAAAATTAATTGCAAATATATCATGTACATTAAAATTAAGAAACACATTAAAACAATTACATACATGGAACTCTTTCTATTGTCTTATGAAGTCTTGGACTTTCCTGATGTCTCAGATGGTGAAAAATCTGCCTCTAATACAGGAGAATCAGGCTTGATCCCTGGGTGGGAAGATACTCTGGAGAAAAGAATGGCTACCCACTCCAATATTCTTGCCTGGAGAATTCCATGGACAGAGAGCCTGTTGGGGGTTGGAGAGTGGGGCATGACTGAGTGACTAACACTTTCACTTTTACTATGAAGTTTGCACAAAAGCAATCATTTGAAAATTACACTGTATGAAGATATCAAGCACTTAGCCTAATATAGAAAATTAAACTATTGATAAATGAAAAAGCACAATAAAGGTCAGCTTAAATATCACCTTATCTTGGAAGTTTGGTCTGAATTCTTAAAGCAAATTTAATTAAATATATTTCTATTATTTTTTCCCTATAGATCTTTTCTTTAATATTTCTGTTACAGAATTTTTAAAATATTAGTAATTCGAAAGGATGAATGTAAGACTGAGGATAACAAATCTGATTCAAAAAATGTTTTTGTTGCCCAGGTTAATATAATTAAACCTGTTTTATTCTTAGTTTCCGAGGGCATGATGATACTGAAATAGTCATCATTTTTATTCTAAATCGTTTTATTCAATAGAAAATAAACAAAGTAAACAATGAAAAGATGCTAATTCTAATGACTGTTCCTTCTAGAAAATGACCTAGAGTTTCTATTCTTTTGCACATATAGAAATGAATGCTGATATGAAAAATTCTAATTTTTAAACATTATGTCATTTTTTTCATTTTTCTAATTTGCTTTCAATGTTTATAGGCTCTTTCAATATTTACAGGATGACATTTATGCTCAATAATCACTTTTATTTGAATTCAATCCATGTAATATATGAGATACTGGTGTCTTTTTGAATGGAGGAGTATTTATTAAAAATACATTTTGTTACAATAAGATATAATATTGTTCATGAAATCTTCCTACATTTCAGGTGACTCCTTATTACACTATATGTGGGATGATAGGTCTTTAAATGTGTTTGTTTATCAAATATTTATTTTCTTTAGATAGGAAAATTACTCTTCAAACATATAATTCATGTTATAAAGTATCAATAGAAACAATTACATTGACCTGCTCTGGTTTAAGAACAAAAGGACAAGAATAGAATGAAAGTTTCTATGAATTTATTTTGGGTTTATTAGGAATAGGATTAGCAAAAAATTTTGGCCCACTGTCTAAAGGATGGAAAAATAATTGATGTGATTTACTTCCAAATGATTAAATGTTATGCCCCATATATTAGTTGTATCATTAGGTTGACTTCTGCTTCAGAGTCCTTGGTATTTTGAACAGAAATGATTAAAGAGGCTATTAGTGATTCTACAAAGAACAGGGCACACTGTGTTTAAACATTACCCTATCATCTAGGCTACAAATATTCAGCATCATTATGTTTCCACAATAGCAATTTACTGTAACACTGGAGAGTAAGTAATCAATATAGGTAGGTAGGGCTTGTTACAGTTACAGAAAAGAGTACAGCCTCTTCTGATGCAACCATGGCAAAATCAATAAGCCATACTATTTGTAAGGCAGCCTGTTAGTCTCATTCTCAGAAGTCAGTAAAAGTCATGAGCTACAATTACCAAGCTAAAAATTGTTCCAGGGTTCACCTCACTATTTGCAAAATGCCATTGGATTTGTAACTCAATGAGAAATAAACTTAAGATGTATCACTGTAAAAGAAATATGCCTTGAAATCCTAATTGTAAGAATATTAAAATGCTAAGAATATGTATGTGCTTAAAATAATGCTGGAAGTATTGTGTGTGTGTTTGTGTGTGTGTGTGTGTGTGTGTATCTCATAGGTATTAAAAGAAGAAATACATCATCAAGCCTAAAATATTTATTATCTAATGAAAAATATTCTAGTTACGCTCTACCATATCTTCCAATCAACGGAGTTGGTGAAGCATTCAACTTGATAGCTATATATATCACTTACACTGATAAAAGCACTGCATGGCATGATAAATAATGGGTCTAAAAGTCACTGTCCTAAAGCATGTGTACACTTTTAGTCGCTGAGTTCTGCCTGACTCTTTGTGATCCCATGGATTGTAGGCTCTTCTGTCCATGGAATTCTCCAGGCAAGAATACTGGTTGCTATTCTCTTCTCCAGGGCATCTTCCTGACCCAGGATTGAACCTGGGTCTCCTCCTTCACTGCAGGCAGACTCTATCATCTGAGCCACCAGGGAAGCCCCAAAAAGGATATGTGATTTTTATTTGCGTAGGTCTTGGAGATAATAAAAACCGTATCTTCATAGTACAGATGAAAAATCTAAGTCCCTGAAAACCTAAGTGGCAGGGGGAAGATTAATTTTAAGTCTGTGTCTAGACTGCAAATTGAACCTCTGGACTTCCTGTCTTTTTCTCAATATTCTCAGGTTTTGTGGTGATGCCTCTCAAATCGTGTTGCTGTCATTGAAGCTGTACTTGTAGTGGCTTTGACTTATTCAAGTATCACTGGTACAAATAAACATTGCTTAATCAGCTGGAATTATACCAGGAGAATATCTGATAACCCTAGAGGCCCTAGATTTTATATGTGGTCTAATTACAGTGGAGAAGGTATGGCTTGGTAGAGATAAGACTAACATAAGGCTAATTATGTTGAACTCTCCAGTGTCCATTATTATTCCTATCATTATAGTGAATTAATCTTTCTTGAACCCTATTATTATAAATAAGCATAGCTAACATAGACTAGAAAATGGATATATCGCTACCTGGTAAAACACTTTCTATTCTCTTGTAATAAATCTTTCTTGTGTTTCTACAAGTCCATCATAAAATCTTATCAGATAAGCCTCTTGTAGATGACTTTCCCCAACTTAAGCAGAAAGTGATTAGGCACATTTAGGAGGAACTTTCTTATAAATGCTAAATGAGCAGGAAAGGCCCAATTCAAGGAAACGGTGATGACTATAATAAGCCTTGAGTGAGGGAAGTATAAACTATGGAAATAGAATTAGACTTTAGGGTTGTTCCTTGAGTTCATATTTTTCATAAACCAAATTTTTACTACAACCTATTGGGCATTTGGTGGTGGTAAGTGTTATATTGGGAAAACCAAGTGACAATCTGATCTGATTTTTGCTTGCAGAGCAAGCTTTGAAAAATATTTTAGAAGTAAAATGGAGAGAGAACAGCAAGCCAAATGATCCTTGTTAAGCTTATTATCTGAAAATGAAATTTGAGTTTCAATGTGTTCATTTCAATTAAGTGTTAAATACTAATTAATTTACAATGATTCTTGCAGAGCACTTTCGTCTTCAACCAAATGTAAATTTGACTGACGAAGTTCATTGATTATATGCATAAAACTACCGAGTATTTCCCATATAGGTTTTAATGTAATCAGTGTTAATTAATTATTACCAAAGTTGCAAGATTTCTTCACAAATTCCATTAAGCCTGTACTGTTAATTATTTTCTTTGAAGAGAAAATCAAATGTCTGATTCCTGGTACATTTCTATTTATAACTATTTGTAATTGACATTTTCTCAATTAATAAGGTCACGTATTTTATAACAGAAGGGATTTTTCTAAGATACTTCTCAAGAATCCATTGATAAAGTGCTACAACTAGGTTTATAGATTTATGTAAATAACTACAATTCTGTTGTAATGTATTCTTCTAAGCAAAATAATACAGATCAATGTTAAAATGTTAATTGCCATTTCTCAAATTCAAATTCCATTGTTTAATATTAATGGCTCATATTTTTTCCTAATGATAATCATCTAAGTGACTGAGTATATACCGAGTATGAAAAAGAAATAAAGCATGACAGAAAGAATATGAATGTAATTACTCATGGAGTTAAAAATATCTGATAGGAAGCTAAAGACATGCTGATCATGAGTTTGAATTCCATTTTAATTTATACAGTTAGGAAAAATAACTAGTGGAGTCAATATTTCATTATTACCCTTATTAGATCCATATTGTTATTATTGCCATGTCCATCAGGAACAGTATGTGTTTTTAGTACCGAAATTTATTTTGTTATAATCTCCTACTTATATTACTCATAAAATTTAATTTTATATGAAATAATGGTAAATATATTTTAAAGTAAAAAAATCTGATTTTCAAAAAAAAATTCTGATTTTCATTATTTACATATATAAATATTGAGCGTTAATGAATTTTAATAAAAATTTAGGTTTTACTTATGTTTCTTAAATAGAATGCATTTTGAAGATAATCCAAATGTAATCGTTGAGGTAATTGGTTTATTTGTATAATAATAAGATAACATGTAGTTGAAGAAGATTGGCCTTGGCACAGACAGGATGCTTTCCAACCTAGGATGGTCACAAATTTACTGAACTTCCATTTCTGAATCTACACAGAAAGGAAAGGCATACTCCATAGTCTATAGAAGCTCTTAAATCTTTTATATTTTTGACAATCTGATTTCTATGAATAGTAGCTTTCTGATTCTTTTATTCTATTATCACACTAGAAGAAATTTAGGTATGGTTTAGTAAATACTGAAATGTATGAGATCTTACCAAAGATATAGTATATATAGATATACTATACCAAAAGTATATCTCCTTTTAAAGGAGATATACTCCTTTAAAAAAAAATTACCATTGCTATTCCATACCAAATGTTTTTCTATTTCTGGTGAAAACACCTACAGGTTGTTGCTGTGTTTAATTTCTGTCTAGCAATTTTCTCGGAGAAGGCAGTGGCAACCCACTCCAATACTCTTGCCTGGAAAATCCCATGGACAGAGGAGCCTGGTCGGCTGCAGTCCAAGGGGTCTGGAAGAGTCAGACACGACTGAACGACTTCACTTTCACTGTTCACTTTCATGCATTGGAGAAGGAAATGGCAACCCACTCCAGTGTTCTTGCCTGGAGAATCCCAGGGACGGGGAGCCTGGTGGGCTGCCGTCTATGGGGTCGCACAGAGTCGGACTCCACTGAAGCGACTCAGCAACAGCAGCAGTAATTTTCTCTCTTTCTGTGATCAAATCTCTTGATCTACATGTGATCTTTGAATGTGTCTATTTTAATAAAACCACTGATGATTATTTTTGTTACATTTAATTATTGCATTTTCTGCAACAGCATTAAGCCTTTTTATTGTTCAGCCATTCAGTCATGTATGACTTTGCAACTCTGGAGACTGCAGCATGCCAGGCTTCCCTGTCTATTTCACCATCTCCGAGAGCTTGCCCAGGCTCATGTCGATTGAGACGGTGATGCCATCCAACCATCTCATCCTCTGGCATCCCCTTCTCCTCCTGCCTTTAATCTTTCCCAGCATCAGGGTCTTTTCTAATGAGTCAGCTATTGTCATCAGGTGGCAAAAGTATTGGAACTTGAGCCTCAGATTCAGCATCAGTCCTTCCAATGACTATTCAGGGTAGATTTCCTTTAGGACTGACTGGTTTGATCTCCTTGCTGCTAAGGGCCTCTCAAGAATCTTCTCCAGGACCACAGTTGGAAATCATCAATTCTCCACTTTCACTGTTCAGCCTTCTGTATGCCCAACTCACACATTCATACATGACCACTGGAAAAACCATAGCTTTGACTAGATGGACCTTTGATGGCAAAATAATGACTCTGCTTTTTAATACACAGTATAGGTTTGTCATAGCTTTTCTTTCAAGGAGTGTCTTTTAGTTTCATGGCTGCAGTCACCATCTGCAGTGATTTTGGATACAAGAAAATAAAGTCTGTCTCTGTTTCCATTTTTTTCCCTATTTGACACAAAGTAATGGGACTGGATGGGATAATCTTCATTTTTTGAATGTTGAGTTTTAAGCCAGGTTTCTCAGTCTCCTTTTTCATCTTCATCAAAAGATTCTTTAGTTCCTCTTCACTTTCTGCCATTAGGTTGGTGTCATCTGCACATCAGGTTACTGACATTTTTTCCCAGAAATCTTGATTCCAGCTTAAGTTTCATTCAGCCTGACATTTCTCATGATGTACTCTGCATGTAAGTTAAAAAAGCAGGGTGACAATATATAATATTGACATTCTCTTTTCCTAATTTTGAGCCAGTTGGTTGTTCTGTGTCCTTTTCTAATTGTTGCTTCTTCACCTTCATACAGATTTCTCAGGAGGCTGGTAAGATGGTCTGGTATTCCCATCTCTTAAGAATTTTCCACAATTTGTTGTTTTTTGCACAAAGGCTTTAGTGTAGTCAGGGAAGCAGAAGTAGATACTTTTTTCTGGAATTACCTTGCTTTTCCTGTGATCCAGTGGATGTCGGCAGCTTGATCTCTCATTCGTTTGCCTTTTGTGTGTGTTTGTGTGTGTGTATACAAATATATGTAGGCTTTTTCAGGTTATTTTCCTTATTACAATCTTCAGTATTACAAGTTATTGAATACATTTCTCTGTGCTATATAGTAGGTCCTTTTTGTTTACTTATTTAAATATAGTAGTGTGAATCTGTTAATCCGAAGCTTTTAATTTATTTCTCTCCCAGTCCTTTTCCCTTTGGTAACTATAAATTTGTTTTATATGTTTATGAGCTATTTATTTTATAAAGAGCTCATTTGTATTGCCTTTTAAGATTCCACAATAAGTGATATTATGTGATATTTGTCCTTCTCTGTCTGATTTATTTCACATAATATAAGAGGGTTGCATTTTCTTACACCTTTTCTAGCATTTATTGCTTTTACACATTTTGATGATGATCATTCTAACTCTTTTGTCTTTTCCCCTCATCTGTCAGAGAAGTTCTTTGCTTCTCTCCTGCATTACTTCCAAGATTTATATTTAATGGGGACAAGCAGAAAGCAGAGTCCCTGACATCTTCCCCATATTTGAGGGCTCCTGCCTTCCATTTCAGAGAAGGCAATGGCAACCCACTCCAGTATTCTTGCCTGGAGAATCCTGTGGACAGAGGAGCCTGGTGGGCTACTGTCTATGGGGTTGCACAGAGTCGTACATGACTGAAGTAACTTAGCAGCAGCAGCAGCCTTCCATTTTAAAGGCTGTCTCTGGTCGATATGTTGAGAATAAAAATGGCACACAGGAAGAAATAGAGAGACCAGCTATAAGAATATCAGGGTATTCCATTGGGAGATATTGGTGGATTGTACTAGTTGCAGGAGCAAAGGGATTTTGTATAACATTTTCAGATTAAGCCAATAATATTTTTTAATATATTGAATAATGTGAACCTGTGAAGTTAGAAAACAGAAGTAACCCCTTTATGCTCCCATGACCGGAGCAGGAAGTAGAGCAGAGAGTACGTAATCACCGTGATATGATGAAGAAGTATCAGGGAAGTAGGGACATCTTACTTTGGTCATGTTGATTTTGAGAAATCCATTAGACTTTGAGACGTCTACTAGACATCTAAGTAAGATACCAGTTATACAACTGATTTTAAAGTCTTGTCTTTAGGAGAGAGATTTGGAGTAATGAAACCAACAAGGGTCTATTGAAGCTAAATGTTATTACAGCAGTATTTGTACTAGGCTAGGTCTGAAACACAAGAAGAGACAATAGCAATGCTAACTTGATTACAAACATCTCTATAAAGGAATTGCAAACCATTTCTATAGCAATAAATCACTTCACTTTCAATTTTGTAGGTAGTTATATAGGACTGTGGGTTTCCCTCGTGGCTCAGATGATAAAAAATCTGCCTGCAATGTGGGAGACCTGGGTTCAGTTCCTGGGTCAGGAAGATCCCTTGAAGAAGGAAATGGCTACCCACTATAGTATTCTTTTTTAAACTTATTTATTTTTAATTGAAGAATTATTGTTCTACAATGCTGTGTAGGTTTCTGCCATAGATCAACACTCCAGTAGTCTAGCCTGGAAAACCCCATGGACACGGGAGCCTGGTGGGCTACAGTACTCGGGGATCACAGAGAGATGTATTTGACTGAGCAACTAACACTTTCACTTTCATATTGGACTGAAAGGTCCAAAGCATGAGATACTCACTGGGCAGATAACTAGCCTGAATGCCTAGCCAAGAAAAACAGTAAATAAGTGCATTTATTGCTGATAAACATACAAACAAAAGCATCCAGCTAAATATTTTTATTCTCATGCATTTCATATGTTGGTTACTGATGACAATTTGGAGTCTTTTTTCTTCTTTAAACTTCACAGTACTTTTGAGGCATGGGAATTAAAAATACAGTTTTATTAGTTTTCAAGGCCTTCAGAAACAAAGTGGATGGATTAAAAGTGTAAATATTTATTGTGTCAGAGTGTTAGAGGCTTGAAGTGCAGAATCAAGATCTCATAGGACCATGAGCCCTCTGAACTCTGAAGAGGAATCATACTTTAGTTTTCACTGGTTTATGGAGGTTTGCTGGCAGTCTTTGGGATTTCATGGCTCACAACTGCCTAACTCCAGTCTCTTCCTTTATTGTCACATAGTGTCCTTCCTCTGCGTGTGTGTGTGTGTGTGTGTGTGTGTGTGTTCACATGCTATGTTCTTATAAAGTCACTAGTCATACTGGAGTAGGGGGTCTACACTACTCCAGTATGACCTCATCTGAACCTAAGTAATGACACATGCATGACCCTGTAAGGTCACCTTCAGAGACACTAGGGTTTAGGATTTTAACATATCTTTTCTTGGAGCAACACAATTTAATCTATAACACCAGTCATGCTTGAAATAAGATAGCTTTTTATTCAATAAAATGTATAAATAGGTACAGGAAGAAGTAGTTTCATGTTAATCTTCAAAGACCACTTAAGCAAAAAGTGAATATTTAGGCTATTTTGTTAAATACACAGTACATCTGCTATGGAGATTTTTCTCTTTCCTTTGAGATGTAAAATTAAAATGAATTAGTGGCTGACCACTTGTAAAAATTCATTTTAATTATGCCACAAATTGAAGCAATGTCCCGAGTATAAGAAAACTATAATACAGTGCTTATATTTCTTTTCAGTATATTCATAATTTAGTGTCTCAACTAAATTAAGGGTAGTTTTTTCTTAAAGACAATGAATACATCAAAGACACCATCAGTAATTGCAGCAAATATGCTGATATTTTAAAGTGCTTCATTCATAGTGTTTTTTGAATGGACTTATTCTGTGATGAGGCTACTTATTTTAGTTATTTTGATTATTTTAGTTACTTTAAAATGGATAGCATCATAAAGGTTTTGTCAAATTAATTTTAACTTATTCAAAGATTTAATTCCTCTTAATTATTGCACATTTTGTTTATTGAATTTCTAATTTATGTTTCACTTTTGAAATAGAAAATAAGTTGAACTGTACACTACATAAAATAAACATCCTGTGTAATACAATAATAATTATGCTAAACTATATAGACATTTAGACTAGAATTGTTTAATATCAAAGTAATGATTTGTAACCAAGTTTGCAGTAGATATTCTGTGTTTTCAAGATACGGTAGTGAGGATAGTCTTAATAATCACTTTCAATTTACTTTTTTCTAAGAATATTTGTGCAATTGGACTCCATAATCTAATGATGCTGATCATTATCTGTATCATTATTATAAAAAACGCTATTAGTTCAAGAATCAATGTTTGCAGCTTCAACAATCTGAATAAAAATCTGCTGAACTAATTTTATTTTAGTCAATTACATTTGGGCAATGAAGAATAAAACAGAGATGAAAAAGATTATGCAGTTTATGTGGGGATTAAAATACTGAATCTATTTCACTAAACCCAAATGATTTAAAGACTAAAAGGGAAGTCGTTCTTCACAGGCATTTTTGTGTCTGTTGTTGTTGTTCTTTAAGAATGTGAGAGGTAAAGGAGACAGTTATCTTTTCAGAAAGATTTCTTATATGCATTTCCCACATGTTGACCATGCAATTTGTCAGGCAATTAACTAGGGCAGAATTGCAAAGACAGACACATTTATAAAGATGTGTTGAGAAGAGCACTGAATTGGAGTTGGGAACGATAGATTTTAATTATCTTTCCCTAAACAGAGAGAATATAATTTAAATATGTGGCCCTTATATTCCTAAGAGATAGACGTATTAGAATAGGCAAAAATCTATTCCTTCAAAGTTAGTCTGGCATTTTAAGAAGATATTCAGTGGATTCAGCGGATTGTTAGATTTATTTTATCCCCGTTGTTTCAGTACAGTTCAGTCGCTCAGTCGGTTCTGACTCTTTGTGACCCCATGAACCACAGACACCAGGCTTCTTTGTCCATCACCAACTGCCGGAGTTCACCCAAACCCATGTCCGTAGAGTCAGTGATGCGACCCAACCATTTCACCCTCTGTCGTCCCCTTCTCCTCCTGCCCCAAATCCCTCCCAGCATCAGGGTCTTTTCCAATGAGTCAACTCTTCACATGAGGTGGCCAAAATATTGGAGTTTCAGCTTCAGCACCATTCCTTCCAATGAACACCCAGGACTGATCTCCTTTAGCATGGACTGGTTGGATCTCCTTCCAGTCCAAGGGACTCTCAAGAGTCTTCTCCAACACTACAGTTCAAAAGCATCAATTCTTCTGCACTCAGCTTTCTTTATAGTCCAACTCTCACATCCATACATGACTACCATAGCCTTGACTAGATGGACCTTTGTTGGCAAAGTAATGTTTCTGCTTTTTAATATGTTGTCTAGGTTGGTAATAACTTTCCTTCCAAGAAGTAAGCGCCTTTTAATTTCATGACTGCAATCACCATCTAAAATGATTTTGGAGCCCCCCAAAATAAAGGCAACCACTGTTTCCCCATCTATTTCCCATGAAGTGATGGGACCAGATGCCATGATCTTAGTTTTTTGAATATTGAGATTTAAGTCAAATATTCACTCTCCTCTTTCACTTTCATCAAGAGGCTCTTTAGTTCTTCTTCACTTTCAGACATAAGGGTGGTGCCATCTGCATATCTGAGGTTATTGATATTTCTCCTGGCAATCTTGATATCAGCTTGTGCTTCTTCCAGCCCAACGTTTCTCATGATATACTCTGCATATAAGTTAAATAAGCAGGGTGACAATATACAACCTTGATATACTGCTTTTCCTATTTGGAACCAGTCTCTTGTTCCATGTCCAGTTCTAACTGTTGCTTCCTGACCTGCATACAGGTTTCTCAAGAGACAGGTCAGGTGGTCTGATATTCCCGTCTCTTTCAGAATTTTCCACAATTTATTGTGATCCACGCAGTCAAAGGCTTTGGCATAGTCAGTGAGGCAGAAGTATATGTTTTTCTTGAACTCTCTTGCTTTTTCAATGATCCAGGGGATGTTGGTACTTTGATCTCTGGTTCCTCTGCCTTCTCTAATACCAGCTGGAACATATGGAAGTTCACGGTTCATGTAATGCTGAAGCCTCACTTGGAGAATTTTTAGCGTGTGAGATGTGTGCAATTGTGCTGTAGTTTCAGCATTCTTTGGCACTGCCTTCCATCAAGATTAGAATAAATACAGACCTTTTCCAGTCCTGTGGCCATGGCTGGGTTTTTCAAATTTGCTGGCATATTGAGTGCAGCACTTTCACAGCATCATCTTTTAGGATTTGAAATAGCTCAACTGGAATTCCGTCACCTCCACTAGCTTTGCTCGTTGTAATGCTTTCTAAGGCCCACTTGACTTCACATTCCAGGATGTCTGGCTCTAGGTCAGTGATCACATCATCGTGATTATCTGGGTTGTGAAGATCTTTTTTGTACAATTCTTCTGTGTATTCTTGCCACCTCTTCTTAATATCTTCTTCTTCTGTTAGGTCCATCCCATTTCTGTCCTTTATTGAGCCCATATTTGCATGAAATATTCCCTTAGTATCTCTAATTTTGTTGAAGAGATCTCTAGTCTTTCCCATTGGATCGTTTTCCTTTTATTTCTTTGCATTGATCACTGAGGAAGGCGATCTTGTCTCTCCTTGCTATTCTTTGGAATTCTGCATTCAAATGAGTTTATCTTTCCTTTTCTCCTTTGCCTTTTGCTTCTCCTCTTTTCACAGCTATTTGTAAGGCCTCCTCAGACAGCCATTTTGCCTTTTTGCATTTCTTTTTCTTGGAGATGGTCTTGTTCCCTGTCTCCTGTACAATGTCACGAACCTCTGTCCATAGGTCACCAGGCACTTTTTTTTCAGATCCAGTCCCTTAAATCTATTTCTCACTTCCACTGTATAATTATTTGGGACTTGATTTAGGTCATGCCTGAATGGTCTAGTGGTTTTCCCTACTTTCTTCAGTTTAAGTCTGAATTTGGCAATAAGGAGTTCATGATCAGAGCCACAGTCAGCTCCCAGTTTTGTTTTTGTTGACTGTATAGAGCTTCTCCATCTTTGGTTGCAGATAATGTAATCAATCTGATTTCAGTGTTGATCATCTGGTGGTGTCCATGTGTAGAGTCCTCTCTTGTGATGTTGGAAAAGGGTCTTTGATATGACCAGCCTATTCTCTTGGCAAAACGCTTTTAGCCTTTGCCCTGCTTCATTCTGTACTCCAAGGCCAAATTTGCCTGTTACTCCTGGTGTTTCTTGACTTCCTACTTTTGCATTCCAGTCCCCTATAATGAAAAGGGCATCTTTTTGGGGGTGTTAGTTCTAGAAGGTCTTGTAGATTCATAGAACCGTTCAATTTCACCTTCTTCAGCATTACTGGTTGGGGCATAGGCTTGAATTAGTGTGATATAGAATGGCTTGCCTTGGAAATGAACAGAGATCATTCTGTTGATTTTGAGATTGCATCCAAGTACTGGGATGGAACAACAGACTGGTTCCAAATCGGAAAAGGAGTACGTCAAGGCTGTATATTGTCACCGTGCTTATTTAACTTATATGCAGAGTACATCATAAGAAACACTGGGCTGGAAAAAGCACAAGCTGGAATCAAGATTGCAGGGAGAAATATCAGTAACCTCAGATATGCAGATGACACCATCCTTATAGCTGAAAGTGAAGAAGAACTAAAGATCCTCTTGATGGAAGTGAAAGAAGAAAGTTGTTGGTCCTTTAATGGACCAGAACCTGGTGGTCCGGAGTCAACGATAAGAAAGTAAGAGAGAGAAAGAGGGTGATAGCTCTTGTTGGTCCTTTAATGGACTGGAACCTGGCGGTTCGGAGAGTAAGAGAGAGAGAAAGAGGCGGAAAGCCAATAGAGTCCTGTTCTCAGGGCTCGCGCTGCTGCACGTAGGCACCGGGCGCCCTCTCGAGTGGATGAAGGCGCAGTGCGCCTACTCGAGAGGGTCTTAGGAGCTCGGGCAAGAAAGTGAGCTCAGCGGGCCTCCACGCTCCAAGGAATTAGCCAGAAATAGAGAGAGAGAGAAAGACAGAAAGAATAGAAAGAAAGAAAGAAAGACAGGGGGACCAAAGCTCTGATGGAGCAAAGGCATTTTAATCAACATGGCGTGGGCATATATACTGTCTTACAAGGTGGTTATTCTCAGCAAAGATAAAGATTAAAATTCCAGACTTACAAAACATAAGATGATCCCTATTAAAGATAGAGTTGCAAACAATCACTTTTTCATAAGAAGGAAGAGGATACTTATCACTGTAATGAGAAATGCCTGGATTCCTCCGCCCCCGGGGAAAGGCGTGCCTCTCCTCTTAATTCCTGAATATTCAGGAATTAATAAGGACTAGAGGGTTCCTGACAGATCCAAAACAGCACACAGGAAGCCTCTTGTAAAATGCTTCCTGACAAAGAGTGAAAAAGTTGGCTTAAATCTCACATTCGGAAAATTAAGATCATGGAATCCAGTCCCATCACTTCATGGCAAATAGATGGGGAAACAATGGAAACAGTTTCTTCCTTTATTTTTGGGGGGCTCCAAAATCACTGCAGATGGTGATTGCAGCCATGAACATAAAAGATGGTTACTCCTTGGAAGGAAAGTTACGACCAACCTAGACAGCATATTAGAAAGCAGAGATATTGCTTTGCCAACAAAGGTCTGTCTAGTCAAGGCTATGGTTTTACCAGTACTCACGTTTGGATGTGAGACTTCAACTATAAAGAAAGCTGAGTGCAGAAGAATTTGATGCTTTTGAACTGTGTTGTTGGAGAAGACTCTGGAGAGTCCCTTGGACTGCAAGGAGATCCAACCAGTCCATTCCAAAGGAGATCAGTCCTGGGTGTTCATTGGAAGGAATGATGTTGAAGCTGAAACTCCAATACTTTGGCCACCTGATGCAAAGAGCTGACTCATTTGAGAAGACCCTGATGCTGGGAAAGATTGAGGGCAGGAAAAGAAAGGTATGACAGAATATGAAATAGTTGGATGGCATCACCGACTCAATGGACATGGCTTTGGGTAGACTCTGGTAGTTGGTAAAAGACAGGGAGCCCTGGCATGCTGCAGTTCATGGGGTTGCAAAGAGTCCGTCACGAGTGATTGTGAACTGAACTGAACTGAATGTTGTTTTCAGCTGGATCGCATACCTTTCACAAGAATGAACTCAAAAATGGATCACAGACCTAATTGAAAAATGCAAAACTATAAAATTCCTAGAAGGTAACTCAGGGAAGAATCTACATGACCTTGTGCTTGCAATTACTTTTAGATACACTATCAGTGGCATGATGCATGAAATAATGAATCAAGATACTGGACTTCATCAAAGTTAATAATTTCTGTTCTGAAAAAGACAATATCAAGAGAGTTTGAAGACAAAACACAGGCTGAGAAAATACTTGCAAAAGTAACATCTGATAAGGTCTGTAAATGTCAACAGTAAGAAAACAGTGCCATTAAAAAAAAAAAAAAAATGAGCCAAAGATGCTCCACCTCATAAGTCTTCAGAGAAATGCAAATTAAAACAGTGGTGAGATTCCATCACATACCAATCAAATGGCCAAAGTTGAGACCACAGATAACACCAAATGTTAGAGTGAATGTAGACTGACAGGAGCTATCATTTTTTGCTAGTGGAAATGCAAAATGTTACAGCCACTCTGGAAGACACTTTGGTAAGTTTCTTACAAAAGGAAACAGTCCTACATGATCTTGTAATCAGACTCCTCATTAGTTAACCAAAGGATTTGAAAATTTATGTCCACACAGCTAACCTGCCCATGAATATTTACTGTAGGTTTATTCGCAATTACCACAACTTGGATGTGCGAGTCCTCATTTCAGTAGGTGAAGAGATAAACTGGTACCTTCTGATAATGGAATAACTCAGTGCTAAAAAGAAATGAGCTATCAAGCCATGAGAAGACATTAGTAAAAGAAAGCAACCTGAAATACCTGTACTCTTCATGATTCTAACTACTGGTTTTTTTGCAAAGACGCTTTGGAAAAGATTAAAAGATTGGTGGTTGCCCAAGAGGCAAGTTGGATGTAAGAAAGGAAGAGATTAACAGCTAGAACACAGACATTTTTAGGGCCATGAAAATTTTGTGTGTGATATTATGATGCATGCATTTATAGGTATACACACACCCACATATCTGTCCAGACCCAGAGAATGTATGACACCAAGAGTGAACTCCCAGGTTAACTGTAGACTTCATGCCAATATGATCTGTTAATGTGGGCTGGTAAAAATAAAAACAGAAAAGAAACAAAAATAATGGAGAAGATCATGCAGTGTGGGGGCAGGGTATACATTTTAAACATCTGTATTTCCCTCTCAACTTTGTTGTAAACCTAAAACTGCTTAAAAAAATAGTCTTAGAAATGTGGGTGGAAAATGAGAGGAAAGATGTAACTGTACAGTGGGGAAGTCTGGAAAAGATTATCAATGGGACTTCAGGTTAACACCATCAGAAACAGAACTGGTTAACATTATGTGCTCTCAATGTGATGTATTGGGAGGAACAGGATGACTCCTGTGATCTACGTGCCAGAAAATCATACCTTGGACTTAGTTACAGGGAGACATCAAACAAATCCAAATTGAGGAACATTTCACAGTGGCTAGTCTGCAGTAGTTAGAAATGGTGTGGTCGTGGAGGTCAAGACAGACAGCGGAACTGTTCAAGATGAAAGGAGATGAAAAAGTGTAACTAAGTATAGCACATAATGCAGGATTGGATCTTCGTGCTGCAGACATTGGGGCAACTTGCAAAACCTGAGTGGGATCTCAGAATTATGACTATGTGAGAGCTTTATATATATATATATATATTCTTGTAACATCCTTCCAGTAAGTATGAAATTATTTTAAAATAAAATTTGAAAAATATTGTGTCAACTACAAGCCAAAAATAAGTTTTTTAAAGAGAACATTTCAAGGATGTGTGTAGTATCAAATAACAGACCTTAAGTAACTCAGCAGCTAAAACAGAGTTACCAGTATTCAAATTAGGCAAGATTCCATGTGTAAGTAGTCAAATTTTATGTATAAAAATAAATATAAATAAAATTTAAGTTAAATTCAATACTCAGGAACAAATTTTGTGCATTATGTAATGAGTTAGGGAAATTTACAACTTTATTTACAATTTACTTACAACTTTAAATACAACACTTAGCTGATCACTGCATTGATTTGTTTGATCAATATTTTCAGTGTTTTTGCTTTTCAATCTACTAAGCTTTATGCATGCATTTCCACGTAATCCTCACAAGAACCATATCATAAAATATTAGTACCCTCGTTTAAGGAACTTATGTTTCAGAACATTGAATTCACTTGTTCTGCACAAAGGGAGATTTATCCTAAACAACTTTAACCATAATACATAATGGTAATTGCCATTATTGTGTGGAAACCACTATATGGAAATTTTCAATGACTTGAATTAACCTATAATGACAATGCTATTATGTGACGTTTCAGTATTGTATAGATAATTGATGTCACAATTATTTTAACAATCACTATTTTGAATTAAAATGCAAAAGTGACTAACCTCAATAGCTTTAAATAATAAATAATAAAAGCTAAAGATATCACTTCTAGACATAATGAACATATTAAACTATATTTTAGTTGGGGAATTAGATAGTATTCATTTATGACTAATACATATTAAAATAATGTGAAAACACTGTCTCTTTGAGTATAGCAAAATATTTCAATAATAAAATAAATTGTTCTCGCCTTTGAGAAGAGTTACATCCATTGGTCATTTGTTTTTGTTTATTATCTATAATTTTTCTCTTGATTTCTCTCACATCCTTGACATTCTTAATGAATTTGAGATGCACATTTAGCTGTTGTGTGTTACCACCTGCTCACTAGATTTCTGTCTTACATGGCTGTTAGAGTATTATATGGATTTTTTAGAACCTGTCACTATTGATACGGTCAATCTTTTCACAGAAGACGTGTGAGCTGACAAGTTTTTGAGATGCATATGTTACTAAGAGCCAGCTGAAAATTTAAAGGAGAAAGAAGATAAGGTAAAATCTTTTGTTTCCATTGAAAAATATAAGGTGCAATTTGTTTTTAATGGGGATTTATATTCAGTTAATCTAAACAAAATAAATTTTGAGAAGTAAGAAGCTTATGATAGCTTGTTAAGATTGTAATTGTTGAAAAAAAAAACAGGATCAATTAAAAAAAGAATAGATGAAATGTCATCTAATAAAGATAACGTTTAAAATACAAAAAAAAAAAAAAAAAAAAATTAATAGTATCTTAATATGCCAGCTATAGTGCAAGAGTTTATGGATCCTAAACTCTTCAGCCAGCGGGGAGCATGTAGAAGATAGTTATGTCACAGTAAGTGAGGTTCACATCACTACTTCTGGAAACAGAACTGTCCTCTCACTCTGCCCCCACCTCTTTCTGCATCTTCACCCTACTCAGACCTACTCATTCTTTTTTTTTTTTTTTTTTTCTTCTTCTTCTTTCAAAATATTTTATTACCTTGACCGTGTTAATGAGCATAGCGAGAAAGAGCACAGAGGTCAATCTATTTTAACATATTCCAAGAAAGCAACAAAAAAATATAAAAACACTCTAAAAAAACAAATTTTATTGTAGTATAATTGTTGTACAATGTTGTGTTCATTTTGACTGTACAGCAAAGTGAATCAGCTATACATATAAATGTATCCCCTCTTTTTGGATTTCCTTCCCATCTAGGTCATCTCAGAGCACTGAGTAGGGTTCCTGTGGTATACAGCAGGCTCTCATTAGTTATCTATTTCATACATAGCAGTGCATATAGGTCAATATTCATCTCCCACTTCATTCCACCTCCCTTTCCCACACTCTTGGTGTCCATACATTTTGCTCTCTACATCCGTGTCTCTATTTCTGCTTTGTAAATAGGTGCATCCGTACCATTTATCTAGATTTCACATATATGCATTAATATACAATATTATTTTCTTCTTTCTGAATTACTTCACTCTATATGACAATCTCTAGGTCCATCAATGTCTCTGAAAACAGCATAATTTTGTTCCTTTTTGTGGCTGAGTAATATGCACCACATCTTCTTTATCCATTCCTCTATTGATGAACATTTAGGTTGCTTCCATGTTCTGGCTATTGTAAACAGTGCTGTGGTGAATATTGGGGTGCACATATCTTTTGGAATTCTAGTTTTCTCTAAATATATACCCAGGAGTGAGCGAGATTGCTGGGTTATATGGTAGTTGTATTTTTAGTTGCTTTAAAAAAAACTTCTATACTGTTCTTCATAGTGGCGGTATCAATCTACATTCCCACCAACGCATACACCAACACATACACATAAGCCAAAATTGTCTATATGAACTCTGTCCTTTTAAAGCCTTCTCTAAATTGAAATACTTGCTAACCATTTTGCAAGTTATTTGTTTTCTTATTTCTGTATGTTCCTTTATTTTTTAATTTATACAAAATTACAAATATCTTTGTTTTACATGTTTGCTTAAAAGCATGTATGATTTTTAAAATTTTGTTTATTTTTGACTCTGCTGAGTCTTGTTGCTGGTCTGGGCAATCTCTTAATTGTGGAGAGTGGGGACCACTCTCTAGCGGCTATGTGAGGGCTTCTCATTGTGGTAGCTTCTCGCCTTTGGAGCTGGGCTCTCGGTGTGTGGGCTTCAGGAGCTGTGGCACGTGGGCTCAGCTGTTGCAGCTTGCAGGCTTTAGAGTATGGGCTCAGTAGTTGTGGTGTTGTAGCCACGTGTTCTGGGAAACAGACTCACTCTGAAGGACAATGCAGATAGTGAAGTGCAGTTTATTACACCGGCGGGCCCAAGGCAGAGTCTCCTCTTAGCCAAGGACCCCAACCAGCATTTGTGAAAATCTTTTTCACCCCAGGTGTATGTGTCTGAACCCACCACCCCAAATTCCTTGAGACTTACATAAACGAAGGAAGGGTAAATGCAATCCCAATAACCCCATTACTCGTGTGCCATGTGCTCAGATAGTTGAACACTTAGCCAATAATCAATAAGCTTGAGGTTACACTCTGATTGATACAGAAGAACTTATGGCCTGTCTGAAGGAAAGGGGTGATTAGTGTATGTGCTCTCTTAGGCAATGAGCAACCTGGATATGATCTTCAAGGTTCCCCTGTCTGGAGGGGGTCTTATCGTTCTGTTGTCGTTTCCATAGGCACTAAACACAGAGTTCAGAGTCCATTGGAGAGGTGGCTGAGCGTGGTCAGCATGGACAGGCCTGAGATGGAGTCCAGGCCCTATGAATTCCTTCTTCAGTGGTGCACTGGCTTAATTTCCCCATGGCGTGGGAGGGAGATCTTCCAAGACCTGGGATCAAACCCATGTACCCTATGCTGGCAAGTGGATTGTTAGTCACTGGGCTACCAAGGAAGTCCTTGTTCTTATGTTTCTATAGACATGGTCATTGTGAAACTTACAGAAGCCAAATGTTAAATGGCTCTTTCTATTAAAACAACTAGCAAATTATTAATGGGAAAGTATAACACAGGAAGGACTCTGTCTTCAGCATCAGTATTAGATACATAAAACGTTCATATACTACTAATTAAAAGGTTATGTGCATGCATTACCCTAAATTTGTGTAAAATGAGGTAGTTATACAATTTTATTTTACATAAAAGTGCACTGAATTCCTAACAAAGTTTCAAGCGTTTTCTTTTAATATGAAGGCACATGAAACTATGCTATTGAAGGAAATTCAGTAAAGGAGGTTATATATATCTATGTAGAGATAAATTTCTAGTATATATATAGATACACAGATATTCATCTTTATATATGCCGATAGCTCTATATTTATTTGTATATGTATGTTATATATTTATATGTATATATTAAATTTTTATGATATATATTTTTATTAATCAAATCATGGTTCATTTCTTACAGCTACAAATCATTTTTGGTGTATTGTTTGCCCTCGGATAAACTGATATCCTAAAGAAAGTTTAAAGAGACAAGCTTAATCTTTGATTACTACAACAGAAAATATAAAATGTTAATCTTTTGGAATAGGCAATTAGATAAAAGCAATAAATAATGTGCTAATTATATGTGTCTAAAGTGTTAATGAGAAGATCACAGTGTGGCACAACTAGCTGTGATTTAACAGAAAAGGAAAAGAAAGCCAGCCGAGAAAGCAAGTGACTTGGTAATTGGCATTGAAGAATATCAGAAGCCAACCTTTAAAGTGACAGCGATTTCACTACCAAGTCTGTTTATAGAGGCATACGGTCCATTTAAATTCCCCCAAAATAATAATATAGACTGTAAAGTCTCCATATGTGAAAATCATCACAAATAATAACATTCTTAAAAATATATCTAGTGGAGTTAATAGTGACAACAGTGTGCCAATTAAGAAAAAAAGAACACACCACAGAGCAATCTCAAGAATAAAGAGTTGTTTAAATTCTTAGGTCAGGGGTCTTTCGCACTGCCAAATTCTCTTAATCTCTCTTCTGCCTTTCATGCTCAGTGTTACCTCAGTTCAGCAAATTTACTTGTTCCAGCTTATGTTCACCAACTCAAGAGAACTCAGTAACACTATCCAAATTTGGCTTTGCACCATATTTCTGTGCTTGTAATAAAACAATTCCCATTATATTTTATAATCAGTGGCAGGAAAGGCTTCACTTATTTGTATGCTTTGAATTTCTTGTTCATGTTTTGCATCCATCATCTGAGGCTTTTAGAACTGTTGGAAACTTAACAACTAGTGACAGATGAATTAGCCAGTAAGACCCAGGTTATTATCACTTTGGACACAGGAAAGTTCTGTTTTTAAGGCTCCAGCCTCTTTTACTAATTCACCTTTCTCACTGTTTTCAAATTTTTCTGTTTCTTCTCTTGTCTAGTCTTACCAGCCCACAACTATTTATCATTCATTTTGTCCCCACAGACAGCATTGCTTCAGAAATATTTTATTTTCTTTTTCATGTGCTATCCTCACATAATATATTTAATCTAAATAAATAAGCCTTTTCTATAAAATTTCAAGCATCTTGAAGATAGTGAAAAAAATACAGAAATAATTTGCTCTACTTATAAAGAAGCTTACTTGCGATTTCTAAAGACACTATTTGAGATTGGTTGCTTTGGTGGTTACAAAAGCTCTTCTTCCCTTTTAATGCATGATTGATTACTTGGCAAAACTAATAAAAAGTGGGAAAATAAGCACATGAAATAATATACCTGCTTACAAATTTGGAAATTATGCCTTTATACATACCAAGTAAGAAAAAGTTGGTGCCCTGGTAAGGGATATTAACAGTACTTATTATGTGGAATAATCTATCCTTTGAATTATTATAAATTACTTTGGGACAAACTTCATAAGGATCTAAAGTGTTTTCCCTTATAGTGTAAATTAACTGCGTGACAATATAGAAAGTCTTCTGAATCTTAGTTTAAATATGAATATATTTTATTTTTTGATAGGGTGCTGTTGGTAGTATCAGGCTAAATTCCCTTCTTCAGTAACTAAAAATAAATGGAAGCATTGAAATATGTCATATTTTTAAGACATTAGTGGTCTGTGGAAGAAACAACATGTAGAGGGCCTAAGGGAAGAGATTTTCCTCAGTGAGCTGGATTTTCAGCTCTATCTTTGAAAGTACAACGTTTAGGAGAGGAAACTGAGTAAAAGCAAATATTAACTCTGTAGTGTTTCTGTCTTTTTTGAGTGTCTAAACCTATCTAAGAATATAGTTTTAAATAAAAGATTTCCAGATAAGATAAAAATAGACTCAGCTATACACTGGTTACAAGGAATATTATAAATATAAAAACATATATTGAAAGGATCAAAACACTGTGAAGCTCTGTCTGATGAACACCAGTGAATGAGAGGTTCTGTGATTTTATTAAGAACAAAATAAATCTTAAGAATATACATTTGGGAGATAATGACTTAAGTTTCAATCAACAGAAGCCCATGACATTACTAAATGTACATGTTCCTAATAATACAGGTTTGAATTCTCTAAAACAAAGATACTGGCAGTATTAAAAAAAGAGAAATCTGAAGATCAAGACACATAATTGAAAATTTTAATCAAACTTTTACAGTGATTGATAAATGAGGTAGAAAAATATATCAATGATATTTAGCATTTGAATGCATGATTAATGAACTTCTTTACTAATGGGTTTACATATTTTGAACTTTACATACATAACTCACTTGCTGAAAGCTCTTCCTTCACTCATTAAAATTGTTTATTTGGTTATATGCTGGGCCAAAAAACCAAATCACCTTCACATAGCATAGTCTTTGACCACCATGTATTCAATTAATTCTTGTGGCAAATAATAAAATGTACATTAGAAAATTTTTCTATGAAAATTAAAATCTAATGAAATATGTTCAAGCATTAAAAGGTTCAATATAGTTAATTAACTGTTTTAAAGCCCTTGCTGAATTTTCATTTTATTCATCAATAGACTCAGTATAATCTCAAATCATCAGATGCCTTTTTTCCTAATTTACAATCTAATTTTAAAGCTTATGATAGCAATTTAAGGAACCAAACTTAGAGGTATTACCAGACTTAAAAGTTCAGTGAAAAAAAGAGTCATTGGTTTGAATGAAATTTCATGTAAATTGACCTAAGGAACATAGTAAGCACACATGCTTTCCCTTTATTTCTAGTAGTGTTGTCAGTGAAGTTGAGAAGGATGATGATTGCTATTCTCTATCAAGATGATTTTGGATACCCTCACAGAAAAAAAAAAAAAAATAACTTTGATCACAAGCATATCACTAACAAACATTATTCAAGATTCATTATAGTTAAATGCGTGATCTTTTGGGCCTCCTGACTCCAGAGTTTTGCAAGTAATCTTTTATTTCAATACATGTATTTACAGTTATATATTTAATATTAAATTATCACATTTAACTTCCCAGATTTAATAGCTTTCCTTGTTGGAAATAAAATTGCTTGTCTAATTTATTTTAATCAGTAGTGTGTGGTAGTAAATGATAACTGAATTTTAAATAAACTTGACAAAAATATTGTATTGTTTACAAAAATAAAAAGATTGGATGTTGGATAGACTTTTGGCAACATGATCTTTCTTTTTTCTGCTAACTGATTTCTCAAAGACTATGAACAGTATTGTCATCAATTGCATACATACTTACTACCATGTACAATACTACATTAAGGCCTTTGGATATATTGAACTATGATTCAACAAAGTAAAACTTAGAGTTTTAAGTAATTTGGAATTTGGAAAGTCTTCAAGTCTTTTGTTGTGTGAAGTTACAAATAAATAGGAAACAATGTCATCCTCTCATTCTCCATCACACAAAACCTTCATGCTTCACCCACAGGTAAATAAGTTTGGATAGCTAATTATTATGTCCATATTCCCCTTGATAAATATTGCCATTGAAAAAAATAAAGTTTAGAGTTATTTTTGGATATGCCATGCCTGATTTCACCAGAATAGAAATAGTGTAACATTATTGAATATCCTCTAAAAACACCTCCATTTGTCATATATTTCTGGTCACTTTTTTCCTCTGAGATATTGATATCTATCAACCTTCTGGAACAATAATGCTTGTACAGTTTGATCTGAAAATAAGAAATTAAATGGGACACTTTGTGATGAATGAAACTCATCTTTGTTTTCTTTTGAACTTACCTTCCATTCTCCAGTATGTGATGATATTCCATGGATGAATTTTAGTAAATTACAACATGCTATGCAACTAAATTTACTAGCTTAGTAGTCATTATTTCTGAATCTTTATAGCATATTTTCTACCAATTCAAATTACTATTAACAAATCATTAAAAATATCTGATGGTGCTTTCTCAATTTTCATATGAAGCTAATTATCTCTGCCTAACAGTAGAGTTGAAAAGGCTAGTAAACTATGTATAAAAGTACTAGAGAAAAAATGGCCCCAAATATATATTAGTAATTATTAGTAATATAAAAAACATTATTTAGTGTTAATATTGCTATTATATTTTAACACTGATCTTAATGGTACACATTTGAATGCATTTATGTTTATCTTATTGATGAATCTAGATGTGCTTTTATGTCAATCAGTCTTTAATAAATCAAGGTTTTCCCTGGTGTCTGAGATGGTAAAGGACCCAACTACAATGTGAGGGACCAAGATTCTATCCCTGGGATGAGAAGATCTCCTGGAGAAGGGAATGGCAACCCACTCCATTATTCTTGCTTGGAGAATTCTGTAGACAGAGGAGCCTAGTGGGCTAGAGTCCATGAGGTTGCAAATGGACATAACTGAGCAACTGACACTTTCACTGTTTTTTTCACTTAGTAAATTGAAGACATGTTCTGGGAAGGTGGATGTTCTTGAGATACTGCTGCTGCTGCTAATTTGCTTCAGTAGTGTCTGACTCTGTGCAACCCGGTAGACGGCAACCCACCTGGCTCCCCCGTCCCTGGGATTCTCCAGGCAAGAATACTGGAGTGGGTTGCCATTTCCTTTTCCAATGCATGAAAGTGAAAAGTGAAAGTGAAGTCGCTCAGTTGTGTCCGACTCTTAGCGACCCCATGGACTGTAGCCTACCAGGCTCCTCTGTCCATGGGATTTTCCAGGTAAGAGTACTGGAGTGGCTTGCCATTACCTTCTCCACGTTCTTGAGATAGACCTTTTTAAATTTTGCTAAGTAATATCTCTAGTGGGCACTTAGAAATAGAAAAGTTATGCCATTTTTCTTGCTGTGAATATTTATATCAACTATTAACATTTAAAGAGCATTATTTTTAGAATAAATACACAATGAAACTAAATTTCCACCTTACTTCCTGTTTTCTAACATTATATCACCATGTGCACAGTTGCTCAGGTCTAAACCCTGTTAGGGTTTAGAAGATTCTTTTTCTGTATCCTCTAAAATAATTTATGCCAAACAATGGCATGTGCTTTATGTGCTCCCGCCAAATATAGTTCAAACTCTTCTGTTTTCAATTGCTTGTTTATTTTACTATTTCGTGTCATAAATAGCTACTTGGTGTCAACAACCTTTTACACATTGCCCCTTGATGGAAGGACCTAATGTTCTTGTTCCTTCTATTTTTGCCTGACTGAAGTTAGCTTTCTACAATACAGTAGATAATCTCCTCAAAATGTAGATACAGTCAGACTTGACTGCTTATTGGAACTTTCCAATAAATTCCTGTTGCAAGTATCTTCCCATACTGTACATGGTCCTAAATACCAACTGGTTCCATCTTTCTCTTCAATCTAACTCTATGCTTCCCTGATAGCTCAGTTGCTATAGAATCCATCTGCAATTCAGGAGGCTCTGCTTCAATTCCTGGGTTGGGTAGATCACCTGGAGAAGGGAAAGGCTACCCACTCCAATAATCTGGCCTGGAGAATTCCATGGACAAAGGAGCCTGGCAGACTACAGTCCATGGGGTCGCAAAAGTCGGACATGACTTAGTGACTAAACCATCACCATCATTAGCACTGTCCATTTCAGACAAATGAGGTTCTATATTCCACATATCCTCACTCTAGGCATCCATTCTATTGGAGGAGTCATTAAGCTGACATTTTTTGGACACTGTGGAAAAGAAAGAGTTCGCACTTTTTTTTTTTTTTAATTGGCAATTAAATTTTCTTATCTGGTTGTGATTCACACCACTGTCTTTTACAGTTAAGTAGCTTAAATGAGTCAAATGAACCAAGCAAATATAAAGTAATAAATGGTAAAATAACATTGAATAGGATGTTGGGAAAGATTGAGGGCAAGAGGAGAAGGGGACGACAGAGGATGAGATGGTTGGATGGCATCACTGACTCAATGGACATGGGTTTGGGTGAACTCCGGGAGTTGGTGATAGACAGGAAGACCTGGCGTGCTGCGGTTCATGGGGTCGCAAAGAGTCAGACACGACTGAGCGACTGAAATGAACTGAACTGAGGAAGGCAGAGAAGTGAAAATATTTGGTAGCACAGCACAGTAACTACTGTAACTCATAACAAATACTTTAGAGAAAGTTAGATTTACTGGAACCATACACATGATCAGGTATAGTGGTATCTGAAAAATTATTGCCAAATTTAAAGGCAAATCTCCCTCAGATAAAATGTCTGGAATAAAGAAGTGAGTTAGATGGAGCTAAGATACAATATTTTTATCTAAGTTTCTTATATTTTTATATTTCCCATTAGCAAACCAAGTTTTTCCTTAACTCCTACTTTAAAGAAGAGAAAAATCTGGGAAGGTATATAGATGGTCACTTACCTCTCCCGAATCCTACTGGTTTTAGATCAACCCTCTCCAGCATTCTTGCCTAGGAAATCCCATGGACTGAGGAGCCTGGAGCGCTACAGTCCTCGGGGTCACAGAGAGTTGGACACGAGCGACTGAGCAAATCTGCTGGGTTCAGATATATTTTTGAGCTTTAATAAACTGGCTTATTCTTGTCCATCATGATATTATATAGTCAGGACATGATTGACAGAAATCCACTTTTATGATAGGAAGTTTTGAACCTAATTCCAAGACCTATAGCTTCTATCATTGATATCAGGTTCAAGAAAACAAGAAAGTAAAACTGCTAATGTAATGATTCCCTGGTTTTTACAAAGGTGACAGTATAGTTTCTCACCTCATTTAGGCAAATCAGTTGCTGATCAACTTCTTTAAAAACAATTATATAATTCTGAATTTTCTTTCTTATCACTCTGCTATTTACCTTAGGTTAATAAATGGAGAAGGAAATGGCAACCCACTCCAGTATTCTTGCCTGGAGAATCTCATGGAGGGAGGAGCCTGGTCGGCTACAGTCCATGGGTTTGCAAAGAGTTGGACATGACTGAGCGATTTCACTTCACTTCAAAGATTATAAAAAATGTATATCTTTATGGAAATAAGTACTTACTATTTATGTTTTAATTTCTCTATTTTTATGAGAAGCTAACATATATATATATACATACATTTTTTTTTTCAAACAAAGGAATATTTGAATCTAGGTCCATTTTGATGACTGTCCTAGTTATAGTGCTGATGCCAATCAATCATCATTTGAACAGTTAAATTAATCCAGATTGAGGTAGTAATGTAGGACCCAGATAACCACGATGGTGTGATCACTCAACTAGAGCCAGACATCCTGGAATGTGAAGTCAAGTGGGCCTTAGGAAGCATCACTACAAGCAAAGCTAGTGGGGGTGATGGAATTGCAATTGAGCTATTTCAAACCCTAAAAGATGATGCTGTGGAAGTGCTGCATTCAATATACCAACAAATATGGAAAATTCAGCAGTGGCCACAGGACTCAGAAAGGTCAGTTTTCATTCCAATCTCAAAGAAAAGCAATGCCAAAGAATGCTCAAACTACCAAGCAATTGCATTCATCTCACACACTAGTAAAGTAATGCTCAAAATTCTCCAAGCCAGGCTTCAACAATTTGTGAACCGTGAACTTCCAGATGTTCAAGCTGGGTTTAGAAAAGGCAGAGGAACGAGAGATTAAACTGCCAACATCTGCTGGTTCATTGAAAAAGCAAGAGAATTCCAGAGAAACATCTATTTTTGCTTTCTTGACTATGCCAAAACCTTTGATTGTGTGGATCACAACAAACTGTGGAAAATTCTTCAAGAGATGGGAATACCAGACTACCTGACCTGCCCCTTGAGAAATCTGTATGCAGGTCAGGAAGCAACAGTTAGAGCTGGACATGGAGCAGCAAACTGGTTCCAAACAGAAAAAGGAGTACATCAAGGCTGTATATTGTAGCCCTTCTTATTTAACTTATATGCAGAGTACATGATGAGAAACACTGGGCTGGAAGAAGCACACGCTTGAATCAAGATTGCTGGGAGAAATACCAATTACCTCATATATGCAGATGACACCACGCTTAAGGCAGAAAGCAAAGCACTAAAGAGCCTCTTGATGAAAGTGAAAGAGTACAGTGAGAAAGTTGGCTTAAAACTCAACATTCAGAAAACTAAGAGCATGGCATTTGGTCCCATCCCTTCATGGCAAGTAAATGGGGAAACAATAGAAACAGTGACAGACTTTATTTTTTGTGGGGCTCCAAAATTACTGCAGATGGTGACTGCAGCCATGAAATTAAAAGATACTTGCTCCTGGAAAGAAAAGCTATGACTAACCTAGACTGCATATTAAAAAACAGAGACATTACTTTGCCAACAAAAGTCCATCTAGTCAAAGCTATGGTTTTTCCAGTCATCATGTATGGATGTGAGAATTGGACTATAAAGAAAGCTGAGCACTGAAGAACTGATGTTTTTGAACTGTGGTGTTGGAGAAGACTTTGGAGTCCCTTGGACTTCAAGAAGATCCAATCAGTTCATCCTAAAGGAAATCAGTCCTGAATATTCATTGAAAGGACTGATACTGAAGCTGAAACTCCAATACTTTGGCACCTGATGCGAAGAGCTGACTCACTGGAAAAGACCCTGATGCTAGGAAAGATTGAAGGCAGGAGAAGAAAGAGATGACAGAGGATAAGATGGTTGGATGGCATCACCGACTCCAAGGACATGAGTTTGAGTAAACTCCAGGAGTTGGTGGTGGACAGGGAGGCCTGGTGTGCTGCAGTTCATGGAGTCACAAAGAGTTGGATGTGACTGAGTGACTGAAATGAACTGAACTGAACTGAATGAAATAAGATAATAATTAAATCCTTTGTACATTCCATTGTGGTTACAGAAATTTTACCTTCCCATGGTAAACAAAGTATAATGGCATCAGTAATCATTAGCAGTTAAACCAAAAGAAGTTACAAAACATACATTTTAAAAAGCTGAAAATCAACTCTTCTTTATATGTTTAATTAAATGTGAATCATTTAGCATTATATAATTTATTTTGTTGGGCGGAGTGTGTGCTTGACTATTTGCCACCCCAGTGACCTTAACCCACCAGACTTTCTGTCCATGGAATTTTCCAGAAAAGAATATTGGAAAAGGTTGCCATTTCCTACTCCAGAGGATCTTCCCAACCCAGGGATCATACCCATGTCTCTTGAGTCTCCTTCATTGGCAGTCAGATTCTTTACCACTGTGCCGCATGGGAAGTCCATAATGTGTTTTGCAGATGTCTAATTTCAAAGAGTAATGAGTGCATTTGATGTGTAATAAATAACTTATTTATAAAACAAGATATGTCAAAACACAGTCTAGAGGGGAGCTCAGTGAAATATTAGTGTTTTGTGCAATGGCCCTCTTATCTAGAGAGGGGACACTTAAAATCCCCAACAGATAATCATCATAAGTCATAGCTTCTGTTCTATTTTCTGCTTATATTTTTTTCATATTCTCATAAAGCCAAAATATTTTAAATCAGTTTCTCAGGATATTTGCTCTCAGAGTGATTCTGGATTATATATATGTAATATATATGCATATATATACAGTGGATATATATATGTCCACATATATCTGGACTATATATATATATACACACACACACATACAAATATGTTTGTATATATGTTCTGAATGTACTATTGTTTCATTTCAAGTTATTTTCAGAAGTGATCTAAACTTCTTGTCTTGTTTCTACCTGTGTCATATGAGCCCATAGATATAAATAGTTTCATTAGTTCTGAAAGAAATTAAATACAGCTTAATGAGCTGTGGTTTCTGCTTCCCATTGAGACAGATATTCTTTTCTTGAAGTCAAATAAGTCATATACACCTTTATGTTAAATATGTGGTCCCAAAGTAACTCAGTGAGACTTTTCTAATAAACATATTTTCTTTTCTCAGTAAGGCACATAACAGCCTTTTTGCCTTAGGAACACTAGACAGCACCTCAGCCCCTCATTGGCCATGTTCAACAGTGAAATCCCACACATGAAAAAGCACAACATAAAGAACATAGCATTGAATAGACAACAAAAAAGGAGTTGTTTATAGTATGGGAACTAAAACATAAAGGCAGAACTGAACTTTGATAGCTGGGAATGTGTGCTTTGGTGACAAATTTTTCATTACTGTGTATGTCTGCCAGTGAATTTAAGACTGTTTGGGGTGTTCATTTAGGGGTTGCAAATAGATATTAGCTACTAGATGACTTTTCAAATACAAAATTCACAAACAGCAAGAATTTTAACTTAACCATCCTAAAATAACCCCTTTACTTCTAGTCAGTCATTACCTTCTGGCCAGCTTCTTGGCAACCACTTATTTGGTTTCCTGGTGGCTCAGATGGTAAAGCATCTGCCCACAATGCAGGAGACCCAGGTTCCATCCCTGGGTTGGGAAGATCCCCTGGAGAAGGAAATGGCAACCCACTCCAGTACTCTTGCCTGGAAAATTCCATGAATGGAGGAGCCTGGTAGGCTACAGTCCATGGGGTCGCAAAGAGTCGGACACGACTGAGCGATTTCACTTTCTTTTCACTTTCTTATCATTTTGCCTATTCCAAGTGGAGCATAACACTACTCTTCTATCTAGTTTCTTTCATTTGTCAAATACATTGAAGTTTCATACATGTTGTTTTTGAAAGGAATAGCTCATTCCCTTAAAAAAAAAATCTTTTGTGATGGCCTTTAGCCAATTAACAATATTGTGATAGTTTCAGGTACATAGCAGAGTGATTTGGCGATATGCATGCATGTATCCACTCTCTCCCAAACTCTCCTTTCACCCAGGCTGCCATTCCTCATTGAGCAGGGTTCCCTATGATATTATGCTGTGTAGTTTTTCATTATATGGGTAAGGTACTGTTTATTCATTTTTCTGTTGAAGGACATGTTGATTGCTTCCTGTTTTTAGGAATGATGAAAAAAATGCTATAACTACTCATATCCAGGTTTTGTGTGCACAAATGTCTTTTAATTAGTTGGGTAAATATGTAGGGGCTTAACTGGAAGATTATATGTGTCTGTATCTAGCACTGATAGGAACTGCCAAGCTTTTCTAAAGTGGCTCTACCATCTTACATTCTCCTAGCAATGAAGAAAAGTCTCCGTTAGTGTGCATATTTGCTGGCATTTGAAATTGTCACCTCTTTGGGTTTTAGCCACTCAGATATGAAGTGGTATCTTCTTGTGGTTTTAGTTTGTATTTGATTTGCATATTGGGTTATCCTGAGGCTCTGTTAATATGCTATGAACCTTCAGCATACTTATTTGTATAAGTTCAGATTTTTAGATCATTTTAAATTGTAATTGTTTGTTTTCTTTTGTTAAATTATGTTATTTGCTTTTCTGCATATGATTCCTTTATTCTTTGTAACATCAAATCATTTTCTTCTAATTGCTGATGGCACTTTCATTTTGGTAACAGTGTCTGTCACAGAGCAAATCCTTTGGTTTTCAATTTATAATCTTTTCTTATTTTCACCTTGTAAATTTGGTGTTATATCTAAAAACTCATAACTGGACCCCAAATCACATATTTTCTCATAATTTTTCTTTAGAATTTTTATAGTTTTGAAATTACCTTTAGGACTATATTTAAGTTGGAGTCAATTTTTGTGTAAAATGGTCATGTTAAGGTTTTCTTTGTTTTTTATGCATATAGAAGCATCAAATTTGTCTAGTATCTTGTGTTAAAAAGACTCTCTCTCTACAGTGAATTTTCCTTGTACTTTGGTCAAAAATCAATGCATTTTATTTTTGTTCATCTTTTGTTGTTGTTGTTGTTATCTTGTTTCTGTTAATTTATATGTCTATTCTGTAGTGGATAGTGCTGTCTATCGATTATTGTACCTGTATTGAAATCAGGTTATGTGAACCCTCTCACTGATTTTCTTTTTCAGGTGATTTTTTTCAAAAGCTTATTTTTCTCTTATAACACCTTTGTCCTTCCATCTAAAAGTTTTGAGAAGCTTTATTATATATTTAGTATAGCCAATTAACAATGTTGTGACTGTCTTAAATACACAGCAAAGAGATTCAGCTGTACATTTACAGGTATCATTTCTCTCCCAAACTCCTCCTCCAAGCAGGCTTCCATATAACATTGAGCAGAGTTCCCTGTGCTAGAAACAGTTTTCAAGTGCTTACAGAAAATGTTCTGGGTTTGTGGTTGAGGTTGCATTGAATGAATAGATTAAATAGGGAATGATGAGAATGTCAATATGGAGCCCTTTCCTCAATTAAAAAAGTCTCACCAATGATTTAGAGCTTCTTTAATTACTTCATGGGTGTTTTCTAGTTTTCTGTATGCAGATACTACATGTTTTATTAACTTATACCTAAATACTTTCTTTACTGCTATAAGAAGTGGTAGTATGTTCTTAATTTCACATTTCAGTTGTTCATTGTTGATAGACAGTTGTTGTTGAGTCTCAAAGTCATATCCAGCTGTTTGTGACTCCATGGATTGTAATATGCTAAACTCCTCTGTCCTCCATTCTCCCAGAGTTGCTCAAATTCATGTTCATTGAGTCTGTGATGTTATCTATTCCTCCCATCCTCTGGCTCCCCCTTCTCCTTTTGCCTTCAGTCTTTCTCAGCATTGGGATCTTTTCTAATAGTCAACTTTTTTCATCAGGTGGCCCAAGTATTAGAGCTTCATCTTCAGCAACTGTCATTCCAATGGGTATTCCTGGTTGATCTCCTTTAGATTTCGCTGGTTTGATCTCCTTGAAGCCCAAGGGACTCTCAAGGGTCTACTCCAGCACTACAATTCGAAGGCACCAATATTTCAGTGCTCAGCCTTCTTTATGATCCAGTTCTCACATCTATACGTTACTACTTAAAAACCCACAGCTTGACTATGTGGACCTTTATTGGCAAAGTGATATCGTTGCTTTCTAATACACTATCTTGGTTTCTCATAACTTTCCTACCAAGGAGCAAGTGTCTTAATTTGATGGCGGTAGACACCATCCACAACAATTTTGAAGCTCAAGAAAATAAAATTTGTCACTGCTTCCACTTTGTCCCCTTCTATTTGTCACAGAGATGGGGCCAAATGCCATGATCTTAGTTTTTTGAATCTTGAGTTTCAGGCAAGTTTTCACTCTCCTCTTTACTCTCAACAAGAGATTTTTTATTTACTCTTCACTCCTGGCCACAAGAGTGGTGTCATCTTCATATCTGTGTTGTTGACATTTCTCCTCGCAACCTTGAATCCAGCTTATTATTCATCCAGCCCAGCATTTCACATCATGTGCTCTGCATATAAGTTAAGTCAGCAGGGTGATGATGTACAGCCTTGACATACTCCTTTCTCAGTTTTGAACCAGTCTGTGGTTCCATGTCTGGTTCTAACTGTTGCTTCTTGACCCACGCCTAGGTTTTTCATGAGATAGGTAAAGTGGTCTGATATTCACATCTCTTTAAGAATTTTCCATAGTCTGTTGTGATCCAGTCAAAGGCTTTAGCATAATCAATGAAACAAAAGTAGATGATTTTCTAGAATTCTTTTTTTTCCCTCTTTTTTTCTCTATGACCCAATGAATGATATCCATTTGATCTCTGATTCCTCTGCCTCTTTTAAAACCCAACCTGTACATCTGGAAGTTTTGGTTCACCTACTACTGACCAAGCTTGAAAAATTTTGAGCATAATTTTAGTAGCATGTGGAATGAACGCAATTGTTTGATAGTCTGAACACCCTTTGGCATTGTCATTTTTTGGGGTAGGAGGGAAAATTAACTTTTCCAATCCTGTGGCCATTGTTGAGTTTTCCAAATTTGCTAATGCATTAAGTGTAGCACTTTAACAGTATCATGTTTTAGGCTTTTAAATGACTCAGCTGGACTTTCATCACTTCTACTAGCTTTGTTTGTAGTATTGCTTTCTAAGGCTCACTTGACTTCACACTCCAAGATGTCCAGCTCTAGGTTAGTGATTACACCATCATGGTTATCCAGGTCATTATGACCTTTTTTAGGAAAAAAGAATAATTGAAGGATGATTGCTTTACAATAGTTTGTTGCTTTCTGCCATACATCATCATGAATCTGTCATATGTATACATATGTTTCCTCCTTCTTGAAGCTCCCTCCTCATATCCCAGCTTGTCACAGAGCATTAGAGTTTTAACTCCCTGAATCATGCAGGAAATTTCCACTGACTATCTAATTTTACATATTGCCATATATATGTCTCAATGCCACCCTCTCAATTTGTTCCACTCTCTCCTTCCCTGACTATGTCCACAAGTCTGTTCTCAATGTCTGCATCCCCACTGCTGCCTGCAAATAAGTTCATCAGTACCATCTTTCTGGATTCTATATATATGCATTAATAACCAATATTTCTTTTCTGACTTACTTAGTATAATACGTTCTGGATTTATTCACCTTATTAGAACTGATTCAACATGGATTAAAGACCTAAATATAAGACCAAAAAATCTAAAACTCCTAGAGTAAAACATAGGCAAAAGACTCTTTGATGTAAATCACAGTAAGATCCTCTATGGCCCACCTCCTAGAATAATGGAAATCAAAGCAAAATTTAAAAATGGGACCTGATAATAAAATTTAAAAGCTTTTCCACAGCAATAGGAACTATAAATGAGGTGAAAAGGCATCTCTCATAATGTGGAAAATTAATAGCAAATGAAACAACTGAAAGAGAATCTCCAAAATATACAAGTAGCACTTGCAGCTCTATATCAGAAAAACAAACAGTCCAATCAAAAAGTGGACAGAAGACCTAAACAGAGATTTCTCCAAAGAACACATATGGACGACTAATAAACACCACAAAAGATGCTCAGCATCGCTCCTTATTAGAAAAATGCAAATTAAAACTACAATTGGGTATCATCTTAAATGTGTCAGAATGGTCATCATCAAAAAATCTACAAACAAAAAATCTGGAGAGAGTGTGAAGGAAAAGAAACACTCTTGCATTGATGATGGGAATGTAAATTGATGCAGCCACTATGGAGAACATTATACAGACTCCTTAAAAAAATCTAGGAATAAAACTACCATCAGTTCAGTTCAGTTCATTCACTCAGTCATGTCTGACTCTTTGTGACCCCATGAACCGCAGCTCACCAGGCCTCCCTGTCCATCACCAACTCCTGGAGTTTACTCAAACTCACATCCATTGAGTCAGTGATGCCATCCATCAATCTCAACTTCTGTCGTACCCTTCTCCCATCTTCTATCTTTCCCAGAATCACGGTATTTTCAAATGAGTCAGCTCTTCGCATCAGGTGGCCAAAGTATTGGGGTTTCAACTTCAACATCAGTCCTTCCAATGAATATTCAGGATTGATTTCCTTTAGGATGAACTGATTGGATCTCCTTGCAGTCCAAGGGACTCTAAAGATTCTTCTCTAACACCACAGTTCAAAAGAATCAATTGTTCAACGCTCAGCTTTCTTTATACGCTAACTCTCACATCCATACATGACCACTGGAAAAAACATAGATGGACCTTTGTTGGCAAAGTAATGTCTCTGATTTTTAATATTCTGTCTAGGTTGGTCAGAACTTTTCTCCCAAGGAGTAAGTGTATTTTAATTTCATGGCTGCAGTAACCATCTGCAGTGATTTTGGAGCCCTCCAAAATAAAGTCAGCTACTGTTCCCACAGTTTCTCCATCTATTTGCCATGAAGTGGTGGGGCCAGATGCCATGATCTTTGTTTTCTGAATGCTGAGCTATAAAGGAACCTTTTCACTCTCCTCTTTCACTTTCATCAAGAGGATCTTTAGTTCTTCTTCACTTTCTGCCATAAGGGTGGTGTCATCTGCATGTCTGAGGTTATTGACATTTCTCCCGGAAATCTTGATTTCAGCTATTGCTTCCTCCAGCCCACCCAGCGTTTCTCATGATGTACTCTGCAGATAAGTTAAATAAGCAGGGTGACAATATACCACCTTGACGTACACCTTTTCCTATTTGGAACCAGTCAGTTGTTCCATGTCCAGTTCTAACTGTTGCTTCCTGACCTGCATACAGATTTCTCAAGAGGCAGGCCAGGTGTTCTCGTATTCCCATCTCTTTTAGTATTTTCCACAGCTTATTGTGATCCACATAGTCAACGGCCGTGGCATAATCAATAAACCAGAAATAGATAATTCCCCAGAACTCCCTAGCTTTCTTGATGATCCAGCGGATGTCTGCAACTTGATCTCTGGTTCCTCCTCCTTTTCTAAATCCAGCTTGAACATCTGGAAGTTCACAGTTCACATAACCTTGAAACCAGGCTTGCAGAATTTTGAGCATTACTTTACTGGCATGTGAGGTAAGTGCAATTGTACAGTAGTTTGAGCATTCCTTGCATTGTTTTTCTTAGGGATTGGAATAAAAGCTGACCTTTTCCATTCCAGTGGCCACTGCTGAGTTTTCCAAATTTGCTGGCATGTTGAGTGCAACACTTTCACAGCATCATCATTTAGGATTTGAACTAGCTAAACTGGAATTCCATCACCTCCAATAGCTTTGTTCACAGTGAAGCTTTCTAAGGCCCACTTGACTTCACATTCCAAATGTCTGGATCTAGGTGAGTGATCACACCATCATGAATTTCTGGGTCATGTAGGTCTTTCTTGTATAGTTCTTCTGTGTATTCTTGCCACCTCTTCTTAATATCTTCTGCTTCTGTTAGGTTCAACCCATTTCTGTCCTTTATTGAGCCCATCTTTGCATGAATGCTCCCTTGGTACCTCTAATTTTCTTGAAGAGATCTCTAGTCTTTCCCATTGGATTGTTTTCCTCTATTTCTTTGCATTGATCACTGAGGAAGGCTTTCTTACCTCTCCTTGCTATTCTTTGGAACTCTGCATTCAGATGCTTGTATTTTTCCTTTTCTCCTTTGCTTTTGGCTTCTTCTCTTTTCACAGCTATTTGTAAGGCCTCCTCAGACAGCCATTTTGCCTTTTTGCATTCATTTTCTTGGGGGTGATATTGCTCCCTGCCTCCTGGAAAATATCATGAACCTCTGTCCATTGTTCATCAGGCACTCACTCTATCACAGCTAGTCCCTTAAATCTATTTCTCACTTCTACTGTATAATCATTATGGATTTGATTTATGGCATACCTGAATGGACTCGTGGTTTTCCCTACTTTCTTCAATTTAAGTCTGAATTTGGCAATACGGAGTTCATGATCTGAGCCATAGTCATCTCCTAGGCTTGTTTTTGCTGACTGTATGTTCTCCATCTTCAGCTGCAAAGAACATAATCAACTTGATTTTGATGTTGGCCATCTGGTGATGTCCATATGTAGAGTCTTCTCTTGTGTTGGTGGAAGAGGGTGTTTGCTATGTCCAGTGCGTTCTCTTAGCATAACTCTATTAGTATTTGCCCTGCTTCATTCCGTACTCCAAGGCCAAATTTGCCTGTTACTCCAGGTGTTTCTTGACTTCCTACTTTTGCATTCTGGTCCCCTATAATGAAAAGGACATCTTTTTTGGGTATTAGTTCTAGAAGGTCTTGTAGGTCTTCACAGAACCATTCAACTTCAGCTTCTTCAGCATTACTGGTTGAAGTGTAGACTTGCATTACCATGTTATTAAATGGTTTGTCTTGGAAATGAGCAGAGATCATTCTGTCATTTTTGAGATTGCATCCAAGTACTGTATTTTGGACTCTTTTGTTGACCATGATGGCTACTCTATTTCTTCTAAGGGATTCCTGCCCACAGTAGTAGATATAATGGTCATCTGAGTTAAATTCACCCATTCCAATCCATTTTAGTTTTCTGATTCCTAGAATGTCGACATTCACTCTTGCCATCTCCTGTTTGACCACTTCCAATTTGCCTTGATTCATGGACCTAACATTCCAGGTTCCTATGCAATATTGCTCTTTACAGCATTGGACCTTGCTTCTATCACCAGTCCCATCCACAACTGGGTATTGTTTTTGCTTTGGCTCCATCCCTTCGTTCTTTCTGGAGTTATTTCTCCACTGATCTCCAGTAGCATATTGGGTACCTACCGACCTGGCGAGTTCCTCTTTCAGTATCCTATCATTTTGCCTTTTCATACTGTTCATGGGGTTCTCAAGGCAAGAATCCTGAAGTGGTTTGCTATTCCCTTCTCCAGTGGACCCCATTCTGTCAGACCTCTCCACCATGACCCATCCCTCTTGGGTGGCCCCACACGGCATGGTTTAGTTTCAGTGTGTTAGACAAGACTGTGGTCCTGCGATCAGATTGGCTGGTTTTCTGTGATTATGGTTTCAGCCTGTCCGCCCTTTGATGCCCTCTTACCTGGGGCCACACTATGGTGGAGATAATGAAGGTAATGGTGCCTCCCTCAGAAGAGCCATGCATGTACTGCCACACTCAGTGCCCCCAGCCCTGCAGCAGACCACCACCAACCCACAGCTCCACTGGAGGCTCTCAGACTCCCACAGGCAAGTCCGGGACAGTCTCCTGTGGGGTCACTGCTCCTTTTTTTCTGGGCCTTGGTGCATAGGGTTCTGTTGTCCCCCCCGCGAGTCTATTTTCCAGTTCCGTGTTACTTCTGGCAGGTCTGTGGCGGGGTTAATGACAACCTCCTCCAGGAGCGTTTATGCCATACCCAAGTCCGCTGCACCCAGAGCCTCTGTCCCTGCAGCAGACCACCCCCGACCTGTACCTCCACATTCAAACATTCAAACACAGGGAGACATTCAGACACTGTTCGTTCTCAGTCTCTGTGGGGACCCTAGGTCCTGGTGCGCATAAAGTTGGTTTGAGCCCTCTGAGCGTCTCTGGAGGGAATGGGGTTTGATTCTAAATGCGAATTTGCCACGCCTGCCATCTTGCTGGGGTTTCTCCTTTGCACTTGGACGTGGAGCATCTCCTCACAGATGCTCCAGTGCCTACCGTCTTACTGGGATTTCTCTGACCTTGGACGTGGGATATCTCCACACAGCCAGTCCAGTGGAGTGCAGCCACCACTCTTGACCTTGGACCTGGGGTGTCTGCTCACAGCTGCTGCTTCTGACCAAACTACCATATGACCCAGTAATCCCACTATTGGGTATATGCCCTGAGGAAATCATAATTGAAATATATATATATATATATATATATATATATATATATATATATATATATTCTAATGTTCACTGCATTACTATTTACAGTAGCTAGGACATGGAAGCATCCTAGATGTCTATCAACAGATGAATGGATAAAATGTTGTGGTACATATATGCAGTGGAATAAGAAGACATAAAAAGAACTTTTTAGTATAGTTCTTCTGTGTAGTCTTGCCACCTTTTCTTAAACTGTTCTTCTGTTAGGTCCTTATCATTTCTGTCCTTTATCATGCCCATCCTTACATGAAATGTTCCTTTGATATTACCGATTTTCTTGAAAAGATCGCTAGTCTTTCCATTTCTGTTGTTTTCCTTTATTTCTTAGTATTGTTCACTTAGGAAGGCCTTCCTAGCTCTCATTACTATTCTCTGTAACTCTGCATTTAGTTGAGTATATCTTTTCCTTTATCCCTTTTCTTTCACTTATCTTCTTTCCTCAACTATTTGTAAAGCCTCCTCAGACAACCACTTGGTTTTCTTACATTTCTTTTTCTTTGAGATAGTTTTGGTCACTGCCCCATGTACGGTGTTACAAACCTCTGTCCATAGTTCTTCCGGCACTCTGTCTACCAGATAGAAAAGCAACCACTTTTTGTATATTGGTCATGTATCTTATGCTCTTTGCTTACTCAATAGTTTTAGCAGTTCTATTGTAGATTTTGTAGCTGTCTAAGTAAACAACATGTTTATAAACAGTGAGTTTTTTCCTTCCTTTCATATCAGAATGACTTGATTACTTTTCTTTCCCTACTGGCCTAACTGGTGCTTCTGAAAAATTTTTGAAAGTAGTGGTGATAAAGAAGAATATCCTAGTCTTATTTTTAGTCTTAACAGAGAAGGACTCATTCTCACCATTAAGCATGGTGTATGTTTCCTGTTTCCTCATGCATCTATTTTATGTTAAATACGTGTATTATAAAAGTTTGCTGGTGCTGTTGTAGCGAAGTAATTTACATTAAGTTGCTTAAACGACAGAAATGTATCATTTCACAGTTCTGAGAGTAGAAATCTGAAATTAAGTTGCTGGCAAAGTTAATTACTTTGAATGTGATGAGAGAAATATCTGTTCCAGGCGTGTATCTTTGACTGGCAGACATAGTTTTTGTGTTTCCATGGTGTTCTTTCCCCATGTAGGGAGACTAGTCTTATGTGTAGACTGGAAAAGGAGTTCATCATACTCAAATACAATCCTTATGATTATAGCCACAGTGACTTTTTTTTTGTTGTTATATTAATGATATTGTATGCATTTTTTTAATTGAGAAGTTGAGATAATAAATACTTGATATTAAAACTAGTATAAAAAGGCAAAAAGATAGGGTACTGAAAGATGGACTCCCCAGGTCCATAGATTCCCAATATACTACTGAAGATCAATGGAGAAATAACTTCAGAAAGAATGAAGGGATGGAGCCAAAGCAAAACAGCACCCAGTTGTGGATGTGACTGGTGGTAGAAGCAAGGTTCAATGCTGTAAAGAGCAATATTGCATAGGAACCTCGAATGTTAGGTCCATGAATCAAGGCAAATTGGAAGTGGTCACACAGGAGATGGCAAGAGTGAACCTTGACATTTTAGGAATCAGAGAACTAAAATGGACTGGAATGGGTGAATTTAACTCAGATGACCATTATATATACTACTGTGAGACAGAATCCCTTAAAAGAAATGGAATAGACATCGTGGTCAGCAAAAGAGTCCAAAATTCAGTAATTGGATAGAGTCCCAAAAACGACAGAATGATCTCTGACTGTTTCCAAGGCAAACCTTTCAATATCACGGTAATCCAAGCCTATGCCCTGACCAGTAATGCCAAAGAAGCTGAAGTTGAACGGTTCTATGAAGACCTACAAGAACCTCTAGAATTAACACCTAAAAAAGATGTCTTTTTCATTATAGGGGGCTGGAATGAAAAAAGTAGGAAGTCAAGAAACACCTGGAGTAACACTCAAATTTGACCTTGGAGTACAGAATGAAGCAGGGCAAAGGCTAACAGAGTTCTGCCAAGAGAACACACTGGTCATAGCAAACACCCTCTTCCAAAGACACGAGAAGACTCTATACACGGACATCACCAGATGGTCAACACTGAAATCAGATTGATTATGTTCTTTGCAGCCAAAGATGGAGAAGCACTATACTGTCAGGTAAAACAAGACCAAGGGCTGACTGTGGCTCAGATCATGAACTCCTTATTGCCAAATTCAGACTTAAACTGAAGAAAGTAGGGAAAACTACTAGACCATTCAGGTATTACCTAAATCAAATCCCTTATTACTATATAGTGGAAGTGAGAAATAGATTTAAGGGACTAGATGTGATAGAGTGAGTGCCTAATGAACAATGGACAGAGGTTCATGACATTGTCCAGGAGACAGGGAGCAAGAGCATCCCCAAGAAAAAGAAATGCAAAAAAGCAAAATGTCTGTCTGTGGAGGCCTTACAAATAGCTGTGAAGTGAAGAGAAGTCAAAAGCAAAGGAGAAAAGGAAAGCTATACCCATTTGAATGCAGAGTTCCAAAGAATAGCAAGGAGAGATAAGAAAGCCTTCCTCAGTGATCAGTGCTAAGAAATAGAGCAAAGCAATAGAATGGAAAAGACTAGAGATCTCATCAAGAAAATTAGGGGAATATTTCATGCAAAAATGGGCTCAATAAAGGACAGACGTGATATGGACCTAACAGAAGCAGAAGATATTAAGAAGAAGTGACAAGAATACACAGAACTATACAAAAAAGCTCTTTATGACCCAGAAATTCATGATGGTGTGATCACTCCTCTAGAGCCAGATATCCTGGAATGTGACATCAAGTAGGCCTTAGGAAGCATCACTATGAGCGAAGCTAGTGGAAGTGATGGAATTCCAGTTTAGCTATTTCAAATCCTAAATGATGATGCTGTGTAAGTGCTGTATTCAATATACCAGCAAATTTGGAAAACTCAGCAGTGGCCATAGGACTGGAAAACGTCAGTGTTCATTCCAATCCCTAAGAACAGCAATGGAAAAGAATGCTCAAACTACCGCACAATTGCACTTATCTCACATGCTAGTAAAGTAGTGCTCAAAATTCCGCAAGTCAGACTTCAAGAATACCTTAACTGTGAACTTCCAGATGTTCAAGCTGGCTTTAGAAAAGGCAGAGGAACCAGAGATCAAATTGCCACCATCCACTGGTTCATTGAAAAAGCAACAGAGTTCCAGAAAACATCTATTTCTGCTTTATTGACTATGCTAAAGCCTTTGACTTTGTAGATCACAATAAATTGTGGAAAATTCTGAAAGAGATGGGAATATCAGGCCACTTGACCTGCCTCTTGAGAAGTCTATATGCAGTCAGAAAGCAACAGTTAGAACTGGACATGGAACAACAGACTGGTTCCAAATAGGAAAAGTAGTAAGTCAAGGCTATTTATTGTCACCCTGTTAATTTAACTTCTATGCAGAGAAACGCTGGGCTGGATGAAGCAGTAGCTGGAACCAAGTTTGCAGGGAGAAATATCAGTAATCTCATATATGCAGTAGCTGGAATCAAGATTGCAGGGGGAAATATCGATAATCTCAGATATGCAGATGACACCACCCTTATGGCAGAAAGTGAAGAAGAACTAGAGAAGCTCTTGATGAAAGTGAAAGAGGAGGGGGGAAATTTGGCTCAAATCTCAACATGCAGAAAATTAAGATCATGACATCCAGTCCCATCACTTCATGGCAAATAGATGGAGGAACAGCAAAAACAGCTGAAGAATTTTTGTGGGGTCTCTGGGGTCGCAAAGAGTTGAACATGACTAAGCGACTGAACTGAACTGATATACAAACTGCAAAAATTTTAAGCTTACAATAAATTAGTTGATATTTTAAATTGACATAAATTTGTAGACACTGTGAAATATCCCCTTCTGCCTATTTGCAATTAATCAAAATACCAACCCAGCCTCAACCATAAACAATTTTCTGTTAGTAAAGATTAGTGTTTCCTATTTTAGAATTACATATACAGTCCCTTTTGACTTGTTTTCATTTGCCATTTTTGTTCAGCCAGTAATTTGTGTCTGGCTCTGCTACCCAATGAATTGCAGTACACCAGGGTGCCCTGTCTTTAATTATCTCCCAGAATTTACTCAGATTCATGTTCATTGAATCAGTCATACTGTCTAAACATACCATCTCCTGCCACATTCTTTTGTTGCCTTCAATCTTTCCCAGAATCAGGTTTTGTTTTGTGTTTTTTTTTTTTCCCCCCCAAGGAGTCAGTGCTTCTCATTAGGTTGCCAAATTATTAGAGCTTCAGCCTTGGCATTAGTCTTTCCAATAAATATTCAGGGTTGATTTCCTTTAGGGTTGACTTCTCCATCACCACATTTTGAAGGCATCAATTCTTTGGCACTCAGCTTTCTTTCTGATCCAACTCTCACATCCATGCATGACTCCTGGAAAACCCATAGATTTGACTATATGGATCTTTGTCAGCATAGTGATGTCTAGATGCTGTCTAGATTTGTCATAACTTTTCTTCCAAGGAACAAGTATCTTTTAATTTCATGGCTGCAGTGGCCATCTGAAATGATCTTGGAGCCCAAGAAAATAAAACCTGTCATGGCTTCCTCTTTTGCTTCCACTTTTCCCCCCTTCTATTTTCCATGAATTGATGAGACCAGAAGCCATGATCTTAGTTTTGGGAATATCCTTTTTTTTTTTTTTTCCACCCTCCTCTTTCACTCTCATCAAAGGCTTTTCAGTTCCTCCTCACTTTCTGCCATGAAAGCTGTATCATCTACATATCTGAGGTTGTTGATATTTCTCTCAACAATCTTGATTCCAGCTTGTGACTCATCCAGCCCAGTATTTTGCAAGATGTACTTTGCATATAAGTTAAATAAGCAGGGTGACAATATACAGCCTTGATGTAATCCTTTCCAAATTTTGAACAGTAAGCTGCTCCTTGTCTGGTTCTAATTGCTTCTTGACCCACATGTAGGTTTCTCAGGAGACAAGTAAGGTAGTCTGGTATTCATATCTCTTCAAGAATCATCCACAGATTTTGTGACCCACGTGACCAAAGCCTTTAGCGTAGTCAGTGTTTTCATTTTACCACAGTGGTTTTTTTTTTCTATATTCATAAAAACTGTTGTAGATATTAGCAGTCTAACATTTTTTTCTGTGAAGCATTCTGTTATATGGGTAGACCACCGAGTATTAATTTAATCTTATAAGAAACTTACAGAGAGTTTTCCAAAGTATTTTTACCAATTTAAACTCCTAACAGTGTGCGGGGAAAAAAAAAATAACAAAAAACTCCTAATAACCGTGTGTGGAAACTTCAGTTGCAATACATACTGATCACGGTAAAATTCCTGTTTTAGGGATTTTTAGTATTAGCCATTCCAATTTGCCCTTACATCTACATCTTTTTGTTATTTTCATCATTTTTCTAGATAATTGATAATTTCTTATTGCTTATTGGCCACTTATGTATTAATATCTTAGCAAAATATGTGTTCAAATCTTTGGCTGATTTTTAATTTGTGGTTTTTTTCTGATTGAGGTAAAATGGAGAGAAAAAAAAAAAACAACTTGCAAACTAACATATTGATAATGATGTCCCTGGAATGGCATAGGAATGTCAATGTCAATTCCTGACATACATGGTAATGTCAATTCCAAGTATGTAAATAAATATATCTTGTCACTACATGAAAAGTAACTCAAAGGAAAAAAAAAGCCTTCTTCATCCCATCCTTCTTACCTCCATCCCTCCCTTCTTCTGTATCCCTCTATATATTTGTGTTTGTGTGTATGTGTGTTTATAGACATACTCATATGTATGCACATATATGCATGTATACACAAACATACACATATGCATGCCTATATGTATATGTATATACAGGGCTAAACATTAAAAATAAAAATTTGTTTATTTTTTATGAGGGGTGTTTCTTATAAATTGATTTGAAATGTATTTTATGTTTTATGTTAGCCAGTTAAATATCTAATTTAAAACATCTATCATTCATTGAGATATTACAGATATCTCTTTGTCTTGTGGAAGGCCAATATTTTGAGTGTATTTTCCATCAGGGTCGGCAAATTAGTGAAAACTTTAGATAAGCATTTATAGTCATCATTGCATAAAGTACAGAATTTAGTGAAACATAGTTAATTATGGGCATAGTCATAGTTGTAGGAATTCGTTTAGCTATTACTGGCATTCTAATAAATTTTAATGGTGATAAATTGCACATCTGCTCCTTCTTCTTAACCTAGAATTATATTAATTGAAAAAGATTATACAAATATATCTGGACTTCCCTATAGCTCGGATGGTAAAGAATCTGCCTGCAGTGCAGATCTGAGTTCAATCGCTGTGTCAGGAATATGCCCTGGAGAAGGAAATGGCAATCCATTCCAGTATTCTCCGTGGGAAAATGCCATGGACAGAGGAGACTGGCAGGTTACAGTCCATGGGGTCACAAAGAGTTAGACACAGCTAAGTCACTAACACACATATAAGTATATGGTTCTGAATATATTTAACAAATACCAAGATAATTTGTACCTGTTTTCCAAAAATAACATGTTTTTGAAATAAAAGGTATATCATTATCATATCAAAGTCCAGCTATCTGCTCAGGATTAACTAGACTTTGGGCAAAATTAATTTAATGCATGCCACATGACAGTTGTTTGAGGGAATATAATTTGGTTATTCACATCTTCTATGCTCCTTTTTCTGACTGTAATTCATTTACAGTATTTTATATTCATTCAAAACACTCATAATTTAATGCAAAATAGCATACATTAATACAAAATTAAATGTTAGAGTATTCATGTCACAGTGAATTTGAAAAATAGCCTAATTCCAACATATATGATTTTGAGACCAAAATGTTTGAAAGTAAATGTTTTTAAAGAAAACGTTGTATAATAGAGTTCCTGTAAAAAATGATGTCATAGTCATTGAATAGAGATTTCAAAACTTTCTATTATACAGCAAAGGGAAAAAAATGATCTTTATATGTTCAATTCACTTCTTGTAAAATAAGGAGAGAGTTCAAATGCCTCATTATTTTTTTTAACAACACGTATTTTGTCTTGGTAAATGTGTTTTGTTTTGCTTTTTTTTTTTTTGGTTTGTTTTTCTTTGAAAGTTCCCTGTCTCACTTAATAGTATCACCAGCCTTACAATTATTTATAGATCCAACATTGAAGTGATTATTTCTTTAGCACTTCTCTGAATATCCATCCCCATACAGTCAGCTGTAAAATTTCTAGATTTATCACCTGAACACATAATTTTTGCCCTTTAAATCTCTCTCACATGAAATATTAACACTCTAGAAAACCCTTAGGTAGAAATATTACCATGCAATTGAAAATATGAGGAGCCCAGAGAATAGAAAGCAAAGTGATCGAGGAAAGATGACAAAATGTAAAAGAGCAGTAAGGATGCTGTAGTCTTGTTGTATATCTACAGATATAAACAAAAACAAGGGGTCCTTGCCTGAAGAGATTGTAATCTGTATCAGAAAATATCAGTGGACTCATGGAATAGTAATTAACAATCAGGATACATGCACAAAAACAGAATGGTCATAGAAACAATTTTAACACCTATTTATAAATATAATATCCCCATTACTGTAAATACCCAATAAATGTTAGTCATTTAAAAAAAATTAAAACAGTATGTTTCAATGTGGATCTAGGTAGAAACATGCACTTCTTAGAGGAGTAAAGATTCCATTATTTCTTGTGACTAACACATAAATTCCACAGTTAGAATATTAAAATACAAAAAAAAAATGGATGCCTGTTTCATAGATCAACACATGAAAATAAAATAAATTTATATTTTTTATTAAAATATAAGTTTCTCTGAAACATTATGCAAATTTGACTATCAGTTGAAAAAATAATGCACAATGTGAGTTGTGAGCTAAGTTTTATTTGGAGCAAAATGAAGAACTTAGCCCAAGAGAGAGCATTTCAGATAGCTCTGAGAAACTGCTCCAAAGAAGTAAAGTGAAAGTGAAAAGTGGCTCAGCTGTGTCCAACTCTTTGTGACCTCATGGGCTATACAGTCCATGGAATTCTCCAGGCCAGAATACTGCAGTAAGTAGAATTTCCCTTCTCCAGGGGATCTTCCCAACCCTGGGATCAAACCCAGGGCTCCCACATTGCAAGCGGATTCTTTAGGAGCTGAACCACAAGGGAAGCCCAAGAATAATGGATTGGGTAGCTTATTGCTTCTCCAGCGGATCTTTCAAACCGAGGAATTGAACCGGAGTCTCCTGCATTGCAAGCAGACTGTTTACCAATTGAGCTATCAAGGAAGCCCCAAAGACGTAGGGGAAGGCCAGTATATGTGATTTTGGTGAAGAGAGAGTACATGAAATCAAACACATCATTTTGCAGAAGATTTCTGTCAGTCATGAGGAGTGAATGTCACTGTGAAAGAATTTAATTATTTTGTAGATATGAGGAGATGCAAGAATTGAGCTCATAAAATCAGCTCCTGAAAATATTTAACTATCTGCTCTGTTTTGCCATTTTTTCCAGAGCAAGAGTGCCTCATTCTTGATTTCCACCATGAACTCCCTTCATGATATGCACCTGGAGTTTAATCATAGTAAAGGTAGATGGTAAGTGCCAATTTGTAGTTGACACTACATATAAAGAATCATTGGCTATTTTTTTTTTTTTTAAAGAAAAGAGGGTTTTTTGCTAGGTCTCTACTCATTGTGCTATGTTTGATCTACACATGATAATTACAGTCTTTGTTCTGGCATGAGAGTAGCTATTTATGCACAGATTGGACCTGTAACTCTAAATCTTTCAGAAATTTGTCATGGTGAATTGAAAAGGATCACAAAACTGTCAGACTGGTTCTGTGATAGACTAACTATTCAGTTATACATTCTGTTAGAAGTCTAGCATGTCCTTGTTAATAGGAGCCAACCGAATCAATAATGCATTCATCCATATGTTAGGCAGTTAGAATAGGAGAAAGGAGTCCAGAATGGTGGTGGCTAAAAGACAGTGAGAAAAGCCTGCGAAAACAGACCAAAGGAAGGTCTGAGGATCAGAGTGGTCAGGACCTCAAGTGAAGCAAACAGCCTCCTGGTTACCCCAATTTACATAGGGCAGGCTCAGGGGGAGGAGAAAAAAAATATAAAAAGAGGAGCCAAAATTGAGCTGGGGGCCTGTCTTCTTTACATGCTTTTGGTCAGCATGCCCTCACACCTTAAGGATGCATTTTTCTTTACTTTCTAAACAAAATTGAACTGTAACACTGGCCCGGTGTCGCTTCAAATTATTGTTGTGACGAGACAGAACTGAGGAAATTACACACTCCCCCAACACATACATGCATATGTACGTTAAACTAAAAGTAGTATTTTGAGAAACAAGAAGGAAGAAAGCTATTTTACCCACATTTGTTTCTCCTCTTGAAATTGTGAAATTGGTGCATGCTGTGCCCCAAATCATGACCTTTTTAGAACTCTAGGAAGCTTTCCTTATGAACTGTAGCAGTGGGAGTTCTGACAATTTGACAAGCTGTTGCTAAACTACCAAGTTGTTTAATATGTCAGTAAACCTTCTTCAGCATCCTGCATCTCACTTTCTGTTTATCTTGATATAACTTGTTTCTCCATGAAAATAAGTTGCTTTAGTTTAGCTCAAAAAATCATTCACAGATACCATTTTTCATTGATCATTGAACTCCCTCTCAATATGAGATAAGCTTATTATAATGCATTTATCATGTAAGATGGAGATACTTAGTAATTTGGCACACATTTATATTTGTATTAAACCCACAGTCTCACTGTGAGTACAAAATGATGAGAACAATGATTCCTAAGAAGAAAAACTGACAATTTTTTATTCTGGATTCCTGATTATTTCTATATTTTTACAGAATGTTGATTCTCATGTTAGGTGACATGTGACAATTACATGTGAACCTTTTAACATATTGATACTCTGGGCACACTTACAATACTTACATAGTTATTTTGTAAAGACAGTATTTGTAAAGATAGTATTTTGTAAAGATCTAGTATCCTTGATATTATCATGCTATTGTGTACAGTTCTTGCCAGAAGTTAATTGGTTGAATTTCAAAAGGGGGGAAATTTTTTAGGATATATTTTAAAATATTTGTTGTGACATAATATAAGTGGGCCTCCGTGGTAGTGCTAGGGGTAAAGAATCTGCCTGACAATGCAGGAGACTCAGGAGATGCAGGTTCAATCCCTGGGTTTGGATGATCCGCTGGAGTAGGAAAATGACAACACACTCCAATATTCTTGCCTGAAAAATTCCATGGACAAGAGGAGCCTGGCAGGCTAAAATTCATGTGGTCACAAAGAGTTGGACATGGCTGAGTGACTGATCATACATCACATATGTGTTTTGTGTCATATCATCTCAAATATTTTTTTTATGAAAGTCATCATATTTGGCAGATGGATATATTTTAGCAGACATTATTAAATTTGTGATTTCTGTTAAAATGTCCAAGTTTCTGAATTAGATACATTTATTTCAGTGTTTGTCAAGTTAGTCTTCATCAAATCTGAGATGTACTGCTTGATGTGATATGAAAATAAGATGGATACAATAAATATATCACTAATAAGACATATGCTTAATGTATACAAATTCTACTTGTTATTCTAAGCTATTTATGCAAATTCATAAGAACATTGAACTTAGAAAAAGGGAGAGGCTTGAATCAAGCCCATTTCAAATGTCACTGCTAATCTCTCTCTGTGCCAGTCCTCATCAAGGTTGACCTCCTTGATTGCCTATTACAGCTTGACATAAATTCAGTGCAACCTCCCCAGTGCTATAATTGACCTTTGAACACAGTGTAGTCATGATCCTTTTAGTGATCTAATAATTCCATGGCCGTAATGTCATTTATTTGTCTCAATAATTACTGTGAAGTCTTTGTATTGTGCATGTTTAGAACATGTTGAATAAAAATAGTCTTATATTTCATCCTAACTGTATTATACTATTTAATGACTACATTATAATGCATTATTTTAAAATAAAGAACACTTATTTTTCATTTCTACAGGTAAGGCAAAATGAGAAGGCATATGAATATCTCAGACTGTATCCATTGTATATATATGGTAAGAACACTTAACATCTACCTCAGTCGTTATTTAAGCGCACAATTTCAGTATTGTTAATTATAGGCATAATATTGTTCAATGTGTTTCTAGAATTTAATCATGTTGCATAACTGAATAGCTAGCCCCCAACCCCTGCCATTATACACTATTTCAAGGAGCTCAGCTTCTTTAAATTCCATGTATAGGTGAAATCATACTGCATTTGTCTTTCTCTCTCCAACTTATTTTACTTGCATTTTAATTCAAAGTCTATGCATGCTGACACAGATGGCAAAATTTCCTTCCTCTTTATGACTGAAAAGCAGTCCCTTGTGTATCTATACCACATTTCTTTCTCCATTCATCTATTGATCCTTAGGTTGTTTTTATGTCTTGGCTATTAAGAATTATGTTACAATGAATGGGTGTGCAGATATATTTTTATAAGTCCTTTCATCCAAATTTTGTGGTTTTCACTCAGACAAGGAGTGAAAAATTTGTACACTGAAACCCAAGAAAGGACATAGAATTTTGTTAAATGACTTTTCTGTGTCTATTAAGATGTTCATATGATTTTTATCCTTTATTCTGTTAATGTATCATCTACCACATATATAACAGTTAATTTGCAAATTCTAAACCAGCTCAACATCCCAAGGAAATATCCCACTTGGCCATGGTGTATACTGTTATGTACTGTTATGAATTCAGTTTGCTAGATTGTGTTGGAGATTTTTGCATCTGCGTACATCAAGCTATTAGCTAGTAGTTTAGTTTTCTTGCAGTGTCTTTGTCTGGCTTTATTAATTAGATATGATGCCTTGCATAATTTGGGGAGTGTTTGTCTTTCTTCTTTTCTTGAAAGAATTGAGAAGCATTGGCCTTAATTCTTTAAATGTTTGGTAAAATTCTCTTGTTAAACCATCCAGCCCTCCTGGGCTTTTCTGTGTTGTTGGAATTTTATTTATCACTGATCCAATCTCCACACTAGTTGTAGGTCTATTCAAATCTTCTATTTATTCATAATTTAGTCTTGGTAAGGTGTATGTTTCTAGGAACTTACCCATCTCTTACAGGTTTTCCATTTTGGGGTGTATGATCATTTGGTTTTCTTTTAATGCTGGGCGTTTCTGTGTTATCGGCTATAATTTCCCATCTTTCATTACTGATTTTGCATTTTCTTTTTTCTTAATGAGTCTAGCTAAGGGCTTGTCAGTTTTGTTTACTTAAAAAAAAAAAACTTAGTTCTATTGATTTTTCTATTCCCTGTTTTATTTCTGCTTTAATCTTTATTCTTCCTTCTGCTAATTTTGACCTTCTTTCTTCTATTTTCCTACCTTCTTGAAGTGTAAATTTAAATTGTTTGAGATGTACTTTAAAAGAATAATGAAGATACTAGTCACAATAAACTGCCCTCAGTGAAAATTTTGCTGTACCCACACCAGTTTTTGATATGTCTTGTTACTGTTTTTATTTATTCAAAGGTAGTTTCTAATTTTCATTTTGATCTACTGATTGTTCAAAAGATTTTTATTTAATTTCCATATATGCAAATTTCCTAGTTTTCCTTCAAAAATTTATATCTAGCTTCATTACATTGTGGTCAGCCAAGATACTTGATATAATTTCAATCTTCTTATTTTTTAAATAAATATTTTATGATCTAATGTGATTTATCCTGGAGAATGATATGTGCTCACTTGTGAAAACCTGTATTCTATTTTAGTGAAATGTTCTGCATATGCCTGTTAAGTTTACTTGGTATAGGTTATTGTTCAAAGCCACTGTGTATTTTTTGTTTGCACATTCTGTTGTTGGAAGTCAGGTATCAATATCTCCTGCTATTATTGTCTTTCTCCCTTCAGTTCTGTTGATGTTTGCTTTATATATTTAAATGCTGTGATTTTGGATGTATATATGTTTATAGTTATATCCTCCTGAAGAATGGATTCTTCTATCATATAATGACCTTTATATCTTGACAGTTTTTGGTTTAGTTTATTTTGTCTTTTATAATTATACCCACCCTGATCTCTTTTTACTAGGTTTGCATGGGATATCTTTTTCTATCCCTTCACTTTTAGCATATACATGTCCTTTAGTCTAAAATGAATGTCTGGTAGACAGCATAGAGCAGTTGATTTTTATCAGTTCGGTCACTTTGTCTTTTGATTGAGACATTTAATCCATTTATGTTTAAAGTTATTATTGATAGGGAAGGAATTACTATTGCCATTTTGTTACTTTTCTTTCTATCTTGTAGCTCTTTTGTATTCATTTCTTCTCTTATGGGTGGGGTGTATATAAAATATCTTATAATTATAGCAGTCTATTTTAAACTGATAATAACTGAAATTACATGCAGAAAAATAACTCCCAGAAAAATATTCACTTATAACTATATCTTAACATGTTTGGGGGAAATTTAACATGTATTACGTCAGTTTTACTCTTAAAAATTTTTGGTTAAATACTTTTAAGACTATATTCAAGCAACAAATTTTAAGGCAGAAAATAGATTCTGTTCTCCCCTGTGTTAAAATGTGAGAACAGATCTGTCACAAAGTTTTGTTGTTTTCATTGCATAGTCTTACACTTGTTTCTTAGCAAATAGCATCATAATTTAAACAGCACTAACATAGTAAAGTGTCTGATTAAGGTTGCATGTAGACACTAAAATGTAATATGTACAGAAAGAAAATATGCTATACTTCCTGTATGTAATGTCAGTCACTCTCAGTTACAGATTTATACAAGTGTTGGCAGTGACCAACACGGGAAACCTTTAATAGACCGTCTGCAAAGCTGAGGAGGACATTGTGCTTATATCTTAGCTAGTCAGTACATCAATTTCTTATATATGTATATATATGATTATTTGTACTAAGGATTTGATTAGTATCCCTCTTTGTCAGTTGTGTTTGAAGGTCAAAATGCTTTTCAGGAAAGGTGGCCCTAAAAAGTCTCCTAAATTCTGTATAAAAAATAAAGTACAATAAACTGGAGCGTCAATCAAAGGGTTCCCCACACCATCTTCTCTAAGGTGTTGATAACACCTCAGTCACAAGACTATTTTAAAGTTAAATTGGATGATATCTGTAATGTTAATACAGAATACAAACGTCATTTCTATATTTCTTTTCTGGAGAATGCTTTTTGCTCTAGTCTTACAGGAACCCTTGCAAAGAATGGGGCAGGGTTTGTGAGGCTAGGGTCAGAAAAAGACATAATATCTAGTTGTAAGCAGAGATAGAACTCAAACCATTTGGAATGCATAACGTCCAGAACCTTTTGGAAGTTATCTGCCTGCTAAATTATCTAGAACTTTTCTTACCACTCACACATCTTCTAGATATTAAGAAAGATTATGTGATACTAGTGAGTATATCTTGAAGCCAAAATAAGAAAGATAAGAGTGCTAGTCTCCAGGATGGCTGGGAAAGTGTGATGGTTGAACACAGGAATAACTGAAGAATTAAAAAGCTCTGAAAGGCTGTATGTAAGGGAAAAGTCCCAGAGTCTGGAAATGTATTTTTTAAGAACTCAGTCAAACATAGCTCTACAAAATGCCTTCCTTATAGGATTTGTGGACAATCCTAGAATATCTAAAGCACATTCCTGGTGAGGAAAACAGGAATATTTACACTCATGACTGTGAGTGTAAATATATTAAACACTCATGACTGTGAAAATGACTTTCTCATGGAAATCCTACTTTCTTTTAATCTATTCAAAATGTCCACTTATCTAATGGCAAGATTGCTCACATAATTCAATGTGACAATAATTTTACGCATTTCATATACAGATATATGACATCTGCTTGCCAGATAAATGCCCATAAAATCAATCTTCCATGCCTTCTTTAAGTCATTTATACAAGCTATCACTTTATAAAACTGTAATTTTTATGTTCACTGTGTTCTAAATAAAATACAATCACTCCCTGAAGAAATGTTAATTTTTAATTATAATAGTCTTTGCTTGATGTTCAGGCTATATATCAGACATATAGTGATGAAGAAAGTCTGTTTTCTTATTCATTCTTTTTAAAATATGCTTTATTAGATCAATAATATTTAAAGAATTATAAAACTCTGAAAGGCAGTAAATAAGAGTAGGGCCCAAAGTCTGGAAATATATTTAACAACTCAGTCAAACATAGCTCTATAAAATGCCTTACATATAGTATTTGTTGTGAGAAGTTATATATGAATGTTGTATAGAAGCATGACAAATTTAGTAAGAGTAAATAATATTTAATAATTCTCACATCCATTTACCAGTAATAGTATCTTAAACTGGCTTTGCATTAGTATATCCAGTTTCAGAGGACTGCATAAAGTAATGGTTTTCATGATGCAGATCATAATCTAATGGTTATTAAGACAAATTGCAATCTGTTTCTTAAAATATGTATAATTGAATAGAATGAAAAATAGTATGTGTTTATTAAAGTGTAGGTAGTGATTATTTTTCTCCAGTTTTATTAATATATAATTTACATAGAGCACTGTATAAGTTTAAGGTGTACAGCAGAGTAACTTGATTTGTGATAGTCATTTCATGAAGTATATAACAAGTTGGCCTGTACTAGGTCCTAGTAATCTCATGACTTTTTGTATATCTGTGTTGTCTGTTATAACTTATTTATTTCTAATTTTACTTTATTTATGTGGGTCCTCCCTTTTTTTCTTGATGAGTCTGGCTAAAGATTCATCAAATTTTTTTATAAGAGAACACTTTCAGTGATATCTGTTATCTTCTAAAGGTAACTTGCATCCTTCCCTCCTTTCCATCATTGGTGTAATCCCTGTCCTTCCTCTCAGTTGTTCAGCTTTCTGATTTAAAAAAATATGAACAAAAAAATCTTCAAGCCTGCCTTGAAGCTTTATTTTCACCTTCTGTGATCATTTAACTATCTAGCCATTGTCATGTTTTCTCCTCTGAATTCTTTACATAGTAGTATATCATATTCAGATAGCTGGAGACTTCAGATTACAGTTAATTTTATTTGAAATTGCATTTGTTTATATATATATGTAGAGAGAGAGAGATCTGTGAATAATATTTATGCTAAATAATATATATATATGTATGTCAAATTTCCAATATTTAATATAACTATTATTCATTTTTTGAACTCTGGTGTTACCTAGTGTCCTGCTTGCATGAAACAGTCAATGTTTATTTAAACGTGGTTTTCTAATTTTTGGTAATCTTACCATTGACCATGATCCTTTAAAAAGAGACTCCTGGGCAGACCTACACATGGAATCAAAATTTTCACAAAAATCTCTATTTGCAGCTAAGACTGCAAGTGAATTTGAGGGCGAGAAAGGTTAGAATATACTTGATCATTATTATTCCTCCACCCCAGTCAGTTTATATTCTGCTCTCCTTACTCTCTCATGAGTTCTCTCCTTAGTTTCCCAATACCAGCACTCCAATTTTGTTTGCTCTTTTATTAATAAAGAGCATATTTATATTTATAAAGATAAACATATACAGGTATTTTTATTTATAAAGATATAAATAAACTTATCAAGATATTTATAAAGATAAGCATCACATGTGATGCTCTGGTTTTCTAAATAAAATTGCATTATATCTTAATATTACTGTGATAATAGCAATAAATGGTTTAATAGACAATAAAATAAAACAAGATTTCACATAAAATTTTCATTTAAAATATTCTTATTTTATTACATTTTACTCAGAACATATGATAATATAAATAGCACGGGTTTGTTAAAAAAAAAAGACACTGAGTTTTATAAATTTGAATTCAAATTAATGAAAATTATATCAGACATTTCATTGTACTGAGTATATTTAGTCCTTTCAAACTATCCATTAAAAAGAGTATGTTTAATTAATCAGGTTTGTTCTTCTCAGTTTCTAAAAACCTTGAAACAAAAATTTTTTAAAAAGTAAAATAATATATACATATATAGAATAATCTAGACTGCTAGGTGCCGTGCATTGCTTCTGAAATGCTTCAGCTGAACCTATACAAGCAAGCACTCCTCAGACTTGAGAGAACATTAGTTAAAGCTATTGTGACCTCAGCTGTCAAAATGATATCTCAGTTACACAAAAACTTTCATCTACATCAGGAATCCATTAACCACTGATCCCAAATAACAGAGCTAACATAATGGATAGCTGAATTTCTGCCTGAAATTAGGGTTGGCTCATAGGGCTGACTAAGCAAGAATAGCAAGCTGAATGGAACCACAAGTAAAATAATGTTTACAACATAGACAACATAGACAAAACAGTAATAGCTTAAATATTACTATAAAATTACAATTTATATTTTACCTCAGAATATAGAATTCTGTTTGGTCATTTTATATATGTGTTAAGATATTATTTAAAATATTATAATATATTTTTAAAACACTATCAAACCCTTATACCATGCTTATGACTATTGTAAAACTTTACAAATATGAACTTGTACAAAGTCCACAAAACCCCTTTGAGGTGAACACTGTTACTCTCCTGTTTTTTTTACTTGGAGGAACTGAGATCCAGAGATTTGAGTGATTTCACTTAGTTCACACAGCTAGACAGTGGAAGGAGTAAGATTTGGTTCCAGACATTTTGGCTCCACAGTCCATGCACTTAATCTTTGCATAGTACAATCTTCCAAATCAATCATTAGTAAAATGCATTTGGTAAAACAATGCCAGATAATGCTTCATTCAAAACAAAACATCAAGCAGGATATTGTGTGCATACTTTTTGTAAGAATGAGCTGAGATTTTAAAACTTTGAAAGTCCTAGACTCCTCTGATATCATTTGCTATAACATGGTAAAGCTTTATGCTTTAGGCATAAGAAATCAATGATCATGTTTAAAATTTTGTGAATGATCATTAAAGTTTTATTTGACAAATTACATATCGATACTCTTTGTTGAGGTTCATGCTAGAAATGGAGGCAGTGCCAAAGTAAACTGCACTGGGTTAGAAATTAAAACTGAAACCTAAATGTCACAAAGGAGACAGTCCTTGTCTAGTTCACTGGTAGGCTCTGAATTATATTTATTATAATTATTAATTATTACTTGTTAAATTCTATTACTTAGTTTATTCAATTTTGCCCTACCCCCAACTCCATATATATATATATATATATATATATATATATATATACACATATATATATATATAGACAGAGAGAGAGAGAGAGAGAAGAGAGGAAGCATGTGAGCATTTTAGAACAAAATATTCAATGTCATCTTTTTACTAAGTCTACGTTATCACTAAAAGCCCAAAGAGGAACTTGAGAATGGGCTTTTACATATCAAATAATTCTGTGTGTATACAGCATTAAAAATTAAATAATTTATTAAATAATGTAATTATTACATAATTAATTTTGATTGGAGGATAATTACAGTGTTGTGATGGTTTTTGCCAAACATCAGCATGAATGGGCCACAGATATGCATGTGTTCCCCCATCCTGAATCCCCCTCCCAACACCCTCCCGACCCTATCCCTCTGAGTTATCCCAGAGCACGAGCTTTGGCACCCGGCTTCATGCATCAAACTTGCACTACATGTTTTTCAGTTCAGTTCATTTCAGTTGCTCATTCGTGTCTGACTCTTTGCAACCCCATGAACTGCAGCATGCTAGGCTTCCCTGTGCATCACCAACTCCTGGAGCTTGCTCAAACTCATGTCCATTGAGTTGGTGATGACATCCAACCATCTCATCTTCTGTTGTCCCCTTCTCCTCCCACCTTCAATCTTTTCCCGCATAGGGTCTTTTCAAATGAGTCAGTCCTTCCCATCAGGTGGCCAAAGTATTGGAGTTTCAGCTTCAGCATCATTCCTTCCAATAAATATTCAGGACTGATTTCCTTCGGGACTTACTGATTTGATCTCCTTGTAGTCCAAAGGATTCTAAAGAGTCTTCTCCAACACCACAGTTCAAAAGCATCAATTCTTTGGTGCTCAACTTTCTTTATAGGAAAAAAAATGTATATTTTTAGTATTCAGTTTAATATAAGTTAATTTATTATTCCCATTTATATGCTCCAACAAGATTGCCTTATTGTGTGTCTGGTTTTTGTGTGTGTGTGTCTGGTTTTACAGAAACAAAATCACATTGCATTAGAGTTGGTTGCATACAATACTCATTCACAAAATTTTCTATAGTTTTTTGATTAGATGGGTTATTTTTCAGATTTTTTTTTCTTTCGAATTTACAACAGTCTAATTTGGTTGAGTTTATATAACAAGGCAAGCATTTGTCAAATAGAATAATTTCTTATCTACAAATTTCAAGTGATTTTGTAAATCTTACATGTTCCCATCTTTGTTTATTTTCTCATCTTTAGTAGATCACTGATGCAATAATAATAGTCTTTTTAAGTAGTTGATTGTATGATTTTTAGCTATATTTGCTAAAGTATTACCTCCTTTAACCTTTAGAATTCCAATAGGATGCTTTGTTAATGATTGAACCCTGAGTATTATTGTTGAATAAAATAAGAATCTGAAACATACTACCATAGCACATGCCATTAATAACATAATGAAGCCCAGGGATTAATATGAGAAAACATTGGTTTTCATTGGACAACCTTCTGACCTCACTTACATGCAAAGCAGTTAATCATTAAGCAGTATTCCCTAAATGTTTCTGTTTCTACCACTAATGAAGCCTTCCTTTTAAGACCGATTTAATAGGGTAGCAGAAACAGTAAATTTGACAAAATCCTGATTAAAGACAGTGATAGTAGGGATAAAGAATTGGACAGCTATTTGAGGACTGCCTAGTTGGGAGACTATTTCATTGAGAACTACTTAGTTGGGACACTTCTCAATATTAGATTATTGAAGGAGAAGAGAAAATGAGAGAAATATGAAGAAAAATTCCCATCTATTGATGGAATGCATGTCAAATTCTCACTAACTTCTAGCTTATGTATCAATACTTTCATGTGGTTTTCAACTATATAAAGTTAAGAAACAAACTTATATTTCTGAAGATTTATATATATATATACATACATATATATATATATATATATAAGCATTTGCATAAGCAAATGCTCTACTAGCATATATATTTATTTTTTGTAAAACCAAACTCACTAATTTGGGAGAACTGCATTAAAATCATTATATACACATTTACTTATGACTGTCCTTGAGGCTTGATATATATACATATTCTGTATTAAAGTGTTTGAAGTATAGTCACCTTGTTTTTCTTTTTATTGATAAATATGATCTCAAAATTATATCAGGGAAATTGTGTTATTTAAAATGGTGTCACAGCTTAATAGTTATTTATCTTTAAATAACACAGCTTAAGACCAATTTTCCTTTACCACATTAAATAATATAATGAAGTAAGTCATGGCTGACTCTATTTGAGTTTACAATATCATACTCATTAAATAATCACATCATAAAATATAAAGAATGAAATTTTCTGCAGAAGATAGGACTAGAACTTAAAATAGATGTCTCAGAAATTAATATTTGTGAACAAACTTAATTTGATTTAGAAATGAAAGTATTGACTGGATGATACCAAAGTTATTTTCATTTCACTAAAAAGGAGTTAAGAAGGAAAATTTTTCCTAGGCCCTTTAAATGTGAAAAATGTTTTCTTGGTGAAATTTTCTCATCAGATTATTTGAGAATATGAATAAAGCACCTCTTGAGGACAGTCAAGTAGCACAATTTAAAATCTACTGATGTTATTGTATTTTTCAAGATAAGGAAATAAAATATAAAAAGTTTTTTTTTTATTTTTTTCTGAAATCTACAAAAAAAATAGACTTTTAAACAGAGTGCATACTATTTTAAATATTTGGGATAGAAGAAGAGGAATAACTTTCGTCAAAATTTCAATGGGCTACTTCATGCAACTGATGCTAAACTAGGAAATAAAAGGGCAAAAATACACCATTATTAAGTCTTAAAGAACTATTAGAAGGAAAAAAAAAAAAAGAGCACTCAGGACAAGAAACATATAATTTTTTGACTTTTGAGAATCTCACAGAATGGAAAGAGGTTTCCTAATTCCTTAAATCTAGGAGTGAAGCTGAAGACTTCTTCTAGTCCAGGAACTGTCTTTTATTTTTTTTTTTTCCAGTTTGCATTTTTTTAAATATTTGAAATGTTTTAATTTAATTTTTATTTTATATTGGAGCATAGTTGATTTACAAAGTTGCATTGCTTTCAGATGTTTAGCTAAGTGATTCAGTTTTACATATATGCATTCTTTCTCAAGTTCTTTTCCTATATACTTTATTACAGAATATTGAGTAGAGTTCCCTATGCTCTATGGTGGGCCCTTGTTAATTACCTATTTTATGTATCGTGGTCTGTATATGTTCACCCCAAACTCCTAATTTATCCTTCCCTCCCATGTTTCCCCTTTAGTAACTATAAGTTTGTTTTTCAAGTCTGCAAGTCTGTTTCTGTTTGGTTAGTAAGCTCATTTGCATCATACTTTTTTAAATTCTACATATGAGCAATACTGTATCATACTTTTCTTTCTCTGGTTGATTTACTTCACTTACTGGGTGTTCATTGGAAGGACTGATGTTGAAGCTGAAACTCCAATACTTTGGCCACCTGATGCAAAGAGCTGACTCATTTGAAAAGATCCTGATGCTGGGAAAGATTGAAGGTGGGAGGAGAAGAGGACGACAGAGGATGAGATAGTTGGATGGCATCACCGACTCAATGGACATAGGTTTGTGTAAACTCCGGGAGTTGGTGATGGACAGGAAGGCCTGGTGAGCTGCGGTTCATGGGGTCGCAAAGAGTCGGAGATGACTGAGGGACTGAACTGAACTATGATAACCTCTAGGTCCATCCGTGTTGTTGAAAATGGGATTATTTCATTTTTGTGGCTGAATAGCATTCCATTATGTTCCACAGCTTTATTCATTTCTTTGTCTACGGACATTCGAGTTTCTTCCATGTCTTGTCTATCATGCGATTCAGCAATCCAAATCCTTGGCATATATCCAGAGACAACTATAATTTGAAAATATATGTACTTCCCAATGTTCACTGAAGCACTATATGAAGTAGGAAAGACATGAAAGCAACATAAATATCCATCGGGCACTGTTTTTCTTGTTAACTTTTATTCTTAGCTATCTCTACTTCATCCTATCACTTTGTTTCTTTCCTGTAAGAAGCACTCAGTGTGTTATAGAGCAGCAAATTTGTCCAGTATTTACATACCAGTGCCAGCAAATAACTGGTTAACACTGAGATTTGTATCCCCTGATTGAACCAATCCCTATGGCCAGTAGGTTGCTGCTGCTGCTAAGTCGCTTCAGTCGTGTCCAACTCTGTGCGACCCCATAGACGGCAGCCCACCAGGCTCCCCCCTGGGATTCTCCAGGCAAAAACACTGGAGTGGGTTGCCATTTCCTTCTCCAATGCATGAAACTGAAAAGGGAAAGTGAAGTCACGCAGTCGTGTCCGACTCTTAGAGACCCCATGGACTGCAGCCCACCAGGCTCCTCCGTCCATGGGATTTTCCAGGCAAGAGTACTGGAGTAGGGGTGCCATTGCCTTATCCGGCCAGTAGGTTAGATATCCACATTTGTGAAAGAGGTCATTCCCATCCCTGTGGAGGACAGGTTGGTGAGAGACCCTGAGAGCACTGCTTGAGAGTATGAGGATGCAGTTGAGGGAGTACCATCCCCTAAATAAGAGGAATAAAGTGAAGTTAAGATAAAACCAATAAGGGACCATCTGATGCACTAAGAATATTACAGAGGAATCAGTGAAAGTGTTAGTCACTTAGCCGTGTCCAACTCTCTGCGAACCCATGGACTATAGCCTGCCAGGCTCCTCTGTCTTTGGAATTTCCAGCAAGGACACTAGAGTGGGTTACATCCCCTTCTCCAGAGGATCTTCCCAACCCAGGGACTGAACCAAGGTCTCCCGCATTGCAAGCAGATTCTTCACCATCTGAGCCAGCAGGAAAGCCAGAGGAATCAGTACTAGATAACAACAGTAAATATGTCCTTAATGGGTTAAGGGTTAAGGTTAAGTTTCAAGGCATATGATGCATGCAAGGCAAAACAGGGAAACAGTATTGGACATTAAATTGCTCACAGAATCAGTAAGAGAGATGCAGATAAAATGAGCTTCCAGTAATCATTCCCTAAACCATATTTGCTTCTCTTTTTGACATGAGGAGGGAACTGCCTTCTGTAATGAGAATCTGTCAGTGCAGCTACTATCTCGAACTGCACCTTTCCTTCTATAGACCACACTCACAGGATGGTCTCCTGTCCTGCTTCTATCCAAATTACCCAGTGAATTACCCAGTGCATTCAATTTTCATACTAATAACAGAACAAAGTAATCACATCCAGCACCCTAACTATAAGGGTGAAATGCAGTTTGTATTTCCAAAGTTAGCAGTATAATTGTGTTTTCATGGTATACTTCATATTAGGAGGCAACCTTGGAAGATGTATAAAGGAAATTTAGACCAAATCCTGAATAAGAACATCTGTGTGATCTGCCATATTGGGCATCTTCTTTATTAACAAATTAGGTTAAAAACATAGCTTACAGATTAGTTACCTTTTCTTTGGAGGTGATTGTTTGCTACGATTTATTTTTTGGATATTAGGAAAGGTAAAATGGCTTTCAGATTTTATTTTGCACCATCTGTAATTATGGGTAACAGATAATTCCTCATCTTTCTTCCTGGCTTAGAATACTGTTAAAATTGGTATCTTGTATTTAATAGCCTATCTTCAATTATTTTTTTCACAGTAAAGATTGAGTAGAATAAAATGTTAATGAACATTTTTCTTTAATACTGATGATTGATTATAAGAATGAAAGACTCACTTCAGGATAATTTTATTGCAGACAGTCTAAATTAATAATAATTTGAGGGATTTTTAAAACACAAATTATAATATAAAATATATTTAAATAGATTTTCTTTATCTAGAAAGAAAATCCAGACTTTTCATTCTGGGTCTATGACCCCCACAGACATGAAAACTCTTGTTAAACAATATACTCCTTATAGGATGTTCTGTATGTATGTGCATCATGAATATTTATTATTGTGAAATATGGAGGGGATTTTTCACTTGTGCAAATGAAAAATAAAAAGGACATACATATATAGGCTTATAATATGAATTTGAAAACATTTAGACTGATTTAACCTTAATAAAAATCACTCAACTTACATTTGAATTAGAGTTGGGGGGAAAAATCCTTGCCATAATGTTGATAATTTATTTAATTTATACTTTTATAATCTAAGTTTCAGATCAAAAGGAGCATGATTATTAATCCACTGATTTTAGGTAATTGTCATCTTTAATATAAATACCCTAGTCATCCATCTTTCTTCTAAATGAGTTTTTGCAAAGATATTATGCAGGTATTTGACTAAGCTCTCATTTCTTTCTACAAAGCACTGATAGACAGATGATACAAAAACAAATATTATAATTATGTTTCTGATAGTATTTATCTTCTTGTGTGTTAACACTTATTATAATAATGACATACCAAACAAAACATGTGCATAAATTTAATGCATATATACAAATGTATATATAGAACTTTATGTAAAAAGCACATCTAACCTATTATTAAAATAATTCATCAAATTAAGATTTCCTTAGCTCCAACTGGAGAAAAATAGCTAGGTTTTTTCCTTATACAAACAGATGCGTTTTAATACTATAATTTTACTTTACAAGTACAAATAGTTTTCTCCTTGTTAAAATACCATCTATAATATTTCAAAATGTTGACCCATCTAAGCAATATTTCATATTGTGTCAAGTGCTCTGTTTTGCTAATCTAATTGATATCTATTTTTCTTATTAGACTATATTTTATTCTAGGCCTTTCAAGCAACAATGCTTTCATTTTCCACAGTGTGCATGATAAAAAAAAAAAGTTTGGCATTTAATGTAGAATATAAGGTCAGAACTAATTCTGCAGTGATCAGATAAAAGGAAAGAAGCAGCAATTTTGGAAAATGAAATTGGAGACTTAGTAGAAATACTGAACTTAAAATGTTTCTATTGTTCTAGTGTGTATATCAGGTAACCTTAGGTTCATCTGTTTATATTACATTTGGGAGGAAAAAGATAAGAATATAGTAGGACATGGTAAACACTGCTAGTAAAATGGTCATGATTTTTAGGTTTAAAAACCATCAAAAGTAAATACATAGCATATCAATGCACAAATTCATAGGCTATCAAAACAAAAATACTTTACATTTTCTTTACAAGTAATTTTAACTATTAAATACAGTATCATTAATTAATAATTTTAAATTTTAATAGTTAATATGTGATTTATATCATTTAGCTAATGCATATTTTGTTTGTTGTATTCAAAGCTCTTGACATTGCATTTTTAAAGGGAAGACATTTTCTCTAGTTATACTATGTGCTTCTCTGTATTGAAAGCGCTAGTCACTCAGTTGTGTTCAACTCTTTGCAACCCCATGGACTGTGGTCTGCCAGGCTCCTCTGTCCATGGAATTCTCCAGGCAAGAATACCAGAGTGGACAGCCATTCTCTTCTCAAGGAGATCTTTCCAACCCGGGGAATGAATCCAGGTCTCCCACTTTGCAGGCAGATTCTTTACCATCTGAGCCACCTTTTTCAAAACATGATTAATGCATACCAAGTGTATTGTATAGGTTGCAGGTTATCAAAAGTTTATGTTTTCATTATATAAATGACATAAGTGTAGTATGACTGATAAGTATATCAGTATATAGTGTAACATTATGATTATATTCTTTAATAAATGATGACACATCAAAATTCTAAGAGTCAAATGCAAACTTCAGGTCTAAATCACAACTTTGTTATATTTCATAGAAAATTGTTAAATCATGAAAAATTTGCTTGTGAATATACCAACTACTTGAATATTTATTTAGACAAAATAAAATTTCACAATTCCTTATTCTATATTGACATTTGCATTTTTGCTTTGTTTTGTTTTCTGTCAATGCACTCAATATTAAGGTTATAAAGAATCCTTTAGATCTTGGACCTGGAGTATATACAGCAAGTTGAGAAGTAAAGCAGAAAGGGAAATGTAAAAACTGAAGAGGATCTAAGGTTATTCTAGAGGTTAAATCAGAGAATATAACAAAGATTGAATGTCATGTTGCAGGCATCTTAATGTAGTTTATCTCATTTAGTTTTTACTACATCCATTTTGAGACTAGAATGTACTATAAAGATCCCAGGAAAAGGAAAGTGAGAGTAAGAAGCTATTTACAGTTACTTAAATATACATTAACATTATCTGAGGAAATTGAAAAAAACCCACCAGGCTAATTTGAATAAACTACAGAGATCAAAAAATCTCTTTTAAGTGATTTGATTAGAAAGAGCAATGTCAACTAGGTATCGTATCATGGGACTATATAACAATAAGCATGAGACAATAATATTGAGATTGCAATTTTACACGAAACTTAGAATCTACCTAAATGTAAAATTAAGACACAAGAATTTGTACATAATCTAACAAGATTTTTCACTATTATAATTTTTCTGCTATGGGCTAGGTCATGCCACCTTCAATGGCTAGCAATATAATTGCATAATACATATACTGTGATGACCATAATCATATTTGTCACATCCTGATTGCCAGATACTATGTAAGATATTTTATTTTTCATTGTGCTTATTTCCAACTCTGAAAGGAAGAGTTATTACAAATATTTTATTTACAGATACAGATGTTGATGATCAGAGAAGTGGCTTAAAATATTACACCTTGTTTTCTTTACTGGTGCCTTTTTCTGCCTATTGGAGAATAAGATACGGTTCTCCACACCTGGGGTCAGTGGCTCTGTAGTGGGCATGGATCAAGCTTACCACTGTACCATGTGTTGAATGGATGATAAATTTCCCCTTGTTGTTGCTGATGATATTGCTGGCTACTGAGGACATATGAGGGCTTCTGTGGTCATCTAGTATGAGACAAAAGATGGGTTGACTGATTGAACTCCATGGACTCTACTTTTGAAGAATGATGGAGTTTAGTGCAGCCAGTGGGTGGAGGATGAGTGAGGTATCAGCCTAACTTGACCCAGCAGATACTGCCCTGAGAATAGATTAATCACTTCAACCTGGTAGCCTTGCTACATGGCGATTGGACATCTAGCCAAGATCTGCTGACACCAATCTCTATGGAAAGCCCATAGATTCACTGTATATGATAATAAAATGCACAGCTCTTCCAGGGTGCATTTTTTTAATTATGGTCTTAAGCTCCAAGAAACTTAGCTTCTCTCAGTTTTATGTTTGTTTTGGTTTCATTTCTTTTTATTGCAATGTAACTGTGTATAGGTTTAAGGTGTACAAGATTCTGATTTAATACATTTATATATTGTAACTATGATTACAATAGTACTTTAGCTGAAATCTTAACACATCACACAATTATCATTTCTCATTTGTGGTGGAAGCACTTAAGAGCTAGTCTCTTAGAAACTTAGAATTTTATAATACAGTATTGTCCATGATCACTATGCTATGCATTAAATCTCTGGAACTCTTATATATATTAATTTCCATCTTGTAGCCTTAACCAGTATCTGCTCATTTCTCCCACCCTTGGGCACTGGTAACCACCACTCTCCTCTGGTTTACAAGTTTGGCTTTTTGTTGTTGTTCAGTCACTCAGTTATGTCCGACTCTTTGTGACTCCTGTGGGCTACAGGACGCCAGATTTCCCTGTCCTTCACCATCTTCTGGAGGTTGTTCAAACTCATGTTCATTGAGTCTGTGATGCCATCCAACCATCTCATCCTCTGTTATCACCTTCTCCTCCTGCCTTCAATCCTTCCCAGCATTAGGGTCTTTTCTAATAAGCTGGCTGTTTGCATCAGGTGGCCAAAGTATTGGAACATCAAGTATTGACTTTTTATGTTTCCATATATATGTAGTATCATACAGTATTTATATTTTTATTCTGACTTCCTTCACATAACATGAGACATTTGAAATTTATCCACCTGTTGCAAATTTAAATTTCCTTCTCATGGCTGAATATTATCCCATGATTTATTCCATAGTTATGTATGTTGTTTCTGTATATGACATATATTTATATTATTTATGTTTATATACATATATATCTCTTCTTTATCAATTTATTTATAGGTGAACTCATAAGCTGTTTCCATATCTTGATTATTGTGAATAACACTGCAATAAATATGAGAGTACATTTACCAATTCAGTATCCCATTTGAATTTTCTTAGGATATATATCCAGGAGAGGAATTACTGTATCATATAGTAGTTTTAATTTTAATTTTTTTATGAAACTTTCATACTGTTTTCCATAGTGGCTAAATTATTTATATTCCTACCATCAGTATACTAGTATTTCCTGATTTCCATATTCTGGCTAACAATTGTCTTTTCTTGACGATAGCTGTCCTACCAGGTGTAAAGTAATATGTTGTTGGGGTTTCAACTTGGATTTTCCTGATGATTAGTGATATTGAGCATTTTTTCATGTACCTGTCAATCATTTGGTTGTCTTCTTTGATCCTCTGCTCGTTTTAAAAATCACATTGGCTGCTTGGTTTTAAAACTGAGTTATATGAGTTTTATATATTTTGGATATTGACCCTTTTCCAACACATGGTTTGCAAATTTTTTCATTTCCAGTTCAGTAATTTGATTTTTCTTTTCATTGATATGTCTTTTGTTTTGCAGAAGCTTCTTAGTTTGAACTACTTCCACTTATTTACCTCTGCTTTTGCCTATACTTTTGGTGTAAAATCCAAAATTTAATTTCCCAGTATTATGCTAGCCTGTATTTTTTAAGTATAGTTGATTTATTGTACACAAGAAACATTAGTGTGCAATACAGTGACCAGTAATTTCAGATTATACTGCATCTAAAGTTATTATAAAATAATGGCTTTATTTCCCTGTGCTTTATTTATTTTAGACATACTAGTTTTTATCTCTTAACTACCTACCCCTATCTTGACACATTATGTTTCTTCAGAGTTTTTAGTGTCAGGTTCTTTTTCTTTTTTTTTTTTTCTGTCTATTCTTGATACATGACCCTGGGTTGAAGTACTCTCAGAGACCTAATTTTGTGAATATGGAAGATGAAGTGGGAGATAAAACACAAAACAAATGAAAACAGAAAAATACCCAGTGTCACTCTAAGTCTTAAGCATCCTAGCCTTTCCCCCCACATATCAGAGTCCTTTTATCTTTTGTATTATTTCCAGGGTACTTAATTGTACTAGTGGTTAGACACATGAAAAACAGTATATACTGCTATCCTGAGACCAAAGACCAAGCGATATCCATTCTAAATTCAAGTGGAGCACTTCTCTTAGGTCCCTACTTTCTTGTGTGTGTCAAATCACTTTTCTCTTTCAGTTTTTTAAATTTTAATTTTAAGTTATACTAAATTTGGCTTTCATATGATCCATCATATCAAGAGGTCTATTAACACACTGCTATTCAGAGACATATTAATATTCCAGGCGTTAGTTTCTGCAAAATATCCCCCTGGGCAGTAACGTGTTAATCTTCAACTCCTCCTCCCCCAATATACACACCATATGCACACCATTTTTTTTTTCCCCTTACATCTCCAGAGTACTTTTTCCCAGAGTAGCAATCCTCCTGTTCCAATATTAAGTATTCTCCCATACAGCTTTCTTCCTGAGTCTTGCCTTTAGGATAGTCTCAGTGGCAACTCACTCTGGTATTCTTGTCTGAAAACTTCCATGGACAGAGGACCCTAGTGTTCTACAGACCATGGGATCAGAAAGAGTTGGGCATGACTAAGCAGACACACACAGACAAGTTTAGTCAAAAGTAATACCACAAAGTCTTTATTTTTGTCCTTATTTTGTTTAAGGGCATTCTTTATTATCTATGTAGGAATCAAGTAGATCCAAACACAATCTGTGAACACTCACTGGGCGAATATAAATTCACTTTTGTTGCTGTTTTTGTTCAGTCACTCAGTTGTGTCCGACTCTTAGTGACCACATGGACTGCAGCAAGCCAGCTTTCCTGTCCTTCACCATCTCTAGAGCTTTGTTCAAACTCCTGTCTGTTGAGTAGCCTATGCCATCCAACCATCTCATCCTCTTTCATCCCCTTCTCCATCTACCTTCAGTCTTTCCCAAGATCAGGGTCTTTTCCAATGAGTTGGCTCTTTGTATTGGGTGACCAAAGCATAGGAGCTTCAGTTTCAGCATCAGTCCTTCCAGTGAATATTTAGGGTTGACTGGATATTTAGAATTGACTAGTTTGATCTCCTTGCAGTCCAATTGGCTCTCAAGAGTCTTCTCCAACACCACATTTTGAAGGCATCAATTCTTCAACACTAAACCTTTCTTACTGGCCAGCTCTCACATCCATACATGACCATTGGAAAAACCATAGCTTTGATTATACAGATCTTTGTAGGCAAAGTAAATTCTCTGCTTTTTAATATGTTGTCTAGGTTTGACATTGTCTTTCTTCCAAGGAGCAAGTGTTCTTTATTTTCATGACTGCAGTTACCATCTGCAGTGATTTTGGAATCCAAGAAAAGAAAGTCTGTCACTGTTACCATTGTTTCCCCATTTATTCGCCATGAAGTGATGGGACTGGATGTCATGATCTTCATTTTTTGAATGTTGAGTTTTAAGTCAGCTTTTTCACTCTCTTCTTTTACCTTCATCAAGAGGATCTTTGCTTTCTGCCATAAGGGTGGTGTCATCTGCTTACCTGAGGTTGTTGATATTTCTCCCAGCAATCTTGATTCCAGCTCAGCATTTCATCTGATGTACTCTTCATTGAAGTTAAGTGGGCAGGGTGACTATACAGCTTTGATGTATTCCTTTTCCTATTTGGAACCATTCTGTTGTTCCATGTCTGGTTCTAACTGTTGCTTCTTGACCTGCGTACAGGTTTCTCAGGAGGCAGGTAAGGTAGTCTGATATTCCTATCTCTTTAAGAATGTTCCACAGTTTGTTGTGATCCACATAGTCAAAAGCTTTAGTGTATTTAGTGAAACAGAAGTAAATATTTTTCTGGAAGTCCCTAGTTTTTTCTATGATCCAATGGATGTTGTCAATTTGATCTCTGATTTCTCTTCCTTTCCTAAATCCAGCTTATACAGCTGGGATTTCTCAAATCACATACTGTTGAAGCCTAGCTTAGAGGACTTTGAGCATTACTTTGCTAGCATGAAAAATGAGTATAATTGTGTTGTAGTTTGAACATTCTTTGGCATTGTCCTCTTTGGGGACTGAAATGAAACTGACATTTTTGAGTCCTGTGGCCATGGCTGAGTTTTCCAAATTTGTTGGCAAATTGAGTGCAACACTTTAACAGCATCATCTTTTAAGATTTGAAATAGTTCAACTGGAATTTCATCATCTCCACTAGCTTTGTTCTTAGTGATGTTTCCTAAGGCCCACTTGACATTTAAATAAATAAAAAAATTATTTTACTCACATGTTGTCAATTATTTCACTGAATAGAGAATTCTAGTTTAAATTTCTCCATACTCAAGCACTTTAGCTGCTGAAATGTGTTATGACATATTTCATTTGCATTCATTTATGATTTTCTGTCATCTGTATATCTACATCTGCAGTTAGTTTTGTATTTGTGCATATGGATTCACTGACACTCATTTGTGCACTCAGCGCACCAAGGATAAGAATAACAGAGACCATCCAGTGACATATTGGAGAGCTGAACAACTCACATAGGGAAACAGGGGAAAGGGACCTATAGTTTTTCCTAATCCAATGTTTTCACCATATACCTCCATAGATTGAGGTAGATAGATTGCTGAGATGACCAGAGCAAATAACTTGTATGATTACATGATTTAATAGACTAAATAACTTATCCAAAGTCACTACCAGAAGTATCAAGTCTGGAGTATCATAAAATATCTCAAAAATTTTCATCTGTGTATTTATATATTCATGCATATTTTGTGAAGACACTTTGGTCCTTTTTCTTGCTTTAGTCAGGATTCTCTCTTTTAGTATTGTTTAGGAGACAGCACACTACTGGCATTTGGAACCTATTAGCCTTCTGTATCCACATTCTTCTATTAATATATCCTTAAAATTTTGAGACAGGAAATAGCTTGGTCTTTTTAGATTCATGATAACTCTTCTTTATGGTTTAATTTCATTTTGGCTTTTGTGATCAAACATATTGCAAAAACTAGACTTTTACTTTTTAATATTTCATTAAATCAATTTATTTGCCTCCTAGTCTTTACAAATTTTTCATGCAAGATTTATTTCTTCAGATTAAGGTTTGGTTAGTTTTTAAAAGGATTTGTAACTGACCATTTATGTGTGTGTATATATGTATATGTCATATAAAATACATGTTATATTTACATATAAAATATATAGTACATGTTTATGTAATTTCAATCCTTTTTAATTTACTCCTTTGATAATGCCCATTATTTTTTTTTCTTTGCTCCCTTTCTGAGTACTATTATAGACACACACCTTGCTTCCTTTTTCTCTAATTCTCTCTTTATCTTTCTTTTATTCCCCATTTTATCTCCCATTAATTCATATCTTATATATTTTACTTGACGTTCTAACTATTTTTTTATGGCCACTGTTATTTTATTTTTCCTATTAGAATTTCTGTAGTATCACTGTAATACTGCCTAAGGGATTGATAAATACATGTGTAACTGAATATGTAATAAAATGCCTATTGTAGAAAATAGAATACACCTTTCTGATGCAGAAAAAAGTCTATAGATATCTAATATATAGTAAAGTGGGAAATGGCAACAGACAGAGACAATCATAATATAATAGCCATAAACTTTATTGCATTTGAGTCTAGAGTAGGTCATCTGAAAAACAAAAAATCATAATAGATAAAACAACTCTTTTTTAAAAAATTATCTTTGCATCTTATGAAACTGATCAGCAAATACAGAATATTTCAAATTTTGACATGCACTGAATGGATTAATAATATTTTTATTATATATATATACATATATATATGGCACATTGTTCATATGAAAGTACATAGCAATATTTTATGTGTAACAATGTATTCCTTTTAAATATATAATCCTTGTAAATAGTGGATATACAAAGTGAAACTGAAAACTAATACTAACACTTTGTTGAGTCAACTATACAAATAATGATTTTTGTGGCCAATTTCCTTATACATATTTATGTGTGAACATTTCCCAGTCAATAAATTTGTTTGAATACATTACTTTTAAAAAATGTGTACACATTATCAGTCTTACTTTTTTGTCAATAGTATCTTAACATTTTTGGGTTTCTCTGATGGCTCAGTGGTAAAGAATCTTCCTGGAAGAAGGAAAGGCAAGGAGAAGGAAATGGCAACCCACTCCAATATTCTTACCTAGGAAATTCCATGGAGAGAGGAACCTTGCAAGCTACAGTCCACAGATTCTCAAGGGGTCAGACATGACTTAGTGACTAAAGAACCAACACCACTATTTTCACATTATTAAATAATTATTACCTCCAAAGTTTCCATGATAAATAGCAATAATTATACAACTTATATTAAAATATATAATATTCACAAACATACTGTATAAAACCAATTTCATACATATTGGTGTATTTGCCAAAGAGATTAGGGGACAAAGGAAAAGCTATCCATTTTAAATTTTTTGGTTCATAATCAAAACACCAGGTTATGCATGCTTCTCTATCACCACACAGCCATCAGAACTGAATATTATTACATGTAATTGTATTAGAACATTACACCTTAATTCACCCCATTGAACTTTTATGTACATAGACATAAATATATATTCTAATAACATTTTATAATCTAATTTTAATTGTCAATATGACTTACCAAAAATAATGTAGAGAAACAAATATATAAAATATCCAATGTGCAGTATTGAAGATGCTTGACATTGTACAGGAGACAGTGATCAAGACCATCCCCAAGAAAAAGAAAAAAAAAAGCAAAATGGTTGCTTGATGAGGCCTTACAAAGGGCTGAGAAAAGAAGAGAAGCAAAAGGCAAAGGAGAAAAGGAAAGATATATTCATTTGAATGCAGAATTCCCAAAAAAAGCAAGGAAAGATAAGAAAGACTTCCTCAGTAAACAATGCAGAGAAATAGAGGAAAAGAATAGAATAGGAAAGACTAGTGATCTCTCCAAGAAAATTAGAGATACTAAGGTACCATTACTTGCAAAGGTGGGCTTTATAAAGGACAGAAATGGGATGGACCTAACAGAAGCAGAAGATATTGAGAAGAGGTGGCAAGAATACACAGAAGAAGTATACAAAAAAGATCATCATGATCCATGTAACCATGATGATGTGATCACTCACCTAGAGCCAGACATCCTGGAATGTGAAGTCAAGTGGGCCTTAGGAAACATCACTATGAGCAAAGCTAGTGGAGGTGATGGAATTCCAGTTGAGCTATTTCAAATACTAACAGATGATGCTGTTAAAGTGCTGCACTCAATATGCCAACAAATATGGAAAACTCAGCAGGGGGCCACAGGACTGGAAAAGTCAGTTTTCATTCCAATCCCAGAGAAAGGCAATGCCAACGAATGCTCAAACTACCACACAATTGCAGGCAACCCACTCCAGTATTCTTGCCTGGGAAATCCCATGGAAAGAGCAGCCTGGTGGGCTACAGTCCATGGAGCCACAAAGGAGTCAGATACAGTTTGGTGACTGGACAAGAGTAAAGCTTAGTAATATGCTTCCATATACAAGGCTTTTCAGAATATGTGGGGCACAAAGTGTCTTGGTTTGCTTGCAAGCATTTGTCTTAGAGATGCAAATTTTACAATTAAAATTGTTAAAAGTAGCTTCATCAAACAGATGATGAAAAGCAATAGCACTCATCTCTCTCACCAAATTCACATTTTCTGGAAGTAAAGGCTTTTTTATCTTTGTTACTGTTCAGTCACTGTTGTGTCTGACTCTTTGTGACCCCATGGACTGTAGCACGCCAGGCTTCCCTGTCCTTAACTGTCTCCTGCAGTTTGCTCAGATTTATGTCCATTAAGTCAGTGAAGCTATCTGATCATTTCATTCTCTACCACTCCCTCTCTTTTTGCCTTCAATCTTTCCCAGTGTCATGGTCTTTTCCAATGAGTTAACTCTTTGCATCAAGTAGCCAAAGTATTGGAGCTTGAGCATGAGTCTTTCCAATGAATAGTCAGGTTTGATTTCCTTTAGGATTGACTGATTTGAACTGCCTGTGGTTCAAGGGACTCTCAAGAGTCTTCTCTGGTACCACAGTTTGAAAATGTCAGCTCTTCAGTTCTTAGCCTTCTTTGTGGTCCAGATCTCACATCTGTACATGATACTTGCTGGGAAAACCATAGCGTTGACCTTATCGACCCTTGCTGACAAAATGAATTCTCTGGTTTTCAATATGCTGTCTATGTTTGTCATAGCTTTCCTCTTTAGCTAACCTCTTTTTGAATTTCTCTCTCTCTCTCTCTCTTTTTTTTTTTTTTTTTTGGTTTGTCTTTTTTGGAATATTTTTACTAAGAGAAACTGGGTTTCCAGTAAGGAAAAATGTTGTTTGCTCCCCTCTATCTGTCCTTACATGTAGATAGTTCCTCATGTTTTTAATATAATTCTATCTTAATTTTGTGCTACTTTCAGTATTACAAAATAAAGTGGTAAAAACCAGATAGTTAATACTTGTATACATATCTATCATACATATGTATACGTGTATACATACATGTATACACATACATACAAATCTATCATGTGATTTTATTCCCTTATGGGGTATGTGTTTTCTTTAATTAATAACAGTCACATTTATTGTTTGCTTAATTTTCTATGTATTTGCAATAAAATGTATCTTACATTTCCACCGGAAGTATAATTCTTCACCTGGTATTTTCAGCTAGTTTAGCAATTTGTCTATTTCTTGGAGAAAGTACTATTTAAGTCCTTTTTACTGTTTATTTGTGGAATATATCAGTGTTCTCCATGGATGAGTGTGTGTGTGCTCAGTCATTCTGACTCTTTGCAACCCCATGGACTGTATCCCACCAGGTTTCTCTGTCCATGGAATTCTCCAGGCTAGAATACTAGAGTGTATTGCTGTTCCCTTCTCCAGGGGGTCTTCCCCATCCAAGGATCGGGTCTATGTCTCTTACGTCTCATGCATTGGCAGGCTTGTTCTTTACCATCTGAGCCAACAGCAAGGCCCTCTGCATGGATAATCTAAATAATATTCTTTTTGTGGTACATTGATATTCTTTAATTAACTGTGACTTTTCTTTTTGTCTTTTCCCTGGCTTTTCTTTTTCTTTTTTGTCTGCTTGCTCTGGTGTCTCTTTCATATTCAAGGTTTTCTGCAAATGTCAGGTGAGAAGGGGCTCTATCTTCATAGTAAAGAGTAAGACCATATCTTAGCTAATTGAAAGTTTTATTTGGGTTGATAGTCTGTTGATTTTTAATTTTTTGTAATCTTTCTAGACCTTTACATAAAAGGATATCATGTAAATCCATGGCTGATTCATGTCAATGTATGGCAAAAACCACTACAATATTGTAAAGTAATTAGCCTCCAACTAATAAAAATAAATGGAAGAAAAAAATAAATAAAAGTTTGCACACACACACACACACACACACACAAGGATATCACAAAGTGGTATTTCTGCATATATTGTCTCTTAAACAAGTAATTATTACCAGAGAGGAATTCTCAGTCTTTTGTGTGAATTTTTAAGCCTGGCTACCATGTTCTCACAGTCGAGAAAGTGTCTTGGGACAGATTCTCACCTCTATTCTGAGCACAGACTTCATAATTATTTCAGTGTTTTAAAGCATAAGATCTTTAATCCCTGCCGTGTCTTAGTATTCCACCTGGGTATTTCCACTTCAGTTATCTAAAGAGGAAACTTACAGTTTACTCTTCAAGGGGCAAAGGAAAATTTACCAGTTGAAAAGGATGATAAAGAGTATCATGAGTCTATTTTTACAAAATTCATATGATTTCTCCTGCTGTCAGCTTCAGAGTCACCCCCAAAATTTCAGAAGTGCTTGGCTATGGCTATTTGCTTCATCTAGCTCCTGAGATTCTGAGAATTTCAGCCTTATTCACATTTTCGCATAATGCTATTTATTTGCTCTGTACTCTCCTATTTTCAAAGCTTGCTGTTGTTTTCCTTTTCTCATATTCTTAGCATTTGGGTTTATTTATTGTTTAAACTCACTCATTTCATGTTAGTTTGTTTTTAATGAGGCAGCTGTAGACTGTTATGTTCATTCCAGAATACTTAACTAAAGCCCTATATACACTCTTAGATTATTTTACTGATTTTTTTTTTCTTTTTAAACTGTAATTGTCTACATTGGAAAAGGAAATGGCATCCCACTCTAGTATTCTTGCCTGGAGAATCTCATGAACAAGGAGACTGGCAAGTTTTGGTTGATGGGGTTGCAAGAGTTGGACACAACGGAGCGACTAAGCTTGTCTACCTTACTCTAAGATCTTAAGCCATTGTGTATATGTGTGTTGTCAGTTGTGTCTGGCTCTTTGCCACCCCATAGACTGTAGCCCGCCAGGTTCTTCTGTCCATGGGATTTTCCAGGCAAGAGTATTGGAGTGGGTTGCCGTTTCCTCCTCCAGGGGATCTTCCTGACCCAGGGATCGTATCCATGCCTCTGGTGTCTCCTGCTTTGGAAGCTTGGTTCTTTACCCCTGCACTAACTGGGAAATCCCTTAACCCAGTAAATCCCCCACTGGGGTTTTTTATGGAATAAGAAACAATTTCTTCTTCCCATAAAGAACAAATGCTAATTCATTTGGCGCTTATCATCAATTGCATTTCCATATCCTCCAAAAATCAAGTGAAGAATAAGGTAAGAGGCATTAATTCATTTAATAATTAATTCATTCAAGACCATTTGATCATCTTCCTTTTGTTGTTGTCACTCAGTCGCTCGGTCGTGTCTGACTCTGCCACCCCATGGACTGCAACGCCCCAGACTTTCCTGTCCTTCACTATCTCCCAGAGCTTGCTCAAACTCACGTCCATTGAGTTGGTGATGAAATGCAACCATCTGTTGCCCCCTTCTCCCCCTGCCCTCAATCTTGCCCAGCATCAGAGTTTTTATTTTTTTTCCAAAGAGCCAATGTTTCCCGTCAGGTGGCCAAAGTACTGGAGTTTCAGCTTTAGCGTCTGTGTGCGTGTGTGTATGGTCATGTTGATATAGCTTACAGTGAACGATGTTGAATTCGTGATATCCAAAGAAGGTTTATCTTCAGGCTCAGGGACTAGGCTCAGTCACTTAAGAGCTTTTGCATAGCAGAGTTTTATTAAAGTGAAAGAAGACAGAGAAAGCTTCTGACATAGACATAAGAAGGGGAATGAAGAGTGCCTCCACTCACTAGTCTTATCAAGGCCTTTTATACTTTTACCAGACTCACTCCTATAACATATATCTTAAATTAACAAGTCTAGAACTAACAATAGAATGGTCTTATCAGACCCACTCCCATAATATACATTTTAAGATGACAGGGTTACTCAGAAGGTTCTCAAGAAGAAGAAATACATCCTCAAGCAGGAGGCATTGTTATCATATAAACACTGGTACAGAATTTAAAGGAAAACATATCCTTGAGCAAGATGAGTTGTTTTGTTGTGCAATCATCAGCTCTGGGCTTGAAGAAAAAAAAACAAAATTTGTTATTTTCTCCTTCTTGAGAACTCAAGACCTCTATTCCCTCCTCAAGAGCCCCAGGCCACTCTCTCCTCCTCGGAGACTCTGGATTTCTTATCAACCTATCTAGAAGTTGACTCTCTCAATGTGTGACTCTTTGAAACCCTATGGACTGTAGCCCACCAGGCTCCTCTGTCCGTGGGATTTTCCAGCCAAGAATACTGGAGTGGGTTTCCGTTTCCTCCTCCAGGGGATACTCCTGAATCAGGGACTGAACCCATGACTCTTGTGTCTCCTACATTATAGGTGGGTTCTTTGCCACTGAGCCATTGAGGAAGTTTGGCATCAGTCTTTCCAATGAATATTCATAGTTGGTTCCATTAGGATTGACTGGTTTGATCTCCTTGCAGTCCAAGGGATTCTCAGGAGTCTTCTCCAGCACCATAGTTTGAAAGCATCAGTTGTTTAGCGATCAGTCCTCTTTATAGTCCAGCTCTGTCACATCTGTACATGAGTTCTAGAAAAAACATAGTTTTCACTGTATGGAACTTTGTCAGCAAAGTGATGCTTCTGCTTTTTAATACACTGTTTAGGTTCATCATAGCTTTTCTTCCAGGAATCAAGTATCTTTTAATTTCATCTTTTTAGCAATCACTAAGGGAATGGTACACATATAACAAGACATATCATCCCTTATTTCCTACAGCATAACTCTGCTGTCATAGACAGTCAAGTAAATCATGTTATAAATTTTTAAAAAATGTAAAATGCAACATGTTATGAATCCATATACTTTGGCTAGGCAATCAGTTTTAGAAATCATTAAATACCTAACTATCCATTAACTTTTAAGAAGATACTGAAATAACAAGTTTGAATTAGTCAAAATAAAAACCTATAAAGACTATTTTAGACAACAAGGAAAGCATGCTGAGTCCAGAAAGAAAAAACAGTATTTTCTCATAAAGAGTACCTGTAAGAATAGATCACAGAATACAAATGTGTGACAGGCGAAACCACACCAGGGAGGTTCATGGTATGATTTATTGGCCATGGGATGGAATGTTCTAGAGTATTTTAATTAATGAGATTCCCTTTTAATATAATAAGCATACAGATGGTAAAAATTAATTTTTTTATACATTTTGACATTGTGTAGCTAGGAAAAGCATGAATTCATTCATGGAAAGCAGTAAAAATACAAGCAAAAACAAAACAAAAGCAACAAAATGCAGCTACAGTGGCCAGATAACAGAATTTGGTGATTTGGACCAAAACAGTGCAATACAGAAAAGTAGATGAGCGCTCGAAATTATTATGAAATGGAATTTATGAGGATTTGTGTTTATTGGATGTGGGGGACAAAGAAAACATCATCAAGGAGGACTCGGTGTTCCAGTTTCTGCAGGGATGAAGGCAAAGATGATATGAAGAAGGAGCAGCTAGAGGGACAGCAGGACAATCAGCAGAGTATAAGGAGTATGCCACCCAGGAGAGAGGGTAACCTGAGAAGCAGTAAGAGGCCTGCTGATAAGTCCAGTTAGAAAAGCCCTGAAAAATGTCCATTTTATTAGCCAAGATCCAGAGACCCTGGATGTGTAAAATCAAGTGATTATGACTTCATTACCTGCCTCTAATATTTTCTATCTCTCAGTGTTTTGTATTGGTAAATAAAAATATAATGTGTAATTAAGAAAATTTAATAACAGGAAAAAGAGATGAGTTCTTGAACACTATTGTCTGTTAGGCAAATGTGGAACATATTAATACTGTTTTGGCTTATTTGTGCATTAGTGAGAAGCTTAGCTAATTTTTTTATGATGATCCACTTTTATTAATTGATCATCCCTGATGAGAATATTAAAATGCTATCATTTTAGTTTGAATATTAGTATTACTTTAAGACATTTGGAACACTATTTATTTTTATTTTTTTAATTTTTTTTTCATTTATTAGTCAATGTATGACAAAAACCAATACAATATTGTAATTAGCCTCCAACTAATAAAAATTTAAAAAAAAGGAACACTATTTAAATGATCATTTCTATTTGTTCAGAGCTATGAGAAATAATTCCATGAACAGTTAGAAACTCCAATGCTTTGGCCACTTGATGCAAAGAGCAGACTCATTTGAAAAGACTCTGATGCTGGGAAAGATTGAAGGTAGGAGGAGAAGGGGATGACAGAGGATAAGATGGCTGGATGGCATCACTGACTCAATGGACATGAGTTTGAGTAAACTCTGGGAGTTGGTGATGGACAGGGAGGCCTGGTGTGCTGCAGTTCATGGGGTCACAGAGTCAGACACGACTGAGTGACTGAACTGAACTGATGAGAAATAATCATCTCATTCGTGAGCATGAAGGAGCTTTATTTTATTTTTTTTTCCCCTCTAAGTAGGAAGATTTTCCATTTTTAAAGGAAAAAGAAAAGTATTGAAACATCACTTCAAAATATGAATATCTAGAAATGTAGTATGAGACTTAGTTAATATTTGTAACAATGAAATGGGAAAATTACTAATCAAGCCAATAATAGATACAGGTAGATTAAAAACACAGATATCTGTAGCATCAAATTCTTCAAATATGATTCTATCCTTAATCAGCTACCCTTTGCCTCAAAATTCAAAAGGGATGTTTGTGAACAGACTATGAAGCATAGCTACATCATGTTTTCTTTCTGTCTTGTTATTTGACACTTAAATTCAACACAGAATGTGGCTGGGCTGTGATTTTGTGTGGAGAGGTTTCATGTCACACAGGCAATATTAGCCTCAGTAGACAGGTTTGCTTTCATCTATTTCAGGCCTACAGGCTTAAAATCTGAATCAAATTCTATTATTGTAAAGAAAGCAAATTCAAATATATTGAACAGCCAAATTTGGGGGGGGGGGGGGAACAGCTTAGGTAAATGTGACTGTGAATCACTTACATTCAAAAGTCAGCCTCACTGAAACATCCATCTCAGAAAGAGAATGCCTAGTCAAGACAAGGAGAAATACACAGATCCTGGCTCATCACTGATGCTGAGGAATACAAAAGAAGGTAGATAAAGTAGGAATATTAACTTGTAAGCCAAAACTTACCGGGACTGATGGACCGATTTGTCAGATTTTTGTTCTCTTTGCTTTTTGTAACACTAATGGGATTACTATATGAGTTTGTTGCCTTTCTGGAAAAGTGAAAGTGAAAGTCACTCATTATTTGAGATATAGCCCATGAAATTCTCTAGGCCAGAATACCGGACTGGGTAGCCTTTCCCTTCTCCAGGTGATCTTCCTACCCCAGGGATCAAACCCATGTCTCCCACATTGCAAGTGGGTTTTTACCAAGTGAGCCCAAGGAAGGCCCTGTATTTCCAGGCTTGTGGCTAATTTCTCAGAGTTGGGGTGGGGCAGGAGAGTTATGGAATGCCAGAAAATTCTACACTTTGTGGAGACATTTTCTTGTCAGAATTGCTATTTATACTTCATTCAGAACAATTAAGAATCAATTTAATATTTCCCCCAAAAGCCTCTGAGATGAATCAGAGGAATGTTGTGAATAAATTAATCATAAGGTCTATGTCAGACAAGAAAGGCTGTTCCTCTAAAAAGTTACTTAATGCAGGCCAGATAAGGGAAGAGCCAATATCTGTTTTCTACAGAAAAACAGAAGTCCTACAAAAGGTTTCCCTTTTCTTGTACAGATAGATGTACCCTAAATGTCTCCATTCTCAGGGGGCCTTAATAGTCTTCTTTAGTAACAAATCTACTTCTTCATTTTCAAGTTGTTTGACTCCAGAACTCTCAGGGTGTCTTTGTTTTTCCAAATGTCAAAGAATTAGATGTAGCTATTTTCCCACCTGTCCTCGAACAAGCTTATTTAAAGAGTTGCTTTTGGTATAGAGGAAATTAAACGGTACACCAAATGTGATGCTGACTAGCTGATAAAGATGCTTAGAGACTAGTGACCAAAAAATTCAGCAATATGTCTCCGTGAACTTGATAAAAGAAGTTTGAGTTAAATGGTATGTGGCATATAAGAGGAAGGAGGTGATAAACCAGAGAGTTGAGTGAAAGAAATAAGAAAAAGGATAAATAGCTAGAAGAGAATGTAAAAGATGAGGTATGTTTGGCATGAGAGCATGTATGCATACACATGTGGTTGTGATATATTTTGCTGGGAAAGACCTCAATGTATGTCTGTATAATGATGAGGGAAAAAAAAATTCAGAAAAGAGAGAATTGTGGAAGAGAGAAATGGGATGAAGAAATTGAGATTTGAGCTCATGATAGGATTAAGCAGCTCAATCTAGAGGATAGAATCATGGAGAGGAGAAAACTTTAGTGAGTTAAACCTCATGCTATGCCAGCTCTCCTTCCTTCAAAAATTTGCTTACCTGTAAAGCACTCATGTGCTAGATGAATGAGACACCAAGAATTATAGTGAAAAGAAGTAGCAGGAGACTAAAGGCATAGCAAAAATAACTACACATAAAACATTAATGAATCTCACAGATACAACATGGAATTAAAAAGTAAGAAATCCCAAATCAGGCATAACTAATCATTGTTGATAGAAATAAAAATGGTCATTATCTTCACCAGGGGAATTGATGGTACCATAAAGCGATCATGAGATGGAATTCGGAAATGCTTTAAATATTCTATATTTTGATGCAGAGGGAATAACTTGGGTATATCTTAAGCATCAAGCCATCCACTTAAGATTTTTATTACTTTCTGCATATATGCCACAATTAAAAATGAAACAAGAAAGTACATATCTTATATTCCCTTGGATTGGTCAGGCTATGATCATTATTTGAATTAAGTATAGCTAGAAACACTGGTTTATTCCCTTTCATTACATGCAAACAAACCACTAAAGCCTGAACACCAGGAGAGAAGGAGGGTTGCCTGCTCTGTCCCTTGACATATTCCAGTTATTCAGCAGGCAGATTTAACAGGTGTTATCCAATGACGAGTGTTTTCGTCACTCAGTATTTTGGGCAAACAACTCTGCTGGTTTAATCCCCTTTTCACTCTGTATAGTGTGAATATGAATAACCCTGAGGAGGTTCAAGAATGAATTTTTTCCAAAAGTTCAAAGTTATCCATTATCAATCAAGTCTATGAATTTGGGGACACACATGAAACAGAAATTCTAGCAGATATCTTAATTATGGTTGTATAATTGGCATATTATTTACCCATTTGATCAATTGCTATCTAATATCAAAATTAGTATCTTCATCATTTGGGGTAATTTATCTATTATTTTAATATATGTTTGCATGATCTTTGAATATCTAGTGCTATAAACTTTTTTTCAGAAAGCGTATAATTTACATATTTCTTAAAGGCTGGAGATTTTCAAGTTTGGGGCCATAAAAGAAGAAGAATGGAAGCAAGAAGGGATTTCAAAAACTTCCCTAAATCTAACAGTTCCACATAAAGCAGAAATTCCAGACTATAATCCATAATCTATAACAATGACTGGGGATAGGTCTATGGCTCTGACTTTTATATATATCTCTTACATATTCCCTTAACTAGAGAGAGTTGCCCTGAAGTGTATACCCTGAAACACCCACCAGTATGACTGTTTCATATTATCCTGATAATGAGCTATAGAAATAATATGTGATAAAAATGTGTAAGTCTATAAGTGGGATCAAATAGTATATAATAAGTGGGGAAAATGTGTAATCTTCCCACTGAGGTGTGCAGATGCACAAATCACCAGGATTAAATTTTCTCCAATAACAAATTAGTGACTAGGGGGATGTAACATTGTCCAGACAATTAGGCAAAACTCATGTCTTTTCCAGTTGATGTCCAGCTCAGGAACTTTTTGTATATGTACTTATCACATGTAGATGTGTCTCTGAGACATTCTCACAGATTGCTAGTTTATGTCTCACTTGAAAGTTTTCCTCCATCTTTTGACAGTAAATGTAGAAATCCTCTGAAACTCATCAAAAACCAATGCAATTTTAGATATAAAGGACACTGACCCTGAAACTTTAAATCCCAATTTCTCTTATGTTTCTCTGGGTTCCATTACCAGCTATATTGAGTTGATATATTTTATCTGAAATGTATTATATGTTTCTGTATTCTGCAGTGGGATTTAACTTAAAACAACTATAAGCCTTTCCAAAGTATCATTTGGCAAGTGTTTAAAAATGGAGGAATTATAAATTATACTGAATTTGACTTATTCTCTCTACTATATTTTCTAACTGAATCATACCACTTCCTGCAGGTGACCAAAACCCCTTACATACAGTACTATTAGTCCTGTTGCCAAATCTATGATTCAGTCAGTTCAGTAACTCAGTTGTGTCCAACTCTTTGTGACCCCATGGGGAGTACAGCACATCAGGCCTCCCTGGACATCACCAACTCCCAGCACTTGCTCAAACTCATGTCCATCAAGTCAGTGATGCCATCCAACCATTTTATCCTCTGTCATCCCCTTCTCCTCCCACTTTCAATCTTTGCCAGCATCAGGGTCTTTTCCAGTGAGTCAGTTCTTTGCATCAGGTGGTCAAAGTATTGGAGTTTAGGCTTCAGCATCAGTATTTCCAATGAATATTCAGGACTGATTTCCTTGAGGATTGACTGGTTTGATCTGCTTAAAGTCTAAGGGACCCTCAAGGGTCCAACACCACAGTTCAAAAGCCTCAGTTCTTTACTGCTCAGCTTTCTTTATAGAACAACTTTCACATCCATACTTGACTACTGGAAAAAACACAGCTTTGACTAGATGGACCTTTGTTGGCAAAGTAATCTCTCTGCTTTTTAACATGCTGTCTAGGTTGGTAATGCTCAAAATTATCCAAACCAGGCTTCAACAATATGTGAACCATGGAATTCCAGATGTTCAAGCTGGATTTAGAAAAGTCAGAGGAACTAGAGATCAAAATGCCAACATCCCCTGGATCATTGAAAAAGCAAGAGAGTCCAGAAAAACATCTATTTCTACATTGCTGACTATGCCAAAGACTTTGACTCTGTGGATCACAACAGACCGTGGAAAATTCTGAAAGAGATGGGAATACCAGACCACCTGACCTGACTCTGAGAAACCTGTATGTAGGTCAAGAGCAACATTTAGAACTGGACATGGAACAGACTGGTTCCAAATAGGGAAAGGAGTACATCAAGGCTGTATATTGTCACCCTGCTTATTTAACTTATATGCAGAGTACATCGTGAGAAACACTGGGCTGGAAGAAGTCCAAGCTGGAATCAAGATTGCCGGGAGAAATACCAATAAACTCAGATATACAGATTACAACACGCTTATGGCAGAAAGTGAAGAGGAACTAAAAAGCCTTTTGATGCAAGTGAAAGAGGAGAGTGAAAAAGCTGACTTAAAGCTCAACATTTAGAAAACTAAGATCATGGCATCTGGTCCCATCACTTCATGGCAAACAGTGGCAGGCTTTATTTTGGGGGGCTCCAAAATCGCTGCAGATGGTGACTGCAGCCTTGAAATTAAAAGACACTTGCTCTTTGGAAGGAAATTTATGACCAACCTAGACAGCATATTAAAAAGCAGAGACATTGCTTTGTCCAAAAAATTCCATCTAGTCAAGGCTATGGTTTTTCCAGTGGTCATGTATGGCTGTGAAATTTGGACTGTAAAGAAAGCTGAACACCATAGAATTGATTCTTTTGAACTGTGGTATTGGAGAAGACTCTTAAGGGTCCCTTGGGCTGCAAGGAGATCCAATCAGTCCATCCTAAGGGAGATCAGTCCTGAGTGTGCATTGGAAGGACTGACATTGAAGCTGAACCTCCAATACTTTGGCCACCTGATGCAAAGAGCTGACTCATTTGAAAAGGCCCTGATGCTGGGAAATATTGAAGGCAGGAGGAGAAGGGGGAGAAGGGGACAACAGAGGATGAGATGGTTGAATGGCATCACCGACTCAATGGACATGAGTGAGTAAACTCTGGGAGTTGGTGATGGACAGGGAGGCCTGGCAGATGCAGTCCACAGAGTCGCAAAGAGTCAGACATGACTGAGCAACTGACATGAAGTGAGTTTGATCATAGCTTTTCTTCCAAGGAGAAAGTGTCTTTTAATTTCCTGGCTGCAGTCACCATCTGCAGTGATTTCAAAAGCCCTTCTGTAGGTGGTTGCCATTAACCCCACCACAGAGCCTCCAACATTTATACAGGATTCGTAAAACAGACTCTTGGAGGGCAAAAAGAAAATCTTATGTACACCAGGACCTAGGAGAAAAAAGCAGTGACCCCACAAGAGACTAACCCAGACTTGCCCATGAGGATACAGGAGTCTCTGGCCGAGGAGTGGGTTGGTGGTGGCCTGCTACAGGGTCAGGGGGACTGAATGCAGCTGTGTATCCGTGGGACCTTTTGAAGGAGGTTGCCATAATCTTCATTACCTCCACCATAGTTTGGCCACAGATCAAACAACAGGGAGGGAACACAGCACTGCCCATCAACAGAAAATTGGATTAAAGATTTACTGAGCATGGTCCTGCCCATCAGAACAAGGCCTAGGTTTCCCCTTCAGTCAGCCTCTCCCATTAGGAAGCTTCCATAAACCTCTTATCCTTATCCATCAGAGGGCAGACAGAATGAATAGCACAATCACAGAAAACTAATTACATTGATTACATGGATCACAACCTTGTCTAACTGAATGAAACTATGAGCCATGCCTTGTAGGGCCACCCAAGACAGATGGGTCATGTTGGTGGATTCTGACAAAACATGGTCCACTGGAGAAGGGATGGAAAACCACTTCATTATTCTTGCCTTGAGAACCCCATGAACAGTATGAAATGGCAGAAAGCTAGAAAACCAAAAAATGAACTCCCCAAGTTGATAGGTGCCCAATATGCTACTGGAGATCACTGGAGAAATGAAGAGAAATAGTGAAGAGATGAAGCCAAAGCAAAACCAACACCCAGTTGTGGATGTGACTGGTGATGAAAGTGAAGTCTGATGCTGTAAAGGGCAATATCGTGTAGGAACCTGCAATGTTAGGCCCATGAATCAAGGGAAATTGGAAGTGGTCAAACAGGAGATGGCAAGAATGAGCATCAACATTTTAGGGATCAGCAAACTAAAATGGACTGGAATGGGTGAATTTAACTCAGATGATCATTATATCTACTACTGTGGGCAAGAATCCCTTAGAAGAAATAGATTAGCCCTCATTGTCAACAAAAGAGTCCTAAATGCAGTACTTGGGTGCAATCTCAAAAACGACAGAATGATCTCTGTTCATTTCCAAGGCAAACCATTCAATATCACAGTATTCCAAGTCTATGTCCCAACCAGTAATCTTATATTAGGATACCTTGAATTTTTATAACTCTGATGTTCTTTAATTCAACATGTCGGGGACAGGCAATATTTTTTACTATCTTAGTCCTGAACTTTATTTATTTATTTATTTATTTATTATTTTTTTTTTAATCAATGCTACTTTGTATACCGTAAGAGAAATATGACTATCAGGTGCTCAAGTTTCCTTGGAGAACTTGGGGGATAGTAAGAGTTTTATCTCTAAAATATGTTCAATTAGCTTCACAATTAGAGCAGTCTCTCCTGTAGAATAATTTTGAGACACGTTCTAGGTGTGTCATGCTTGTTCCTATCTGAACCTCCATCTCACACCAGGATAATAGTCAGGCTCATTTACATAATTAAAAACATTTTTCACTTGTGTCCTTCAACAATAGTTTTGTTACTACAGATTTCTTCTTATACATTTTTTTTTTAATTTTTGCTTTAAAATTCCATCATATTCAAAATTTGATTTTTTGTTTGTTTGTAAAATTGTATAATTTAGTTCGGGTTTTCATACTCAAAATTCCAAAACAGTATCCTGTCTTTAGTAAACAGTTCTCATTTTATTTACTATTTGCAATTACTTTAATGGCAAAGAAAGAAAGAACCACCAAGGAAGAGTTGAAGCAAGAGTGGAAAGAAGGAAGGAGGAAAGCATACAGTTGAAACAGAAAGATGTCCCTGCTCCAGAGAGTATCAGTTGGCAGGGCTTTTTGATGGCTGTAACATGCATGACATAACGGGCTCTGACATTCTTGGTTTTAAAAGGACTTTACTGGCTGAGTAATATTCCATGGTGTATATGTTACCACAGCTTCCTTATCCATTCATCTGCTGATGGGCATCTAGGTTGCTTCCATGTCCTGGCTGTTATAAACAGTGCTGCGATGAACATTGGGGTGCACGTGTCTCTTTCAGATCTGGTTTCCTCGGTGTGTATGCCCAGGAGTGGGATTCCTGGGTCATATGGCAGTTCTATTTCCAGTTTTTTTTAAGAAATCTCCACACTGTTCTCCATAGTGGCTGTACTAGTTTGCATTCCCACCAACAGTGTAAGAGGGTTCCCTATTCTCCACACCCTCTCCAGCATTTATTTCTTGTAGACTTTTGGATAGCAGCCATCCTGACTGGCGTGTAATGGTACCTCATTGTGGTTTTGATTTGCATTTCTCTGATAATGAGTGATGTTGAGCTTCTTTTCATGTGTTTGTTAGCCATCTGTATGTCTTCTTTGGAGAAATGTCTGTTTAGATCTTTGGCCCATTTTTTGATTGGGTCATTTATTTCTGGAATTGAGCTTCAGGAGTTTCTTGTATATTTTTGAGATTAATCCTTTGTCTGTTGCTTCATTTGCTATCATTTTCTCCCAACCTGAGGGCTGTCTTTTCACCTTACTTATAGTTTCCTTTGTTGTGCAAAAGCTTTTAGGTTTCATTAGGTCCCACTTGTTTAGTTTTGCTTTTATTTCCAATATTCTGGGAGGTGGGTCATAGAGGATCCTGCTGTGATTTATGTCGGAGAGTGTTTTGCCTATGTTCTCCTCTAGGAGTTTTATCGTTTCTGGCCTTGCATTTAGATCTTTAATCCATTTTGAGTTTATTTTTGTGTATGGTGTTCTAATGAGATGGATGAAACTGGAGCCCATTATACAGAGTGAAGTAAGCCAGAAAGATAAAGAACATTACAGCATACTAACACATATATATGGAATTTAGAAAGATGGTAACAATAACCCTATATGCAAAACAGAAAAAGAGACACAGAAGTACAGAACAGACTTTTGAACTCTGTGGGAGAAGGTGAGGGTGGGATGTTTCTAAAGAACAGCATGTATATTATCTATGGTGAAACAGATCACCAGCCCAGGTGGGATGCATGAGACAAGTGCTCGGGCCTGGTGCACTGGGAAGACCCAGAGGAATCGGGTGGAGAGGGAGGTGGGAGGGGGGATCGGGATGGGGAATACGTGTAACTCTATGGCTGATTCATGTCAATGTATGACAAAACCCACTGAAATGTTGTGAAGTAATTAGCCTCCAACTAATAAAAAAAATAAATAAAAAATAAAAGGACTTTACTGCTGCAAGAAACATTGAGATGTATCTTTTTGAATTATGGAATTCTCCAAATATATGTCCAGCACTATTTATAGTAGCCTGGACACAGAAACAACCTAAATGTCCACCAACAGAGGAATGGATAAAGATGACACAGTACATATATACAATGGAATATTACTCAGCCATAAAAAAGAAATAATGTCATTTGCAATGGCATAGGTGAACTTAGAGATTTTCATACTAAGTAAAGTAAATCAGAATGAGAAAGACAAATATATGGTTTAACTTACATATGGAATCTAAAAAAAATGGTACAAATGAACTTGTGTTCAAAACAGAAATAGAGTCAAAAAAAAAAAAAAAAAAAAACATGATTACCAAGGGAAAAAGGGTAAGGAGAGATAAATTGGAAAATTGGGATTGACATATGTACTTGTGCTCTGTCATGTCTGATGCTTTGTGACCCTATAAATTATAGCCTGTCAGGCTCCTCTAATCATGTGGATTCTCCAGGCAAGAATACAGGAGTGGGTTGCTACACCCTCCTCCAGGGGATTTTCCCAATCCAGGGATCTAGCCCAGGGATCCTGCACTGCAGACAGATTCTTTACCATCTGAGCCATCAGGGAAGGCCATGAATACAGGAGTGGTTAGTCTATCCCTTCTCCAGAGGAAATTCTCGACCTAGAAATCAAATCAGGGTCTCCTGCATTGCAGGGGGACTCTTTATCAGCTGAGCTACCAGGGAAGCCCTGATATATACACACTACTATATATAAAATTGATAACTAATAAGAACATAGTTATAGCACAGTACCCTGTGATGACCATATGGAAAAGAATATTAAAAAGAGTGGATATATGTATCACTGATTATTTTGCTGTACCCCTGAAATTAATACACCATTGTAAATAAACTATACGCCAATGAAAATTGATTAAAAATAATGAATAAAATGACTTTTTTTAGGTATGACTTGTATGGGTTATGTGTTTCCAATTTACATATTTTAGATAACCTGAAAAGATTATCTCAAAAATATCTTTTATCTATCTGAAAAGATAAAATCTTTTTACATGATCTGCCTTTGTTACAGTAGAAGTTTAATGTTTGATTCTTATAATGTATGGATTTCAAAAAATAAACACTACTTAGTATAGAATATACTTTTTCCCCCCTGTCTTAGTATCAAAATTAGCTCACTATACCAAAGGAAATCAATCACTGAGACTTTGGAAAGGATAAAACACAAATCAGTAAATCAATGTCCGCATATAGAAATGACTTCAGTTGAAGATACGTGACCTCTTCAAAGTGCATCTTGAGCAATTATCCCATTAATGTGATGAATGTAGACAGTAATTTGTGATGATTTAAGCTTTGAAGTTCTATTTCCCTTTCAGATGTAGAGAGTTTGTGTTACTTTAATTATTTGGGTCATTGCTTTAATTCCCCATTTAGCATTACTTGTAAAAAGACCTTCTCATTTCTAAAATGTGGCCTTTTTAATGAAGTTCTTTCTACTACAGACTTTAACCTTTAAGTTCCCCATGCTATGGCACTCTATGTAAATAGCCATCTTAATAATGACATTTGGCACAACTCTGAAAAGAAGAGTAGCAAGATAGGAGAGAACTTGAGTTTTGTCTCTTCAATTTTAAGTGTATGTTATACTGTAACAAAATTTCTCTTGGACCTGAAAAAATATTCTTGGATATTTTTCTTTTATAATAATTCCTCTTTTCTGTCTCTATCAACCCATTTCCCTTCCTCTCTTCTGTTATATTTTACAGTGTAAGGTTTAAAAAGGCTAAATTATACACAAAACTTTGGACTTTTACTTGCACATATCTTAATATTACTTTCTGAGCAATGTTTTAATAATTACACATAATTCATGAATTGGTACTGTTTAAAATTTAAATGTATTTGTTTATTAAATATGTTTAATATATGGTGCTGAATTTTGTTATAATCTAAAACACCTGTATATGTGCATTTTCCTGATTGAGAAAAAAATCACAATTTAGTAATTTAATGAAATGTAAGTTCCCTCTGAAAACAAGATTTTGCTTTATATTAAGTTCTGTTTTATCATAGCATATCTATGTGCCATTATTCTTTAACCCTATTCAGTTCAAAAATTTCATCACAGAAATTTTTGTTGATCTTTTTTTTTAAACTTTCTGATCAATAGCTATGCATTCCTTGAGGACAATAATGAATTTAATTTTAATATAATTACCAATGATAAGTTGACAGAAAGAATTACATTGTCAAACTCAAGCTGAATTTTAGTTTTAATTTAGCTAAATTGGATTCTCCAACTTATTGTGAGATAGAACAGCAGGATGATTTTCTTTGAAGTCATTAAGCAAGATTTTACAGTGTCTAGGGTGATGTTTATACTTTGAGAGTCCAAATTGATAACTTTGGTTTATTTTTATGAAGGACTTGGGAATCTTCTAAAAGGAAATTCACTTTTAAGCAAAATAGAAACAAAGAAATGTACATATGATATTTACACAAATTATGCACTCTCAAATACTGACATTTATATCAAAATATATTTCCTCTTGTCTACCCAGCCATTATTCCATGGTAAAATCTTCAAGCTTGTCATTAACAGTAATAACACCTTCCATAGTATCCAAGTGCCCTGAACTCCAGGCTGCACCCATGACTTTTTAGTGCTCTAATCCTGTAGTATTTCAATACCAGAGGTTTTTCGATAGAAATGGAACCACACTGTGACACCCAATGCCATAATTCTTGACTGTCTTCCTTCCCACTTGACTGAAAGCTGAACCATCTATTGTATGTAAAGAGAGGTGTCCTAGTATACTGGATCCAGGGTGCATGTGAATATTTAACCATACTAACTGTGCAGTTGTTCCTTGGTACTTTTTCGTGATTGACTGGTTCATCTTTATCAAATCAGTTCTGTCAATGTACAAGCCAGTACATGAAAATAAGAAAAAGCAAATCTTTCCAATAATCCTGTATCTACCTCAACTAGGACTTATTTCTCTGTTCATCTTTACAGCTATAGTATTTCTGTTCTTTTTTAAATCCCTACTAAACAGGTTTTTGTTGCCACCATTCCTCTGAACCATTTCTGAGCCTCTAAATGTTGTATTTAATTGTCATATCTCAGAAATCATATTACTTTGTCTGTGAGCAACATTTGATTCTCCAAGTTAAGAGAATTGTTGTTCAGTCACTGTCATGTCCAACTCTTTGTGACTTCATGGACTGTAGCACTCCAGGCATCCCTGTCCTTCACTATCTCCTGGAGTTTACTAAAACTTACGTCCATAGAGTTGATGATGCCATTCAACCAACTCATCCCTGTCGGCCCCTTCTTCACTTACCCTCAATGTTTCCCAACATCAGGTTTTTTCTAATGAATTGGCTCTTTGCATCAGGTGGCCAAAGTATTGGGGCTTCAACTTCAGCATCAATCTTTCCAATGAATATTCAGGGTTGATTTCCTTTCAAGTTAACAGAACACAGCTATTTTGAACAAAATGCCTGTATTCAAAGTCCACTTGCGGTAAAAGATATTCCTATTCAATTATTCTTTATTTGTAACAAGATATATTTTCCAAATTACCTTTCCAAGTCCTCTTATGGCATGAGACCTGTCTAACAAGATAACCCTGCAGACAAACTGTATTAAAAGAAACCTCTCCAAAGAGAGTAAATAAGACCCATCTAACTACAATGACATGTAATCTTGTAAAGAAATCCTTCATTAATTCCTCATAACCACTGTGTCAGAAACTGCCAAATATTTCTTGGTCACTTGCTATTCATGAGCACATAGGATAAAATTTTTCCTCTGCTTTGCTCTGCAATTAGTTTTGTACCAGATGATTGCATTCTGGTCAGTATTATGTAGGAAGAAGTACAGTTGACCCTTGAATAACACAGACTTGAACTGTGTGGGTCCAAATGTAAACTGATTTTTTTTCCCCCAATACATACATACTTTACTACATTATCTTGGGGTTGGTTGAATCTGTGGATGTGGAATGGAAAAGGCAGAGAGCTAACAATAAGACTTAAATATTTTGAAGATTTTCATCTATGGGGGGTGGGGGTAGGATCAGGGAACAAATACTGCTGGCGCTACCAAGGGATGGCTGTATACAAAACCCTTTCAAGCTGGGCATAAAGATCCCTATGTGCTATTCTGTTATGTTTCACCTTCTGTGAAGGCTACATAGGCCATGTGTCTAAGATAATGGCATCACAGAATGACAGGAGACAAGAACACAGTGTCATTTCTTAGAGAGCCATGCAGCATGTATTGAACTGTGATTTAAGATGTAAATATTGTATGACAGAGATTTGAGAGTTAATTCAGTAGCCAAATATAAATGCATAAAAATGTTACACTTTTCTCCCATGTTGACACTCACATATCTATCATCTGAAATTCTGCTCTTGGGTTCCTTATTAGCATCTGCAAATTGAAATAACCAAAGTCTAATTCTTGGTTTTCATTTTTTTCTAACAAACTGATTTTCCCCAAAGTGTTCTCTCATTTTATGTGCAGTTTAGGCCAACAATCTTGAGTCAGCCTTGACTCTTCTCTTGTTCTTGTATACTATTATCTAGCAAAATATATCTCTTTGGGCTAAAATTTACAATATTAACAATCTCTATCCAAATATATTTCCTCTCCGTTGTTAACACCCTAACCATATTACCTCATACCAAGAACATTGTAATGACCTTCTAACTAATCTTTATTTTGAACGCATCATGCTTCTGAGTGGATCTATACAATGATTTTTTTTTTTTTTCAAACCAGCTAAGCCAAGACTTAAAGGTCTACGCTGGATGTAGCCCTGATCTCATAAGGAAAATTTGGGATGAGTCCTAGGAAAAGACTTCTGACCTAGCAATCAGTACCTACTTGTATCAGGTGTTAGAAGCTGGCTTGAGAAAGATGGCCAGATGTAGGCAGCGTGTATTCTTTTGCTCTTAGAGATGCTATATGAATGTGACTTTCTCCTTGCTTCTGAATAGAAAGCTCCTACAGATATATGATAAAGAATATTGAAGATTCTAGTGCACACTCTTAAATAACCCTATTTGTAACAAGTTAGTGACATTCCATGCATTGTCCATGATATCATTTCAGTTCAGTTCCGTTCAGTCACTCAGCCATGTCCGACTCTTTGTGACCCCATGAACCACAGCACGCCAGGCCTCCCTGTCCATCACCAACTCCCGGAGTCCAATGAAACCCGTATCCGTTGTGTTGGTGATGCCATCCAGCCATCTCATCGTCTGTCATCCCCTTCTCCTCCTGGCCTCAATCTTTCCCTGCATCAGGGTCTTTTCAAATGAGTCAGCTCTCCATATCAGGTGGCCAAAGTATTGTAGTTTCAGCTTCAACATCAGTCCCAGGACTGATGAACACCCAGGACTGATCTTCTTTAGGATGGATTGGTTGGATCTCCTTGCAGTCCAAGGGACTCTCAAGCGTCTTCTCCAACACCACAGTTCAAACATATCAATTTTTTGGCGTTCAGCTTTCTTCACAGTCCAACTTTCACATCCATACATGACCACTGGAAAAACGATAGCCTTGACTAGATGAAACTTTGTTGGCAAAGTAATGTCTCTGCTTTTTAATATGCTGTCTAGGTTGCTCATAACTTCCCTTCCAAGGAGCAAGTGTCTTTTAATTTCATGGCTGCAGTCACCATCTGCAGTGATTTTGGAGCCCAAAAATTTAAAGTCAGCCACTGTTGCCACCATTTCCCCATCTATTGGCAATGAAGTGATGGAGCATGACTAATTATGGCAGAGACTGCAAACATATCAGTTATCATGAAGCAAGGATATTTTGGAAATACATAGCCAAGAAGAGAATTAGTATAAATCCTTGCATATGAGGCTATAATTATAAAAATATGTTAAGATTAAAAAATAATATATTTTTTGAAGATAAATTTGTCAACTAATCAGTGAGACAAACTGAAAGGCCTAAGACTAATGATAAGAAAAACAGAGTATACTGGAGGAATCCAGATAAGAAATAATGAGGATTCAAACCTCTGTACAGCAATGGGGTTGTAGAGAGGGTGAGTGATAATAATGAAAGAAAATTATAAGAATTCTGTGATTTGGGAAAAGATTGGACATAAAAAGGAGCTACAATGTAGAACAATACAAGCTTTTAGAACTTTAGTGACTTGTGTAATCATTATCTGATACAAAGTTTGTTAAAAGTGAAGTAGTTTCCCATTTACATATTATCAAGGATCATTTTAACTTTGCAAAAATCAAGTTGAAAGTTTCATTGCTGCTCATAATCTAAATTTAAGCTGTGGCAAATGGAAGCTGATAATATATATATATATATATATATATATATATATATATGTATAGTCTGAAAGATAATTTACCCCTTACAATAGATTTTGTGCTTATTGTTCTAACCACATGAATGAACAGCTTAATGTACCAAAAAGAGAAAAATACAATATTGAAAGAAACATCATCAAGTCCATGATTCTAATAAGAATTGGAAGGCTGTTTGGTCTATAGCTTTTAAATTAAAAATCTAATATCTTTTAATCTACAGTTAAGTGCAATTTATGGGTATAATTGACCATAGTGATATAATAACTGATTTGGGACCTTCACACAGACATGCACACACACAATTCAGAAGTATTTAGCCTTACACCTGGAAATTGTATTTAGAAGATATAATTCAGGCTTATGTCATATAGCTGGGAAACACTGAAATTAAAAATGCTTTAAATGTAAGATAAATTATGGAAAAAGCCTGAAAGTAATTTGTTAGTTAGCTCCTGCTTACTCCTGTCAACTGACTACAGGGTCTCATTACTTCTCTCAGGCTATAATCACTTTACTTAAAAAATTGGGAATTCCCCTGGCAATATCAATAAGCTCAGATATGCAGGTGACACCACACTTATGACAGAAAGCGAAGAACTAAAGAGTCTCTTGATGAAAGTGAAAGAGGAGAGTGAAAAAGTTGGCTTAAAACTCAGGATTCAGAAAACTAAGGTCATGGCATATGGTCCCATCATTTCATGGCAAATAAATGGGGAAACAGTGGAAACGGTGAGAGACTTTTTTTTTTTTTTTGCTCCAAAATCACTGCAGGTGGTGACCGCAGCCATGAAATTAAAAGACGCTTGTTCCTTGGAAGAAAAACAATGACCAATTTAGACAGCATATTAAAAAGCAGAGGCATTACTTTGCCAGCAAAGTTACATCTAGTCAAAGTTATAATTTTTCCAGTAGTCATGTATGGATGTGATAGTTGGACTATAAAGAAAGCTGAGCACCAAAGAATTGAGGCTTTTGAACTGTGGTGTTAGAGAAGACTCTTGAGAGTTCCTTGGACAGCAAGGAGATCCAACCAGTCCATCCTAAAGGAAGCCAGTCCTCAATATTCATTGGATAGACTGATGTTGAAGCTGAAACTCCAATACTTTGGCCAGCTGATGCGAAGAACCGACTCACTGGAAAGGACCCTGATGCTGTGAAAGGTTGAAGACAGGAGGAGAAGGGGATGACAGAGGGTTAAATGGCTGGGTTTCATCACCAACCCCACAGACATGAGTTTGAGTAAGCTCTGGGAGTTGGTGATGGACAGGGAAGCCTGGCCTGTTGCAGTCCATGGAGTCACAAAAAGTTGGACATGACTGAGCGACTGAACTGAACTGAACTGGCAGTCCAGTGGTTAAGACTCTGCAGTTTCAGTGCTGAAGACCTGGTCTGGAAAATAAGATCTTGCAAGATGCATGGTGTGCCAAAAAATCAATAATTTAATTAAAAAAATAAAAACCTTTGGGAATTTCCTCATAATCCTGTAGCTAAAACTCTGTGTTTCCAATGCAGGTGGCAAAGATTCGGTCCCTGGTTAGAGAACTAAGATCCCACATGTGGCATCACACTGATAAATAAATAAGTTAATAAAATTATTAAAAATAAAATAAAAATATATTAAGACAAAATTAATTTAATTACTCTTGGGAAATATATCTGCTGAAAGAATCAGAATTAAAAATAAACCTCATAAGAGTGGATCTGGTACATTACACTCTCTTCATACTAGAAAAAAAGTAATAATGAAAGTAATAGAAATATTCTACTAATGTAAGTAATAGTTATATAAAATTTAATAAGCAGCAACCTCAAATAGACTTGGAAGGCCAGAAGCAAGAACTGTCACACATTCTAGTGGTAACACAACCCAACAGGAAGAAGGAAGACTCCTTTTCTTTTCTGGAAGGAGTCAGCCAATCAAAAGCCATGATTCTTTACTTTTGCCCTCTCACTTTATTCTGCCCCCCTACCCCCACTAGAAAAGACCTCTCCTTGCTTGTTGAGCCAGGGCTTACATGTGACTCCCCATGTTGGCAAATCTCTCCTGATCCTGACCTATCTTTGTTGGATAAATATCTGGCAATCTAATTTTTAGGTCAACAGATATTAGTATTATAAACTGCCTAAATGCCACGTACTCTTTTAATTACTTTATGTTTATTATACAACAATTCTCAGAGTATCCTTTGGTGGCAATTTTCTACATGAGGAATGGAATCTGTAATCACTTTAAGTACATATAGCATGCCAGTCATGGAGCTAGATTTCAAACTCAATGATAATATATTGGCTTCCTTTATTTGAAATACTCTTAATATTTTATTGTTAGAAATTATTTCTGACTTTGTGACATTTGATATTAATGATTCTAAGATTAACTTGCAAAATATGCCTCACAGATTATGTATGGCTATTTAATTGCTCTTTCAGATTTGTAAAGCAAGTGGGAATCCTGCCTCTTTTGATGTGTCTGATAAATTCTGATATCCAGTTTTATTTCATCTACTGCAGTGAAGCCCAGACCTGCTCCCAGAAATTCTGTTTCAATTTGCTTGGAGTGAGACTTACACATCCTTCAGTGTGTATATGTGTGTGTGTGTGTGTGTATGTTGTATTTTTTAAAGTTTTTAAAACACATTTTAAAGGGTATTTAAAAAAAAAATTCTAGGTAGTTAGTTAATCAAGATTGCCGGGAGAAACATCAATAATCTCAGATACGCCGATGACACCACCCTTATGGCAGACAGTGAAGAAGAACTAAAGAGCCTCTTGATGAAAGTGTAAGTGGAGAGTGAAAAAGTTGGCTTAAAGTTCAACATTCAGAAAACTAAGATCATGGCATCTGGTCCTATCACTTTATGGTAAATAGATGGGGAAACAGTGGCTGACTTTATTTTTTGGGCTCCAAAATCACTGCAGATGGTGATTGCAGCCTTGAAATTAAAAGACACTTACTCCATGGAAGGAAAGTTATGACCAACCTAGACAGCATATTAAAAAGCAGAGACATTACTTTATCAAAAAAGGTCTGTCTAGTCAAGGCTGTGGTTTTTCCAGTGGTCATGTATGGAAGTGAGAGTTGGACTATAAGGAGAGCTGAGCGCTGAAGAATTGATGTTTTAGAACTGTGGTGTTGGAGAAGACTCGTGATAGTCCCTTGGTCTGCAAGGAGATCCAACTAGTCCATCTTAAAGGAGATCAGTCCTGGGTGTTCACTGGGAGGACTGATGTTGAAGCTGAAACTCCAGTACTTTGGCCACCTGATGCAAAGAGCTGACTCATTTGAAAAGACGCTGATGCTGGGAAAGACTGAGGGCAGGAGGAGAAGGGGAAGACAGAGGATGAGATGTTTGGATGGCATCACCGACTCGATGGGCATGAGTTTGAGTAAACTCTGGGAATTGGTGATGGACAGGGAGGTCTGGTGTGCTGCAATTCATGAGGTTGCAAAGAGTCGGACATGACTGAGTGACTGAACTGAACTGAACTGAATTGTTCAGAAGTGCCTTACGCTTTGTGATACCATGGACTGTAGCCTGCCAGAATCCTCTGTCCATGGAATTTTCCAGGCAAGAATACTGGAGTGAGTTGCCATTTCCTACTCCAGAGGATCTTCTCAACACATAAATCTTCCCACAATTCTTGCATATTATGTATCATATTAAATTATGTGTAACTTATACATAAGTTGCATATAACATATAGTAGAGAGTCAGTTTAATCATTTAGTTATAGCTGTAATATATAGTTAAATTACCAAATATTAACAAAAATTGGGAGTCTCTGATTTAGAGACATTTTAATATTTTTTAAACTCCTTAACTCTGGTAACAGCATAAAGACAATAAATAATTAAGTAACATAAATAGCAGAGAGTTATATTGACAATTTGTATATTAGACAATTTATATTGACAGAAACAATCATATGTCTTTCCAAAATGGTTGTTTATATTTACAGTTCCACCAGCCATGTATGAGACCATTGTTCCATATCCTTACAAAAAATAGGCAATTTTCAGTCTTTCAAATATTGTATATCTTATTGCGTGTAGTGAAATCTTACTGAAATTTAACTACAATTTCCCTGAAGATGAAAGGTAATGGGCAGACTTTTATGTGCTTATATTTCTACATATTTTGTAATATGTCTCTTCAAAACATTTGACTATATTTGAGTTGTTTGTCTACTTATTGCTGGATCATGAGGTTTTTTTTTTTTTTTTCAGTTTATGATACAAATTATTTGTAGCACATACATACTTCAGTTATTCTCTCTAAGCAAAATGCAGGTATGCTTATTATTTATCATAAATTAATATGTCTTTTCTGGTGGCTCAATTACTAAAGAATCTGTCTGCAATGCTGTAAACTTGGTTTGATTCCTGGGTTGGAAAGATACCCTGGAGAAAGGAATGGCTACCCTCTCCAGTAATCTACCCTGGAGAATTCAATAATATAATATAGTCATTCCTCAAGAGAAAAGGGATAGCATGTTTGTAGTGAAGTCGCTCAGTTGTGTCCGACTCTTTGTGACCCCGTGGACTGTAGCCCACCAGGCTCCTCTGTCCATGGGATTCTCCAGGCAAGAATACTGGACTGTGTTGCCATTTCCTTCTCCAGGGGATCTTCCCGACCCAGGTATGGAACCCGGGTCTCCCTCATTAGAGGCAGACACTTTAACCTCTGAGCCACCAGGGAAGCTATAGCATGTTGTTTAGTGCCCATTTTAAAAGATTCAAATTCTCTAAGCTTGCAGCTCCCTCTCCTGGTGCTGGTAATCATCTGATCCACTTTCTTATTGCTCTCTGGGATTTCTGGGCTAGGGATGTAGGTTAAATTAATGCTGATCTGCTGCCTACCGCTATTTCCATGAGGAATAAACTTCTCTTTATTTCTCACTCAGGAATTTTCCTGTCAACTGCCAGCATCCATAAACGGTGGCAGCGCAACTTGTTAACTTGCAAGTAGTTTAAACTTTCAGGCCTTACACAATTCTGCACTATGACTTCATCTGCTGGGCAGTTGTTTACGATATATTTATATTTATATCTCCCCATCAATGCACTCTTATAGTCTCATAGTGATTCCCAAAGAGGTTTTGCCTGAGAAAACAAATAAGCAAGCATATGTGAGTCTTGGTTTTTAAAACATTCTGGTACCAATTGACAAAGCTTGTCCTGCATTATTTACCCTGTACTTAGGTGGTCATATAAGAAAATTAGGGAAAAATTCTCCCAGTGATTTGAATGTCAAAAATGAATCTTGTGTTTTTCTTTCTTGATATGTCCAAGGATGAAATATACATTGATTTATACACAGTAAACTATGGCTTGATATATGATCATGGACTTGTTGACTTGGAGATCTGTTACAAGTTTATATTCATTGCAAAACAGGTATTTAAAGCATATTTTGTGTGCTATTTTAATGTACACCAAATTTCACCATCATAATGGATCATCTTGATAATTAGGGATAACATGTAGCTAGTTGTTTATATGATTGCCAGTTTGCTTTCTCAGCCATATGGTACTTGCTCATTGTCATAACTAGCTATGACATATTCCTGAGTACTACTTCTGTCAGCAGTAGAGATCAATGCTGAGTTACCAATATGCTACTTTTCCATAAGAGAACCAGCCTGCTACCCGGATAGCAAACTGGTTGCACTGAGGTTTAATTTTCCCCAAATTACCAGAGAAAATATGTTTTCTTTGCTAGATAAATGAATTAATCTTAATATTGATTTACCTCTTGTGCTTCTGATGTTTCTGTTCATGTTGTCATATGTGGATTTAGTTATTAGGTTGTTCACTTCCCTACTACCTTACATGACATTGCTTTTGGCAAGTGAATAGTTGTAAAACAAAGGAGGCAATGAGCAACACCTGAAAGAAGCTTGTGGTCTTACTACACATGTAACATTTAGAAAGATTTGTAACAGAATATTGAAATATCAGTTACAGTGCCATCTAGGTAATGATAGCTTACATGTTTAAGTACTCATCTATAAAAGCATATCATGCACTTGAGATTGGCCATAGTACTTTATTGCAAACCAGAACTCAAATATAAGAACCAAGAGATGCAAGGCAGAATAAATACTCTCTCACGACTACCTTCCCCAATGGCTCAGTGGGTAAAGAAGCTTCCTGCAATGCAGGAGACACAGGAGATGTGGGTTCAATCCCTGGGTCAGGAACATCCCCTGAAAAAGGAAATGGAAACCCACTCCACTATTTATGCCTGGAAAATCTCATGGACTTAGGAGCCAGGTGGGCTACAGTCCATGGGGTTGCAAAGAGTTGGACACAACTGAGTGACTAACACTTTCACTTTCAGTACTACCTTAATTACATTCTCAGTTATCCTTAATTCTTATTGCCCCGATTTTACCCACCTGTGATTTAGAGGTATTGTTTCTCCCACATATTGCTGTATTTCTACCATGGAAAACAGTAATAGTTCCACTTAACTAGAGTTTGATACTATCTCCTTTCCATTTTGATTTCTTCACGCAAACTGGTCATTGCAGATTCTGAAACATCCACCACTGAAACAACATCAGTGACTTTTATAATTGATCTTTATTATCATAATCAAGAAGAAATGAGACTGCTATAGGGTAAGGGTTTTCTATTTGAAAGGCAGAAAATTCTCTAGGGCACCCAGATATGGCTCCAGTGATGATGAATTTTGTTTCTTCCTTATTACGGAAAAGGGTGAGCATCTGATCATTTGTATAATATTTATACCATGCAGTGTGGAAACATGTTTTTGGTTATTATTGTTTCTGTAATTTTTATAGAAGAGTGTATTTGAAAACTGATCATCCAAAGGGACAGATTGCGCAGGATGTTTTCCCTTTTTATGGAAAACTACCATTGCCCATCTAATATCTTGCTGTGTAGCAGAGGCTGGAAACCTAGCAACTACATTTCCCAGACTCCCTTGACTGCAGGTTTTCAAAGTAAAAGCACATATGTGAGGTTTAGAAATTATAAGAAAAACATAAGCTAGTATTCTACACCTGCAAAAAGGGCTAACTGCTTGGGAAGATGGAATAAATGATTTTTGCAGTGTCTTCTAGAACATGTACAATGCATCACCTTATATGATGCAGGAAGCTGGACCACTGGGGTAGCTTCCTGTGACTTCTACACCAACAGTTTCCTCTATTGGGTCCTCATTATATTTGTTCCCCATCCTGTTGCCCATGACAATAGTTTCGATGGCAACATATTTCTTCTATAAAATTCATTTTAATACAATGCCTACATCATTTTCTGTTCTCATAAAGAAACCTTGATTTACATGTCACTATCCATCTATTTTAGGAAATCAACAGTTCCTTTTTGATTTTTACATCAGTTATTTTTAGATTGCTTAGCAAAGACAATTATTCTTAATACTGATTATTTCTGTTAAGATATAATTTAAATTAAAATAAAAACATAAATAACAAATAAAAACCCATCTTGGAGAAGGAAATGGCAACCCACTCCAGTATTCTTGCCTGGACAACATGGACAGAGGAGCCTAGCAGGCTACAGTCCATGGGATCACAGAGTCGGACATGACTGAGCACACATGCGAGAACCCATCTGAGATTATTGATATTTGAGGTTATTAATATTTCTCTGAGCAATCTTGATCCCAGTTTGTGTGTCATCCAACCCAGCATTTCGTATGATGTATTCTGCATATAAGTTATACAAGCAAGGTGACCATAAACAGCCTTGATGTACTCCTTTCCCTATTTGGAACCAAGTCTGTTTTTCCGTGTCCAGTTCTAACTGTTGCTTCTTGACCTGCATACAGATTTCTCAGGAGGCAGGTCAGATGATCTGGTATCCCCATCTATCCCCCAAATTAAGAATTTTCCACACAGTTTGTTGTGGAAAGCAGTAGGCTTTTCCACACAGTAAAGCAGTAAAGTAGGCTTCACACAGTAAAGCAGAAGGCTTTGTAAAGCAGAAGTAAATGTTTCTCTGGAAGTCTCTTGTTTTTTCGGTGATCCGAAGGATGTTAGCAATTTGATCTCTGGTTCCTCTTCCTTTTCAAAATCTGGCTTGAACATCTGAAAGTTCACGGTTCACATACTGTTGAAGCCTGGCTTGGAGAATTTTGAGCATTATTTTGCTAGCTTGTGAGATGAGTGCAATTGTGTTGTAGTTTGAACATTCTTTAACACTGCCTTTCTTTGGGATTGGAAACTCCAATGCACTGGCCACCTGATGCAAAGAACTGACTCATTTGAGAAGACCCTGATGCTGGGAAAGATTAAAGGTGGGAGGAGAAGGGGACAACAGAGGATAAGATGGCTGGATGGCATCTACAACTCTATGGACATGAGTTTGAGTAAACTCCGGGAGTTGGTGATGGACAGGGAAGCTTGGCGTGCTGCAGTCCATGGGGTCACAAAGAGTCAGACACGACTGAGCGACTGAACTGAACTGAAGAGTTAATCTAACCTTCAAATGCCAGGCTGGATGAAGCATAAGCTGGAATCAAGGTTGCTGGGAGAAATATCAATAACTTCAGATATGTAAATGACACCACCCTTATAACAGAAAGCGAAGAAGAACTAGAGAGCCACTTGATGAAAGTGAAAGAGGAGAGTGAAAAAGTTGGCTTCAAAATCACTGCAGATGGTGACTGCAGCCATGAAATTAAAAGACCTTATTCCTTGGAAGAAAAGCTTTGACCAACCTAGACAGCATATTAAAAAGCAGAGACATTACTTTGCCAACAAAAGTCCATCTAGTCAAAACTATGGTTTTTCCAATAGTCATGTATGAAAGTGAGTGCTGGACAATAAAGAAAGCTGAGCACCAAAGAATTGTTGCTTTTGAACTGTTGTGTTGGAGAAGACTCTTGAGAGTCCCTTGGACTGCAAGGAGATCCAACCAGTCCATCCTAAAGGAGATCAGCCCTGAATATTAGTTGGAAGGACTGATGCTGAAACTGAAGCTGCAATACTTCGGCCAGCTGATGTGAAGAACTGACTCATTTGAAGAGACCCTGATGCTGGGAAGGATTGAAGGTGGGAGGAGAAGGGGACGATAGAGAATGCAATGTTTGGATGGCATCACCAACTAGATGGAAATTAATTTGGGCAATCTCCAGGGGTTGGTGATGAACAGGGAATCCTGGCATGCTGCAGTTCATGGGGTCACAAAGAGTTGGACATGACTGAGCAACTGAACTGAACTGAAACTTCCAAATTTGCTGAAAGGCATGCTGCATTCTATGCACAAAAATTTCTGTTCTATATTTTGGTGATTTCTGAATTCTTTAGTAGTTTAGAGTCACTTGCAAGACTCATTAAAACAGATTTCTGAGCCTCACCCTCAGATTGAATTTCCATAGATTTGGAATGGTCTATGTATTCATATTTCTAACAAGTTCCCAGGTAATGTTCATGGACCATGTTCATCCATGTTCATTACTAGTTCATGGACCATGCTTGGAAGCCACTGTTCTCTCTTTATTTTAATACTTCACTGGTTTTTCTTTTTCTGCAATTAAATGTTTAATAGATCATTTTACATTTTTCAACAGACTTTATATTTCATTTTTCTTTTCTAATGTAGACTCACTGCTGCTAAGACTCACTACTTGTCCCTAATTCCTTTTTTCTCTGCTAGCTTATTTGCCCAACCCTAATTATTCCTGGTAAATCTTTTTATTAGCTACCAGTTATTTTAATAAAATAGGTTGTTGGCATTCAAAATATGAAGCTAACATATTACTAATATTTTTTAAAATAATTATTGTTGAAAAAGTGTAAGCATAAAAGAACAAAACAGAAAACTCACTTTGGAAATCACGTGTGTGTGTACTTCTGTGCTTTTAAATCAATTGTCAAATCTGTCCCTAATATGCTTTAACTCTCTCCCTTTAAATCTGGTCTTTGTGATTATTATTCAAACATCTATCTTTCTCAAAGACAAATCAACTGTTTCAATTGGTCAATTCAATCTAACTGGCAATAAAGTTGATTAGATGGTTCTATGAAGAACTGACTAATTCTGTGAGTGTATAATCTGTCCTAGAGCAATTCATCATCATTTAGGGAACTTTTCTAATTGATTCTTTCATAGATTTTATTTCATTTCAAAGTAGAACAAACGAAGAATCAACTTGGTTGGTCAGAGACAATATAACCTGGTGTTTAAAACATAATCTTTTGGCATTCTGATCTACAAGCTGTCCATTTTCACACAGAGAATAAAGTTAGTGAATATATCTAATTTTAGTCTCTTGTCTAAATGATAATAATAGTTTTAATAATTAACAAGTAGTATTAAGAGAAGATCCCCTGGGGGGGGGGGGGAAGAGAAGATCCCCTGGAGAAGGGTCTGGCTACCCTCTTCCGTATTCTTGCCTGGAGAAATCCATGGACAGAGGAGCCTGGCAGACTACAGTCCATGATCTCAAAGAGCTGGGACACAACTGAATGACTAACACTTTCACTTTTTCACTTTCAAGTATTATTAATCATATTTTCTGGTGATCCTTTAAGTGAGTAGATACAAAATGCTTAGAAGAGTCAATAATTATTAAATAAAAATCCAACCTAACCAGATAAGGCTATAAATCTAGAATATCCTTTAGATTTCATGGTTCATTTGCATAAATTTAATAGTGGAACCTGAATGTCATTGTTGTTTAGTCACCAAGTCATGTTTGACACTGCGACTCCATGGAATGAAACATGCCAAGCTTCCCTGTCCTTGACTATCTCCTGCAGTTTGCTCAAACTCATATCCATTGAGCTGATGATGCCAGATAACCATCTTGTCCTCTGTTGCCCCCTTCTCCTCCTGCCCTCACTCTTACCAAGCTTCAGGGTCTTTTCCAGTGAGTCGGTGCTTCTCATCAGGTGACCAGAGTATTGTAGCTTCAGCTTCAGCATCAGTCCTTCTGATGAACAGTCATGATTGTTTTTCTTTAGGATTGACTGGCTTAATCTTCTTGCTGTCCAAGGGACTCTCAGGAGTCTTCTCCAGCAGCATAATTCTAAAGCATAAATTCTTTAGTTCTCAGCCTTCTTTATGGTCCAGTTTTCACATCTGTACATGACTACTGGAAAAACTGTAGCCTTGACTATAGGGATCTTTGTAGGCAAAGTGAAGTCTCTGCTTTTTGAAACACTTCTCTAGGATTGTCATAGCTTTTCTTCCAAGGAGCAATTATCTTTCAAGTTCATGACTACAGTCACTGTCCACAGTGATTTTGGAGCCCGGAATCATAGGCTGATGCAGCCTATATAAGCACAAGTCAGACATTGACTTAGGTCTGTTTTGGAAGTGGAACTTACTTGGTGAGGCAGCTCCATTCAACAGAGGACAGTTCTCTAGAGAAAAGGCACCTATGAAATTTAACAACTAACAGGGTGGGAAAAATAAAACTGTTGCTATTATTGCTTGTTTCCTGATTGCTTTAATGGAATACTTTGTGGTGAGGAAGGTTCAGTGTAATGTTTAAGAGCATATGTGCAGAAGCAAATGCCTGAATTCAAATTAAAATTCAAACACATAGAAATAGTTTGGGGCAAGTTAATTAACCTTTTGTGTCATACATTTTTGAATCTGAAAAGACACAGATGATATTGAAATAATATCTTTATCATAGGGCACTTGTAAAGGTTAAATCAGATCATAAATGTTAAGATTTCCAAACTGTGTTTGACCCAAATTAAGCAGTAAGTGAATGTATTTCATTATCATTCTTATTTTTAATCATTCATGAAAATATGTGGGAAGACAAGTGGGTAACAAAATATATATGAGGTACTCTCTCTCCTCAAAATAGAATAATACTGAGAATGTATTCTTACAACTGGCTTTTACAATTAAGAATATCTATGTCAGATAACTTTTCATGTATTCATAAATATAATACTTTGGTCAATTTCCCATAGATGTGTATTTTATATTTCAGCAGTTTTTAACAATATTGCAATAAAATGCTACATGTAATTTTTGTACAGAAAGAAATTACTGCCATTTTAAATATCTAGAATTAGAATTTCTATGTCTGATAAAAGTATGTTTTAGTTTTAGATGACTTTTGTCAGATGTTCTTCTGTAATATTTAACAGTATTTCTCTATAAAGTGTTATCAGAATGCTTATTTTCCTCAAAATGTAAATTTTTCCTTCAATGTACTCACTGTGAATATATATATACATATATATATATATTTTTTTTTAATATGGTATGTCAAAATATGTTAGACATGCAAAATTGTTCAATCCTAAAGGAAACCAGTCTGGAATATTCATTGGAAGGATTGATGCTGAAGCTTAATCTCTAGTATTTGGCTACCTGATATGAAGAACTGACTCATTGGAAAAGACCCTGCTGATGGCTGAACTGAACTGATTAGTAATATTTAATTTTTTCTTCAGCTATCTATGAAATAAATTGATAAACTTTCTTCTGTTCTTGCCCATAGTTATAAAAAATCACTGTGTTTATAAATGCATAAGAAAGTCTATATATGTATATATGCATATATATTAGCAAATTATATATCCATATTGTAATGCATCTTATAATTTTGGGAAACAAAAAAACTTTAGTTGCATAACCTCTACCATCAACCATTTATTTTTCTTTAATAAATTATATTTGTTTACACTCACTATTTCAAATTTCTCACTTCTATTTTCTCTCTCTGTTTTAAGTGCAATTGGATTTTCACATTTTGTGATGAGAGAAAGTGCAACTTATTATATTTATTATCAATTAAGCACATATAATTACCACCTGGAAAAAGAAGTAAAACATTAATAGGAGCCCAAAGCATTCCAGATACCTCTTACTAATCTCACTTCTTCAGTGTAATTAATTTGCATTTCTTTAGGGTTTTCTCTCCAGTATTTGTTTTTCAGTTGCTGAGTCATGTCTGACTCTGTGACTCCATGACTACAACACACCAGGTTTCCCTGGCCTTCACTATCTCCTGGAGTTTGCCCAAACATGTTCATTGAGTTGAGGATTCCATTCACCCATAATTTCACTATGTGCTTAGTTACTTAGTCATGTCTGACCCTGACCCTTTGCGACTCCATGGGCTGAAGACTGCTAGCTCCTCTCTGCATGGAATTCTCCAGGAAGAATACTGGAATGAGTGGCCATTCCCTTTGTTGTTGTTGTTTGGTTGCTTAGTTGTGTCTGACTCTTTGTGACCCCATGGACTGCAGCACAGTAGGTTTCCCTGTCCTTCACCATCTCCCAAAGTTTGCTGAAACTCATGTCCGTTGAGTCGATGATGCCATCCAACCATCTCATCCTCTGTTGTCCCCTTCTCCTTTTGCCCTCAGCCCATTCTTTCCAATGAATGGACTCTTCACATCAGCTGACCAAAGTATTGGAGCTTCAGCTTTTGTCCTGGCACTGAATGTTCAGAATTGATTTCCTTTAAGAGATCCTACAAATTTGGGCTGCTTGTTGATAAACTGTGCATCAAGGAGAGAATGAAGCTTGTTTCTTTGTGTCTGGCTTCACTGATTGCATTACATCTGTAAGATTTATTTTTATAAAAAGATTAAAAGAGTTCAGATGGCATTAGCGACTGGATGGACGTGAGTTTGAGCAAGTTTGAGGAGTTGGTGATGGACAGGGAAGCCTAAATTCGGTAGTCCATGGGGTCACAAGAAGTCAGCCACGACTGAGGGACTGAATTGAACTGAAGAAGTTTGTTATTTTTTATTACTAAATAGAATTATATTTTATGAATATATCTCAATTTACTTGTATGTTATAGTATTGCCTGACATTCATGTTTCTAGGATTTACCTATTACAGTTTAGTTTTGCAGAACCGTGTCCTTATTTCTTGGTGCAAATAGTGATGTATGTCTGAATACATGTGTTCAATTTCAGTAAATACTTCTAAACTTGAGTAGAGATTTTTACAAAGAAGTTGGGCCAATTTACTCTTTCACTGTTAAATCCATATTCTCATGAATTCTTTCTATTATAAACATTTGGAATTTCAGTCATCAGATTAGGTTCACAACTTTTAAAATTTATTTTTTTGTTGTTGATTAGTAGTGATGTTGAGAACTTTTTCAGATTAAGAGTTCAGAATATTTTCTTATTTAAAATGACCCATAAGTTCTCTTGATTTTGTAGTTTATTATTTTCCTTATTTAATTATAGACCTGTATCATTTATTGATAATATTTTATTTAAATAAGCTGCATATATTTTCAAAGGATGGTATTCATCTTTACTTTTTTTGGGGTACTTTTGTTATGTTTTTAGTATTAATATATTTAATTTTTAATGTTATGATTTTTTATATATTGATGAAAACATTATGTATGACAAAAACCACTATAATTTGTAATTAGCCTCCAACTCATAAAGATAAATGAAAAAAAATATTATGTACAAGTCAAGAAGTTATTTTCACATATTATGATATACAGTTTAGGTTTGAACTTAGACATATAATTTATTTAAAATTTTGTGTAGAGGGAAAAAAGCAATTATTTTATTTCATATATATATATATATATATATATATATATATATATATATATGAATATTCAATGGTCTCAGTATTACTTATTGAAAAATACTGTCTACCACTCTGTTCAGCATTTTTAAAAATTTATCTGTGTCCCAATCTACACTATCTAAATTCCTTCAGATTTATAATTTTCCTGGTACCTATAACAGCAATTATCTTTCGTTTTCTATTTTAAAACAATATTTTGACTCTTCTTGTTCCATTTATACCCAAATAAGTTTTGGAGTCTATTTGTTAGACTTTTTTGTTAAGATTGATTTAAATAAGAATAATTTTGTGACAACGAGCTTCATTTTCATACTGTCTTCTAAACAATATATGTGATATACCTTTGCTATTAGTTAGGTGTTTTTCTTTTTTATTTCCCTAGTTCATCTTATATAATTTTCTTTGTGCCTTGCACATTTTGTTGAATACTTTCTGGGTGTTTTATATATATTATTAAAATTAGAATTTACATGTATTTACATTCCCAAGTGTGCAATTTTTATATAAACTCAATAGAATTTTTTTCTTTTTGTGTTCTGTAAGATTTCTAAATCCAATTTCAAATCCTTAAATTTATTTTCAGTCTGTTGTGTGTTCCACATCTTTATGTTGCATATCTTCATGAAAAATGGAAGCTTTATTTATTTCTTTCTGATTTTGATAGCATCATTTCTTTTTCTTGCATTACTGAACTGCCTATAAACTGCAGTTAAATATTATGTTAAATTGGTGGTAGTTGTACTCTTTATTATTTTTCATGGCATGTTATATTTTAGTCTTTATAAAATAAAAATTTGAATTTATCTTCTCTAGTATAATTTACTCTATTAACTTATATTTTTACCTTTTCATTTTTGCCCATCTAAAGTTTACCCAACTTCTTAATATAGATATTAGTTCTTGAAAGAAAAACTTTTTTCTCACTAATATATGCCTCTAAGATTATGTAATGTCTTTTATAGCAATATAAAGTATTCATATATATTATTTTTCTTATAAATCTCTTAAATATTCTATAATTTAATCATGGGTTTTCTATAATGGTTTATTTTAGACCTTATTTTCCTAATTTACCAAACCATAGTCATTTTCTTGTAGTATGTTGTATGTGAACTTCAAACTATATTTTAATTGAGGTATAATTGATATATAGCATTCTATTAGGTAAAGGTGTAAATATAATAATTCAGTATCTGTATACACTGTGAAATGATCACTACAATAGTTATCTGTTACCATACAAAAAATATTATTTTTCTTGTTGTGATAAATTTAAGTATTTATACTCTCAGCAATTTTCAAGTGTGTATACACGACAGCATTTACTAACAAGTCACCTTGCTATATATTGCATCTCCATGCCTTATTTATTTATAATTGGAAATGTGTACCTCTTGACTCTCTTCACCCATCTCATCTTACCTCAAACTACCCCCAGCAACCACCATCCTGTTTTCTTCATCTGTGTGTTTTACTTTTAATTGTCTTATAGATTCCACATATAGGTAAAATCATACAGCATTTTTTTGTTTTCTCTTGGACTAATTTCACTTAGCATAATTTTCTCAAAGCTTTTCCCATGTTTTAGCAAATTACAATATTTCTTTTTTTTTTCTTTTTGTTGCTAATACTATTCCATTGCATATGCATACCACATCTTTATCAACTCATCCATCAATGAGCACTTGGCTTTTTAATATTTTGGCTATTGTAAATAGTGCTGTAGTGAACACCGGGATGTTTACATCCTTCTGAATTAGTGCTTTTCTTTTGTTCATATAAATACCTGGTGTAGAAATGCTGAATCATACAATAGTTTTGCTTTTAATTATTTGAGGATCCTTTGCACTGTTTTTCATAGTGGTCACACTGGTTTGTATTCCCACCAGCAATATAATAGTTTCCCCTTTTCTGCATATCTTTTCTAAGACTTGATATTTATGTACATTTTGGATATTAACCCCTAATCAGATATCTGGTTCATGAATATTTTATCCCCCTCAGTAGGTGGCCTTTTCATTTGGTTTCCAGTTTCCTTTGCTATACAGATATATCCTTTGATATAATTCCATTCATCTCTTTTTGCTTTTGTTACCTTTGATTTTGAAGTCAGGGGAAAAAAAACTCAGCAAGACTGATTTCAAGGAGGAATTGTCTATGTTTTCTTCTAGGGGTTTGATGGTTTCATGTCTTAGATTCAAGTTTTTATTCCATTTTGAGTTAATCTTTATGAGTGGTATAAGATAGCAATCTATTTTCTTTTGCATTTGATTGTACAATTTTCCCAGTTCCATTTATTGAAGAAACTGTCATTTCCCCAATACATATATTGTTGTCTTCCTGGTATTAAATTATTTGGAAATGTATATGTGGGCTTATTTTTGGGATCCCTATTCTGTTCCATTGACCTATGTGTCTATTTTTAATGCCAGTATCATAGTGTTTTGATTACTGTAGTTTTGCAGTATAGTTTGAAATCCCCATGTCTGTCTGTCCAACCCATCTCCAAGTGGCCCTTTTATCTTGTAGAGGAGTTGTTAAGCTAATTTTCAAGTCTTTTTTGAGAGGGAATTGACCCAGGTATAGGTGTAGATTCTTTGTGTCTATGGGAGGAGGTATGATCAGGATCTTCCAATGTTGCCATGTTGAATTTCCTCTTCCAATGATCTCAAATTAATTAATTTCTCTACTTGAGAAAAAAAATCCTGTATGATTTTGGTCTTGGGAGATTTGGTGATATTTGCTTTTATAACTAGTATATGTCACCCTTTTTACAACTGTTCTATGAGTATGAATCTGATGATGTTGAGTTTGTATCTCCATGAGTCTCCATGTAGATTTTTCCTTAAATTTCTGAAGCCATGTTTAAAGGCTTACCCAGATTTAGACTGTTTTATCTTCTTGTACTAATACCAGTATAATTTTGATAGAAATTACATCATCCTTAAATAACCCAGATTTAACATATCTACATCTTAATTGTACTTTTCAAGCACTTTGATCTCCATCATACTCATTCTCACAAATATCCTATTATTGTCCTATATTTAATTAAATATATAATTTAAGTCCTAATTAACTTGTAATTGTCTTCTTATTGCTCATACCATCATAGTGATGGGTTCATATGAATATACACACACACACACACACACACACACACACAAACACATATTTCTAAGGCAGTATTCAAGTGACAGTTCTGCTGTTTTTGTTTACATGTGTCTGGAATAAAAATACATTTATAAGTATTAATACATGTTTTAATTACATGTATAAGTATATAAGCCCTTTTCTTAATCTTCCTAAGAAGACATCTTATTTATTTTCTTGCTTAAAAGTTCTTATTTCTAATCATATATAAACTTTCTATGAGGACAAAATTTGTTTTTTGTTTTTTGGTGTATCCTGAGGGCCTAAGAAAGTAACACATTTAATATGTATAAAATAAATATAGATTCATTAAAAATACAAAATCATTATTGTTAACAGATAAGCTAATTTAGATCAAACAGGAAGTGAATGCAGTATATTTCCGGAGACAATTTCAAATCCCAGCTTTTCTACATAAAAAATTTGGGCCATTAGCAAATCACTTATAATTTGAGCTTCAGTTTCTTTATGTGTAAGATGAGGGTTAACTAGTAACTATATCACATAATGTAATCAAGATTATATTTACATATGTTCATATATTGTTTAGTATAATTTACACCATAAGTGAGGTTTTACTTCATTTTATCCAGCACTAGAATGATAATATATTAGCATACACTGAGACAGTATTATCATTGAATAAATTTGGAGATGAGTCAAAGTTTACTTTCCTAATCTCAGAGTTGTAGGCCATTTTTTTAAATTAATTTAGCCAGTTCATTCAATTTTTTTTCAAGCATAACTTGCCTTATTGTGTTTCACTTTGTGCTTCCTAGACATTGTGTTTTTTAATTGAAGGTTTGTGGAAAGCTTATGTCAAGCAAATCTACTAGCATCATTTTTCCAACATCATTTGCTCACTTTCTGTCTCTTTGTCACATTTTGGTAATGGTTCTAAGATTTCAACCTATATTATTATTATTGTGTTTGCTATAATGATCTATGTTCAGTGATCTTTGATGTTACTACTGTGACTTGCCAAAGGCTCAGATGATGTTTAGCATTTTTTAGCAATAAAGTATATTTAATTATGGCAATACATATATATTTCTTAGGCATAATGCTATTGCATACTTAATAGATTACAATTTGGTGTAAACATCCCTGGGTTGGGAAGATCCCCTGGAGGAGGGCATGATAACCCACTCCAGTATTCTTGCCTAGAGAATCCCCATGGCAGAGGAAACTGGCAAGCTACCATCCACAGGGGCACAGAGTCAGACACGACTGCATGGCTAAGCACAGCACAGGGTAAACATAACTTCCATATGCACTGGGAAAACAAAAGTATTCATATGACTTGCCTTATTCTTCAGTATTTGCTTTCTTGTGATCTAGAACCAAGCTCAAAGTATCTCTAAGATATGCTTGTATCTATTCCAGATAATAAAATAAAGAGCCAGGATCATGTTTTAAAAATTTAATCTTAGCACCTTCATGGGCTTTTACTTTCACAAGTGTATGGTTTTGTGATGGGCATCTCAATAACATGTTCTATGCTTTCATTTATTTTTATGTCATAAACATTATGATTCTAAGCAGGCCTATTTTCAATAGTGTCCCCCAAAACTTGTTTGTTAGGTTAGAATAACAGTATTCAGAACTTTGAAGCTGCATTTCAACCTCAAAGCCATGCTAACATTATCCATTTCTGTAGAGAGCAAATTCTGTAAAGTGAGATTCAAGTTACTATTAAAATTAGACTCTTTCTTTAGTGTTTCCTTGTTAGATTTCTTGGAAAAAATAGAAAGTTTAGCACAATAGAGACGTGGAGAAAAAACATTTGATTATTATCCTGCAAGTTATTAACAGTGTCAGAATAGCAGGCATAAAAAATATGCTTCAGGGAAAAGTGAGTAGGTAATGGGATTTATCAGCTCAGTGGGCATGTAAAATCTATTTGTTTTAATGGCATATTTTAACACAAACAAGGAAACATTTTGTGGCGACAAGCTTAATTAATTTGTTTTTGGTCAAGCTATACTCCTTTCCAAATTTAAAACAACAGCAATCAGAATACTTAAAATTGATTATGATATTTTACATTATTCACTACACATTTCAAAATGCCAGCCATCTAAATCACTGAATCCGTTCTGTGCAACTATAGCTGTGCTGGAAGATGTCATTTATAGCAATTTGGATAGCCTTATAACATTCATTAAATATATTGTATATGTGGCCCTATACTTTTATTTATGCTCAAGTTAATAACTACTATTTGAATCTAAGAGACAATACTATTTTGATTAAGTTGCCATGCCTACCAGCAATAAATTGATCATAAAGGCCTATCAGTGGAAAATGTTCTCAATTTGGAAAATTATACAGTTCAAAATTAGTTTAAATACATCAGAAAACAGTCAGTTAACAATGTTTGTCATCAGTTATTATAGAGATACAGGTTTCAGTGGAATGAATGCAACCTCTTTTAGGCAGTCATTGAATAAAAATTTGTTAAACCATTGTCCATACAATCATACTCTTATTGGAAATATAAAAACTGCAATCTGATATGAAATGAGATAAATTTTCACAATCATTTAACCTCCCATTGCCTGCAACATACTTCCACATTTATGCACCCAAGAGTATGTTCCATAATGATGAATATTGGTTTCCCTTTTCAATACTCTAATATAGCTCCTTGCCTTGAAATGGTGTTTTATAAAGCATTTTATTTTATTGTTTTAATGGATTATCTCATATTGTCTATGCTTATTTCATTTAAGTTTTAACCAAGGTTATTAGATCATCAATTGAAAGTACTACCTATTTCTGTCATCCTAATGATACCTCAGAGTCCAAGTTTTAAATGATAATATTTTGCTTCCACTTTAAATTAAGGGAAATTGTGATCCTTTAAGGAGACAAATATGAGAATGAGCCCTGAGGCAACTCAAGTTGTGAAAACACAGGCTATTACCCCAAGATTGCTGAGGTGTATATTCAAGGAGTGATTTCAGTGAGCCCAGACTCTTGTGTCTTCTCATACATAGAAAAGTACTAAATTCCTTAACTTGGGATTTCAAGTTTTCTTTAGCAAAAATTTTTTGAGGTTCATGATTACATTCCCTTTGTTGCAAAACTCCTGTATATTCTACCTCCCCACCTCGAATCCTAAGTGCAATTCTCTCAGGGTTATTTGAGATGCTGCCACATACAATTAAAGTCCTAAAAGTTCCCACTGAATAAAACATGACTCTCAACTTTTATGCAATGAGTTTTTTGTTTTTAAGTGATAAGTGGTAAGAACCAATTTTCAAATGTTAAAGCATTTTATGAGCCAAATTAGCAGTATTACACCATGTAATGCTAAATTCCATCCTTCAAACTAGAGGTTGAATTACCACTGACTTTGGGCCATTGAGAGGCCACTTGAGGCAAGAAACTTAAGATTCCTATAATTCCTTTTATCTAGCTGGAAGGATATACTAAGAAACACCAAAATTATTTAACTGCTCTTAACTAGGAAATTTAGTTATACCCTTAATTATTGTACTCAGACCAGCTCTTACTTTGAGATTTTTTTTTTCCATAGAGAGTCTAGAAAGGGCAAATATTAGAGCAGGTGAATATCAATTGTTAGATATGAGCAGAGAAAGGGGGGCAAGTTTCAGTTCTCTTCCATATGATCTTTATTTAGTACATAACTCAGCAAATATTTTCTATGAAGGACCAGGTAGTTAATATTTTAGGTTTTGTGGGCTCTAGGATCTCTATATCACTGCATCTCAAATCTGCCATTGTGGCATGAAAACAGCTATCACAAAATGTGACCAAACTGAGCATTTTCCAGTAAAACTTTATTTATAGAAACATTTATACAAACTCAGTTTTGGTTGATAGGCTGCACTTTTCATCTTCTGTCTTAGTAAGTTATGCTAGTCCTAATTTATAGTCTCAAGGCAAAAATGCCAAGGGACAAAGCTCCCTCCAGTTTTCTGCTTGTATCACATTATCCTTTTGGTATAAATAAGTCACATGATCAAGACCCAACTCAATATATGAGGAGACTAAGTCAGTGTATGGAAACAGAGAGGCATGATTTTTTTTTAGGATCATTACTAAAATAATCTATCAAAGGTAGTTATTTTAATTTTATTTGAACACTTTTTATAAATTATTGTCCTTAAAAATATCCATTAACATTTGCTGTAGTAATTTTTTATTTCATATATTTGTGTTTTAATCGGCATTCTTTGTAAAACGGCAATATCATGTTAATATACAACACATATTTAAATTTAATATATGCTTAATGTATTAAATATGCTTACTATAAGCTAATATTTAAACATGGATGTGGCAAACTATCAGATTAAGGATCACCATTTTTAGATAACTTACTTTCATCATTGTCTAAATCCGATAACTATACCAACTATGAAATCAAACTTCATGTTGATTAAATTTTTAAATATTTTCTCATTTTTAAGTTTGATTCATGTCAATGTATGACAAAACCCACTACAGTGTTGTAAAGTATTTAGCCTCCAATTAAAATAAATACATTAATTTAAAAACACTGAAAAAAAATATTTATTATCACTTAAGATAGGAGTTGACAAGCTTTTTGTGCCAAAGACCAAAGAATAAATATTTAAAGATCATGGAATGTATGGTCTCTGCCACATACTTTTCATCATTTTTGCTTTCTTTTATATTTTATAACCCTTCACTAATATAATAAAACATCCTTAGCTTTCAAGTCATGTCCAACCAGGACACAAAATGAAGGCTTGCAAACTATATTCTGCTGACCATGTAAGAAAAAAGTATTCTTTATCTGCATGTCTACTAGTTATCTCAATTTTAAGTAATAAAGGATGATCAATAGCCCCATAATACAAGTAGATTTTTTTCCATTTTATGTAAGAATATACATGTACACATACACTTATATACATGTACATATATATAGCACCCACATACATATATCTTGATTTTATTTAAACTTAGGGATGAATGTTTTCCTTGAAATATTGACTTTATAAATAAACCTATTAAATATTTGTTTAAAGTGATAAGTGTGCTAAACCACTTCAGTCATCTCCTACTCTTTGTGACCCTCAGGCTTGTTCATCCATGGGATTCTCCAGGCAAGAATACTGGCGTGGGTTGCCATGCCCTCCTCTGGGTAATCTTCTCAGCGCAGGGATGGAACCTGTGTCTCTTATATTTCCTGCATTGGCATGTGGGTTCTTTACCACCAGCACCACCTGGGAAGCCCCTTGAAGTGATATATACTATCTTAAAATTGGAATGTAGAAAATGACAAAATGGCAACTTTAGATGTATCCCTTTGTGTGTGAATTAGTCTATGTCTGCTCTTGCTCCATGCCACAGTCTTTCCCCTGACACCTCATATAATTGTGGTTGTCACTGTTTTATATAGACATTTGAATTTGCAATATCTGGCATAATTCTCCATCTGATCTCCATTCCAGACTGTCCAAATTCTGTCCATTCTGTGTTTCATCCACACTGAAATTCCTTTAGTTTTTCTAATATGGTTTGCAAATTTCATTGCTCCTGTCTTTAAGCAATCCCCTACCCAGTTTTTCTGGTTGAGTTCTACTCTTTATATCTCAGCACAATCTCCACAGCCTCAGAAACAGTTCTCTGATAACTCAGAAACCATACATGATAGCAATATTGAATTGTTGGTACAGCTAGTTAACATGTATATCCTTTTATTAAGGACTGAACAGTGTTAATACTGTATTTGTATGAACTGATTTCATCTTAGAAAAATCCTTAAGCACTGGGCACTATCATCCTCATTTTTCAAGAGTTGAGTCTAAAAAATAATAACAGATAAAGTTATTTTCCCAAGTATTGTAGTTGGTGGTTCATATTTTGAACTAGAGGTCTGACTCTTGGGTTCATGATCTTTCCCCTACTGGTTTTTCATCATTGTCATCATCAACTTCACCTTCAGCATCAGCAAAGGCAGTAGCACACTTTGCTTAAAAAAAAAAAAAAAAAAAAAAAAAAAAAAAGAAGTCAAATGATAACAGTAACTAAAATAACTAACATAAATCAAGAGCTTACATTGTTATGGACCCTATGTTAAATATATTCTATGAATAATTTAACCTCATCTTCACAAGAATACTTCAGAAACAGGTTTCTAGTAAAGGAAAATAGTAATGATTCTTTTGTGTATTAATAATTCCCATTATTTTTCCCAAATTCTTATTGTTATAGGAAAACAAAAAATCTGATATCTGTTTTTGTTTGTTTGTTTTGTTTTGCTTCCTGAAATACAGTGATTGTTTTGTTTACAATTCACATTAGCCATTAGGATTAATGTCACATGTTATATATTACCCTCAATAACTGTTGTTGTTGTTGAGTCACCCAGTCATGTCCGACTCTCTGTGACCCCATGGACTGCAGCACACCAGGCCTCCCTGTCCCTCACCATCCCCTGAAATCTGCCCAAGTTCAAGTCCATTATATCAGTGATGATATCCAACTATCTCATCCTCTGATACCCTCTTCTCCTTCTACCCTCAACGTTTCCCAGCATCAGGGACTTTTCCTGTGAGTCGGATGTTTGCATCAGATGACCAAAATACTGGAGCTTCAGTTTCAGCATCAGTCCTTCCAATGAGTTTTCAGAGTTGATCTCCCTTAAGATTGACTGGTTGGTCTCCTTTCTGCTCAAGTGAATTTCAGGAGTCTTCTCCAGCACCAAAGTTCAAAGACATCAATTCTTTGCTTTCTGCCTTCTTTATGGTTCAGTTCTCACAACCATATGTGACCACTGGGAAGACCATACCCTTGACTATACAGACTTTGTAGCCGGAGTAGTGTCTCTGTTTTTCAACACACTGTCTGCGTTTGTCATAGCTTTGCACCAAGAAGCAATTGTCTATGGATTTTATGGCTGCAGTCACCATCCACAGTGATTTTAGAGTCTAAGAAGAGGAAACCTGTCACTGCTTCCACCTTTTCCCCTTCTATTTGACGTGTGATAGTAGCACTGGATGCCATAATCTTAGTTGGTTGGTTTTTTTTTTTAATATTTAGTTTTAAACTAGCTCTTTCACTCTCCTTCTTCACTCTCATTAAGAGGCTCATTAGTTCCTCTTCACCTTCTGCCATTAGAGTGGTATCATCCACATGTCTGAGGTTGTTGAGGTTTCTCCCACCTATCTCAGTTCCAGCTTGTAATTCATCTAGCCTGGCATTTCTCATGATGTGCTCAGCATAAAAATTAAGAAAGCAGGGTAACAGCAGAAAAATTTCCACCTGGTGGCTCAGATGGCAAAGAATCTGCCCACAATGCTGGAGACACGGGTTCAGTCCCTGAGTTGGGAAGATCCTCTGGAGAAGGGAATAGCAACCCACTTCAGTATTCTTGTCTGGAGACTCCCATGGCCACAAGAGCCTGGCAGGCTACAGTCCATGTGGTGGCAAAAAGTCAGACATGACTGAGCAACTAACACTAATTAAATAGCCTAGTTTTACACATGGTAAGGCATATGTTTCAGTGCTACTCAATAACTGTAGCATATATTAAATCTCAACTGATTCACAGTACCCTAAAAACAATCTTGAGCTCTTCAACTCCAGGATATTGTCTTTAACTTATCCATACATTTTCCTAAATGAATGAAATTAACTGGTTAAAATCCCCTTGTAAAGTTGATAGTTTCACTCTAAATTCATAATCACAACATTCAGCTTAACATTTGATAGTTATTACATGTGTGCATGTATGTGTCAGTTGCTCAGTCCTGTCCAACTCTGCAACCTCATGGACTATAGCCCACCAGGCTCCTCTGTCCAAGGGATTCTCCAGGCAAGAGTACTGGATGGTTGCCATTTCCTCCTCCAGGATAGTTATTATTCTATATGTCATTAGAGAATACCCTGATGCTGGGTAAGATTGAAGGCAGAAGGATAAGGGGACAACAGAGGATGAGATGGTTGAATGGCATCACCGACTCAATGGACGTGAATTTGAGCAAGTTCCAGGAGTTGGTGATGAACTGGGAACCCTGGCATGCTGCAGTCCATGGGGATCACAGAGTCAGACATGACTGAACAACTGAAAAACAATGATACAGTATAATATTTGAAATAGTATAAGATTATTTGAAACTGGTTTTTGAGCTATATGAATCATCTTGCATTCAACTATTTATAATAGCTCAAATCTGGAAAGAAATGTGTACATAAACAGGAAAACATATCAACAGGAAAATGATTTACTAAATGTGTACACTCTTACAATCCAATAGTGCTCAGCAATGAAAAGAATAAACTGTAGTGAAGACCATAGTGATATTCATAAATTTCAGTAGCCATATATATGGGGCAAGGGAAAAGCCCGGTATAAATATATATATATATTTTCTTTTTATGAAGTTCCAGGAATTGCAACATTGACTTATTCTCAAAGAAATCAGAAGTTGAAACAAGTAGTTTCTGAGTAGGGATTTTGAGGAAAAGAACTAAAAAAGAGATGAGAAGAGGTTTCTATAACTTACTTTAGGTGTTAGTTAGATCAATGGTTCTATAATTAATTTATTGGTTGCTTGTATCTATATTGATGATCATCAAAAATCATTGTCCATCTTAATTCTATAGTTCATTGTGTGTCAATTATAGTTTAAAAAGTGGAAGCGTTTTCACCATTCTTCTCCAGTTGCTACTTCATTTCCTGACCTACCCGTAGCCAAACCCCAAGAAGAATTTTCTAAAAAAAAATACTATATCCATCCATTAGAGAATGAATGTTACTTCTCATTCATTAGAGAATGAATATCATTTCTCATTTATTAGAGAGTGCAGTGAGCTCTCAAGCTGTCTGATCTTGTATTGCAGAATCTTCACCTCATGTGACTCTTCATCAACGTTCTTCACAGTTGACTTATGTTGTATTGTTGTCTTTTTCTTGACATACTTTACTCTATTTACCTGGTTTTATGCCACAGTCCTCCCACTCTCATCTCATCCGAGGTCTTCCTTTGGTTACTTTTTGTTTTTACTTACTTCTATCTCTGCTCTTCAAAATTTGCCCTTAACATCAATACTGCACTTCTTTTAATTTCTATATTCTATTTAAATGGTCTCATCTATTTTTATGGCTTTAAAAATACTCTCTATGAAGATGACTACTGACTTGCACTTGAAGCCTAGATATTTTAGAGTCATAAGTCTTATTGATCAATTGCCATGCTTGAATATTAGACTGATATCTCAATATTTCAACATATCTAAAATTTAACACGTGGGGCTTCCCTTGAATGGACTTTGTCCCAAACTACAGTGTGTGTGTGCGTGTGTGTGTGTGTGTGTTAGTCGGTCAGTTGTGTCTGACTCTTTGTGCCAGTGTATTGTAGCCTGCCAGGTTCCTCTGTCCCTCAAATTCTCCAGGCAAGAATGTTGGAGTGGGTTGCCATTCCCTTCTCTGGGGGATCCTCCCACCACAGGGATCAAGCCCAGGTCTCCTGCATTAAGAGAGATTCTTTACCATCTGAGCCACATTACTCTAAATATATTATCTACATAGTTCCTCAAAGGAGACAATTGGAAGTCATATTTTATTTCCCCATTTATTTCATTCATATTTAATGAATCTAGTCAACTTTAGATGATAGATTGATTGATAAGCAGGGAAACATAAATGTTTATAGGTAATAAAGATATATTCCAGTAAAACCACAGAAGTGTTTCAGTAGCATTACCTAGCTACATTTTATTTTCAGTAAGGTCCAACTTGAAGATAATTAAATGTGATATGTATTTAAAACTAAGTTGAAATCATAATGTTCCATGCAAGCACTAACAGTATGCAGACAAATCAAAATGTAGCTTCAGTCATTATTCATAGCTTTAGATGATGATTAAAAATAATGCATGCTTTCAAGCATGGTTACATAAATATATAAATATGCCTGTATCTTCTTATTCCTAATACATAAGCTATTGGTATAGACCCACCTAATTCTAAATTAATGGAGTGATAAGCTTCTGTTTTTTTTCTTTTTCTTTTTTTAACAAATGCAATATGCTATGCAATTTAATATACTTGTAGTTCTCATTATAACCAGAAGTCAGTTCAGATGAAAGTAAAACTTTAAAATATCATGGTGATATGTGAAGCAAAATAATTGCTGCTCAATAATGCAGAAAATAATGTCTATTGGGAGCATAAAATTTAGACTAACACCTGAAGCACATTCCTTCACCCTCAAATTTATTAGCACATTTTGCATGTTATGCCATGGTTAAATAGCATTAAGTAAATTGCTAGGCTCCAAAATGTAAAAATAGATTTAATTTACACCTGTGTTACATGCTCTGTATGTTTGCTTCTGTTTAGTATGATTGAGAACATGGAACTATGCAATTATCCTGTAGCACCAATTTTTATAAATTCAAATCACATAGAAAGAAAAAGCTACCTTTTTCTGAAATGTAAGTAAAGGTTTATAAAAATACATTCAAGGCTTGCTTTTTTTAACTTTGACATATATTTTGGCTTTGTTTGTCACATAAAGAGTTACAGTTTCTTGTGTAACAAGTATCATGACAAATAAATTGTGAAACATAAAGGTATTGAAATTATAAAACTGTAAAAATGTATTGAAACATAAATGTCAAGCTATGTAGTTAAGAAAAATAAAACTTCTCTTATATCTGTGAAATGTTATTTTGCAGGATGAAAATTAATGATTGCTTGTCTTGTTTTTCAGTTGCCCTAACATTAATCCATGGAAAGACTTGGCAAACACTTAAGTACTCATATCACTACTTTCACACCCATATATTTGTATTTTCATGAAGTGAGCACTTCATAATAATTATTTATTATTTGAATATGTCCTTGGAGAATTGTGATAGTATCAGCAAATATTTTCCCTTTTTTCTCCATTATAGGATGTATAATTTGAAGGAGATGAACCTACAGAGCTAATTACTTTGTGGATACAGAAAATTAGGATCTCTATCTGACAAATAGTTAAAAAGAGTACAGTAGCTTAAAATAAATGTTAGATCATAGGGAAGAAATTATTTAGAAAAACACTGCCCACGTAGGGAAATTGAGCAAAATCTTAGGTTTTCCTGATTTTAATGTCTTTCTGTACTTAAAATAAATTTTATAAATTTATTAATGTAAAGAACAAATACTTAAAATCCAATATTTTTAACACAAAAATAAAAATATCACTCATAATTCTTATAACTTTGTAAATCCTTACTTTGTAAAAAAGTAAGTATACATGAATGAATGAATAATATGTTTCTAAATCTTCCTTGTATATACCAAATTTCTCACTTCTGGTCTTGTTCCAGTGTTTTATCTTAAGTGCTGAAGCAGTAAAGTGCTAAATATCATACAATAAATATATAAGGAAAATGAAGTAAAAGATATGTAAGTAATTCAGAGTCACAAAATTAGTGAATGGCAGATAATTCTTCAGATATGACTGACTTAAACTCTTTGCTCTTTGAAAACTACACTGTGTCATCTTCATATTAAGGAAAATACCTAACCTCTTGTGGCCATTGAAAAATCCACCATAATTTTAATTACTGTCAAATTAGATGATTTGTTATAAAAATCCTAAGTGTCATGGTTGAAATCAGTCTTAGTTTCTAGACTGCTGTATGCAAGGCAGAAATTTTCTTATGAGTAAGCAATGACTCCTGAAAGAAAGTAAAAGTAAAATTCTCACTGATAAAGAATATAAAAATAAACTGATTTTCACACTACATTTTTTTTCAAAAAAAATCGCCTAGATGATTATGTATACTCCAATGTTATGACAAAACAAAAATTGTTGAAAATATCAAATATATTCTATCATTTAGAATTCTTTAAATTTAAGCCTAAAAAATCAGATTTACATCTAAGAAAGATGAAATTCTGTAACATTTTCTGGACTCTACTAAATAAAGTTAACCATGAAACTGAGCTAATAGAAAAGCATATCCAATTATATGATAAATGTTGATCTGAAACGGTTGATAAACAAAATAATCATATAACAAGTTTCACCACTGATAGACATTCATTGAATAATCCATTCAGTGTTGTGACAAATCTATGTATAAAGTACGTGTAATTTGTGTGTGAACCAATGAAGACAATGGAGAAAGTATGCTAATTCATTTCAAAGAGCTCTAGGTCAATTAGCTCTACAGTTAACTGTTAACTAAAATAATATACATTATAGTTAATTGTTTATAAGTCCAACAGAATTTAATATGTGGAAATTTATTTCAGTGCATTTTATCTAATAATCATACTTATGACTAAGCTACTAAAATCAAAAACAGGAAGAAAAAATTTTGATAGTTCTTGGTCTTAAAATGAGACAGAGTGACATTAAACCACCAGAGATTGAGTTAAGTGATTTGCTCATATTTGTAAGTTTTTCAATTATTTTCACTAATTATGGTAGGTTAAGTGAATAATATGTTTTTCTTATTGCTAATTTTCATGAAAACAATATCTTCTGAACTCTATTTTTTATTGCTTTAAAAAGTCCACTTAACATAGTTGCAAAAAACATCAGGTTGTACATAAGGATTCTGCAAACAAATTTTCTACATATGAAAGTCATATAAAAGTAAGAGTGAGCCCCTCAACACATATATTCAGCTCTTAATTTACCTCTTCAAAAGCAAAGGATGCAGCACTATTAACTTTGTCAGTTAAATCAATTTACAAACCAGTTTCAAATTAAAATACCTCCATATATACAACTGGCTTCCTTGGTGGCTTAGTGGTCAAGTATCTGTTGGCAATGCAGAAGCTGCAGGGAGATGTGGGTTTGATCCCCCAGTTAGAAAGATCCCCTGGAGAAGGGCATGACAACATACTGCAGTATTATATATCACTATTCTTTTCATAGGTCTTATTACTGTAAGTGTGTGCTTTCCTAGATTTCAAACTTTTATGATTCTAATAGCATCACTTGTTTTTATAAATGAAATCAAACCTACAAAACTTGGTGCACTGTGACAAGCTAGAAGGGTGGGATGGGGTGGGAAGTGGGAGGAAGGTTCAAAAGGGAGGGGATAAATGTAAACTTATGGCTGATTCATGTCGATGCATAGTAGAAATCATCACATTGTAAAATAATCATCCTCCAATTAAAAATAAAGAAAATTTTAAAAACATACATTATATATTTGAAGACAATGACAAAGCAAAAGAGACACTGCTATCAATTTAATAAACATAATTATTTGTTATGCTATTATCTTTGTGACTGCTCTGTAAAAGTTGAACTCTAGCTAGGACAAACAGAATAATTACACCAAATTTAAATGTACCTGTGAAAGTTTATTCCAGCTACTTGGAAAAACAGGTTATGGCTGCTGCTGTTATTTTTGCAGCTGCTGACCTAGAAGTCCATTCTCTTGAGATCTTCAAGTTGTAGTTGTTGTTGTGCAAACATTAATTCAGAGAGAATAATAATTATATAAAACATTTATTTTACATCTACGTGTGTACATGTGTATGTACACACATATATATCTAAGTTTTAAGGAGTTTATTTTTTTAACCTCCTTGAATAGCAACAAACTAACAAGGCATTATCAGAATTCCTGGATTGTCTGTAGAGAGCCCCCAAGTGGGTACCTTCAGTTGTTCAGTTGTTGGCTTTGAATAACTTTTTAGCAGCCTTGAGATGATTGAAAGAAAGTCTTGAAAGGCAGTGAATATTATATTTTAATATTTTCCAAAAAAATAAGTGAAAGAGTAAAGAGGTATGTGATCTTTAAGTCCTCTGGTTTTGGGTACTTATCTTTTGCCACTGCTCCTGTTTTCAAACAAAGTTGAGTTTGCGTTGTCAGATCCTTGGAGAGAAGCGGGAGAAGAGAGAGAAGGTCTGCGAGAATGACAAAAGTTATTGAGAAGGCCTGGGACCTGGGATCCTTTGCTGCAGCGTTGCAGAGTTTGCACTTGGACACACCTCTCTTCTAGCTACAAAATACGAAGAAACTATAAAGTGAAAGTGAAAGTTACTCAGTCGTGTCCGACTCTTTGCGACCCCATGGACTGTATAGTCCAGGCCAGAATACTGGAGTGGGTAGCCTTTCCCTTCTCCAGGGGATCCTCCCAACCCAGGAATCAAGCTGGGGTCTCCCGCATTGCAGGTGGATTCTTTACCAGCTGAGCCATAAGGAAAGAAATTATATGGGGCTAAAAATAACTGTGCATGTGCAGTTGGAGCAGATTCTAGACCAAAAGACACAAGACAAAAACCCAACTGCCCTTTCTGAAGAGCTGGAGCAGAGACTGGGTGATGGGAACAAAAGCAGGATACTTCATATGCCCGCTGCACTCAACACCACAACCAGGAGTGCAAACCATTTAAGCCACCCCTCCAGACAGATCCCTGGACACACTCCTACCCTCACCCCATATAGGGAATAAGCTCACACCCCCACACTCCCTCCCCACGCACACACCTCCGTGAGTGAGCAAGGGAAACTGTTACTTGTTTTCACTCCCTCCTGCAGCCAGCTCAGGAATACCAAAAAAGCCTTGCTTAAGTTTCTCCTCTGGCTTCTGTTGATTGGGGAAAGTCACTATCATTACCATTTCCCAGGAAAAACACATTATTGTAAAAGACGCTCTTGTTTTTGAGCCATACTGTTGATTTTGAAGTCAACATGAGTCGTTTCTGAAAGTATTTGTAGTTGAGATTTATTTAAAATAGAAATAAGGAATGTGGAAGAAAAAAGGCACAGATAAAAAGGAATTAGAAAATGTAATTGCCTCTTGTCTGCTTCATTTAGACAAAAATTATGTTCGACTATAACTGCTCTTATAATAAAACTATTTTACTTTATATTTCATTTCTCTATTGGTATACAAAAGCATATACTTATATTATTTGCTACTTAAACTGTGATCAGCAGAATAGAATCACTGGAACCATCATTGAGTTGAGAAAAAAAAAAAACCAAACAACTTCTTCTTATAAACAGAACCAGAATTTGCCTTTTAACAGAATCCCATATGAGTCATATGCGCATTATTAGTTGAGAAATACTTTCTATAGACTTTGAGGGCCCTATCATTGAATAAATGTGAAGTTCCACTCTAAAATTAACTATGTGGTTGTTTATACTATTGTTTTCATAACATATGAGGGTTAAATGATATGTTGTACCTAAAAATGTAAACAAAAGCAAATAAGTCCCATGGTACTAGGGACACAATTATAATCCGTACCTTTATCAATTATATATGCAATTACAATGATTTTAATAATAAAAATGAAACAGTTTTTATAACCAATTATTATCTCAGTATATGTTACTGGCCTACATTCAAATCTGAATACAAATTACACAACAAAATAACATATAACACATAGAAAGGATAATCATGGCTAACACATAAAGAATTGATAGTAGAGAAAATATAACATATTTTGTTCATGCACGTGATTAATACTAAAGGGCTTTTTTCATCAACTTCTTCTGACTCATTTGCCCTTGGTGTCCATACCTATGTTGACCACAGGAATAAGTCAAACTTCACTCTGGCAAGGTGAGTGATTTATAGTTTTCATCCTGAAATGTAATACCTGAAAGTGATTGCATTGTCACAATAAACCATTCTCAGACCATCCCTCTCATCGAATGCCATATACCAATTGTTTATTTTACAACAAAAGCCATTTAAAGTTTTGACTCAACTAATAACAGTTCTCTGAAACAGTGAATCTGGGAAGGACTGTCCTCTGCTTTTATAGTGGAAACTATTAAGATTTGAGAGAATGCCTTTATTTTAAAGCACCATTTCTACTCTTGTAACCATATAGCTATTATTATTTCAGTGACTAGAATGCAAATGGATAAAATGTTAAGCCCCATTCCCTCATGTCCTCCTCTCAATAGAAAGGAGTAAATCCATACAGATATAATGCTAGAGGAGAACAGTGATCCCTCCCCACTGGAGTGTAATTCATACATTTTCTACCTGAACATTCCTATAGAAATGTGGATTGCTCTGACCTTGTATAAAGACAGGAGTGAAGTTTGAAAACATTGTAATAATTTTCCAGCAAATACACTTCAGAAAGTACATAGTTCCCTATTGGCTTCAGGTAGTATCTATATTTTTAATGATAAAATAGTCACTACCCTCCATCACAGCTGGTATCTTTCTCTACTTTTATTTTTATCAATTTCAATCACATAATTAGCAAAAATTTAAGCCACAGTTCATCAATTTAATATTTTATTAAAAGTTCTCAAAAAGCTGTTTTTACTTTCTATTTTTAATCTTTATTGGAGTATTTATTTCAGAATTTGGCATATTTGCTCACTTGTTAAACCACAGGGATAAGTTAGCATTTATTCCTCTTTTTTTCCCCTCTTACTCCCTTCATCTACTGCATCAGTAATACATACATCTCTTTCTATCACAATATATCCTGAACATGCTCACATTTTCTCTTTTATACTTAACCCTTGCACAAATTATCATTGAAAACTATCTAGGCCATGCAGTAGCTTTCTTATCATTCTCCCGGCTTTCATGTTATTCACAGGTTATTCACATATTTTCTTAATCACATCAACATTCAAAGCATAAATTGTATATATATATATATATATAACCAAACCAAACTGTCCATTGCAATGGATTAAAATGCATTCATAATAAAATCCAAACTCGTCAACTTAGTCTGTTAGATCTAATATGTCTTTGTTCAAGATTTCATCTCTGAAAACATCTCTGATCTTCCTCTCCATACATAACTCACTAAACCATAGCTTGATAAACCGTCCGCCACATTGGCTTTCTTACTGGTCCTTGATTGTACTGAATATTTTTGTCTCTTCAGGGCCTTCATCCTATTTCTCCTACTTGATAAGTTATTCTGTTTTAAAAGCTAATTCCTTTTAACAATCACCTAAATGTCACTTTCTGCAGTTGGTCTTCCCTGACCTTCCAACATACAGTCGGTTGTCTTTTATATCTATCTGTTGATTCCATTTATCACAGCAATTGCAATAACTGGTGTGTTCTTACTTATCCAGTTATTTGATTTATGTAGTGACTATCTTTGTTAACTGGACAGCAGTATCCAAGAGAAGTGTGATTTCTTCTATTTTATACATGGTTATATCCTAAATATTTTGATGGGACTGTTACCAGATAGGGAGCGTCAACGAGGACCCTGCTTCATGGCCTCGATTCTTGGTAAGGACACATAGAAGAATCCGAGGTTGTAACCATGACAAAACAAGTTTACTTAAGAAAGAGTAGAAATAACACCTCAAGGGAGAGGTGGGCCAAGCCAAGAGCGGCCCTGGCAACAGAATGATGAGGTGCAGGGGGTTTTCAAGACAGGGCTGTTACATATTCATCTAGATGGGCGTGGACTGACAGTTTTGATTGACAGTTGCAAATTACATAAAAATAGGCTCTCTTGCACATGTCTTTCCCATGATTTAGTCTATTATAATCAGATGTCCATATGTATAGCATATTTGTGAACAAGTAATGGGCTCCCAGCTGCCTAAGCTCACTTGAGAAAACAGCTGTGAATCAATGGTACATGTGCCAGAGTTGAAGAAGTCTGTGTGGTTAGTTTCTATCCACTGTGTTTCTAGGGCATGTGCATCTGAGTTGGAAAAAAATTTCTCTGGTTATTTTGTAGCATACTGGTGAACTCTCCTGGGCCACTCCGCTTGAATATTTTTCAGTTAGGCCACCCCAGGTTGCTGATGTGTAGCTTCCTACCTAAAAGAGACACAAAGTGAATAGGCCATATTCAGTGTTTGAGCTACATATGTTGTTATTATGACTTGGATATTGAATGCACAGATGAAGATTTTAGCCAGCTGTGAGAAGCTATCAAACTCAGAATTATCAAACTAAGATAAATCGATTTCTACCTGATATAAATTTTCTTCATAGAATCCATATTCAGGTGATATTACAACTCATCTTTTTTTTTCCTGATTAAAAATATAATTATCATTTCCCTAATAATGAGAAAGTCAATCTCAGTCATGTTACTTTGTGTCCTTTCCTAGAAAGGTAGAAGGAAGAAACAGCTAGATAATTTGAGAATTTCCTGGGACTTTATCATGGCCAATTTTGCACTTCCTTTGTGGCGGTTTCCTTCCAAATAATAGACACTGAAAACTTTTGTAGGTGTAAGAACTGTCCATCATAAGAGTCTTCTCAAACGAATTCAGGTTCAAAATCTATACTAGGTGGTAGGGAAATTTTTCCAGTATGGTGATGGACAGGGAAACCTGGCGTTCTGTAGTCCATAGGATCGCAAAGAGTTGGACACAACTCAGTGACTGAACTGAACTGAACACAAAAGCTATTAGTAACCCCTAAATCTACATTCTTGTACCAAAACACCTAGGCATAGCCACCTTTTTAAGTAACAAAGAAGAAAAAAATAAGTACCTCATTACTTTACCTTCCTACAGCAGAAACAAACACTCACACACACACACACACACACACATATGTATACTTATATTGGCTTCTCAGTGCCTCACTGTAACTCAAACAATAAAGAATCTGCCTGTGATACAGAAGACCAAGGTTCAGTCTCTGTGTCAGGAAGATCCTCTGGACAAGGGAATAGCAATCCACTCCAGTATTCTTGGCCTGTAGAATTCCATGGACAGAGAAGCCTGGCAGGCTAGAGTTCTTGGGGTCACAGAGTTGGACATGACTGAGTGACTAGCACATACACACATGGGCTTCTCTGGTGGAACAGATAGTAAAGAATCCGCCTGTAGTGCAGGAGACCCAGGTTCAATCCCTGGTTCAGGAAGATCTCCTGGAGAAGCAAATGGCAACCCACTTCAGTATTCTTGCCTAGAGAATCCCATGGACAGAGGAGCCTGGCAGGCTGTAGTCCATGGGGTCACCAAGAGTTGGACACAACTGAGCAACTGAGCAAATACATATGTAAGTATACACACACACACACACACATGCACACATATATATAAAACCTAGTTCAAATGTCTGGATGTAATATCCAGTCCAATTTGGTTAATAAAGCATAAAATTCTTAGCTTTGTCCATTAATAATACTTTAACTTCTCATACTTCTTTGTAAAAATGTTAATATTCCAGACATTTTGCATGAATATTTATCATTTTATTTTTCATGATTAATGCATTTATGATTTTTTGCTTAAAGAGTGAAAACTGTGATCTATATAGCGTTATCTCCAAGTGACTATTTGAAGTATGCTAATATGAATTGCAAAACAGCCAAGTTTTATTGCAATTGCAGCTACATCTGCAGAAGAGGTCAGTGAAAAAGCAGTTAACTGATAAATAGAGATCATGTAAAATACTGGGGACCGTTTCTAGCTACCACTCAAACTAGGAAGTAAATTCTGTTCTACCCCAAAGCTAAAGAGGCTCAGAAATGACATCAAGTTTTCACCCAAAATCCTTGCAGAAGAGGAAAAAAAAATAACTCTTCTAAGCAGCTGGAATGTATATAAGTAGAAATTTGCATGAGGGAAGGGGTCATTTGTGTCTACGAGGATGACTGGTACTTGGCAGACATGTAAATAACATTGGTTCAGTAAAGTTATGTGGACGTCAACAAATGAAAAAAGGACAAATGCACATCCCGCATTTACAGAAATAGCACAACAGGAAAAATCTGAGCAGAAAATGTGGAATATAAAGAAAGCAAATGTGCGTGTGCTTTGCCTCACAGTCCACTAGTACCTACTCGCTGTGCTCTTCTCCAACGTAAGACCATGCTGTTCAGGCGCTCCTATAATGCTGTTTATTTGTCGCATATATTTCAACTTGCCGCCATCTATTCAAATTTTTTATTTTTGAGGTTTACTTTTCATTTTATAATTTCCTTCAAATGATTATCAATATTATTTATAAAGTTCATGATCTTACATGCAATAGGCATAAAATATCAGAAAAACAATTTGAAAATACATTTATGTAAGGACTTCTGCATTATGAATCTATAATGCAATAAGTTCCATAAATAATTTTTATCTTTTAATATATACAGTATCTCAGTCATCTTGTGAATTTATGCATATATTTATTAAAATTATATATGCATATCTAAAAAGATGCCTCACTTTCAATATTAAAGTTTAATGATTTCTAATACAGGAGTGCCAATTATTCAATTAATCACTTGGAAGGAAGGTGCAACATAATTGATTAAAAGTAATATTATAAATAAGAAGTTTTAAGAGAAAGTAAAACACTGTGGTTTAAACTGGGTCCAAAGCCAAAACTAATATAGTCTCTTATTTATATTTTAGTAATTTCCTTTCATCTATTCAAAGAGACATGCATTATTTTTTATCTTAAAGGCATCTTTGGAACTGTGTGAGTCACTGTCTATCCTTATTAAATCTGTTTTCACTTAATGTTTTATCTAACTCTTAGAGAAATTGATGGGTATCATTAATAACTGAATAATTGCATTTTTGTGGATATATTAGATTTAGCAAGCAGAGGTCAAGATTGTTTAGTAAGCAATAGAAACAAAGAGATAAACCATCGACAATTCAAGGTGAAGGGAGATTGTGAGGGCCAGCAAATTCCCTTGATATTAAATGCTGAAATGAGAGTTAAATTACTGAAAAAAGCACATTTGTATACACACAGTATTGATTCATATCATTTTATTCTTAATAAAACTAGACAAATTATATATTCATAATAAACTTAATTTTAGAACATTTGGGGATTTACAAAATTATTGAGAATATAGTAGAGAAACATTCTGCATGCCCCACACTGTTTCTCTTATTATGAATATCTTACATTAGCATACTATATTTGTCATAATTAATTAACCAATGTTGATGTACTGTTTTAAATTAAAGACTACCTTGATAATTTTATAACTTTATAATTTTTCCCCTAAAGTTCTAATTTTTGTTCCAAGATCTCATTCAGTACACCATATCACATTTAGTTACCAGGTCTCTTTAGACTACTCTTTGCTCTGACAATTTCTAGGACATTCATTCTATCTTATGACATTAAGAGTTTTGAAGAATATTGGTCAAATATTTTGCAGAATGCCTCTCAATTGGGATTTGCCTGATTTTTGTCTCATTATTAGACTGTAGTGATGGTTTTGGAAGGAAGGCCAGGGAAGTAAAGTGTAATTCTTATTATATCATATTGAGTACATACTATAAACATATTCACCTTTGATGTTGATTTTGATCACCTGGACAAAGCAGTGTTTGTCAAATTTCTGTACTGCCAAGTTACTCAGTCCTCTTACTATATAATAGTAATACTTTTTACAAGTAAGTCAGGATGTGCAGCCTTCACTTAAGGAATAGGGAGTTATGCTTCACCTCTATAAGGACAGAATATCTATATTCATGTTTGGAATTTGCTTGCACAGAAGATATGTCTAATTTATTCCATTTATTTTTTTCCCTTCATTTATTTGTGATAGTATGGGCTTCTGTTGAATTATCTTGAATCTCTGGTCTGACTATTCCAGCATCTCTGCCATCCCTGATGCAGATGCTTGCTCTCTCTCTCCAAATTGTGTTTTGTTTTGTGGGATGCCTTTTAATTTTTTCTTGATGGCTGGACATGGTGTACTAGACAAAATAAACTGTTGTAAGAAGGCCTTCAGTTCAGTTCAGTCACTCAGTTATGTCTGACTCTTTGTGACACCATGGACTGCAGCACGCCAGGTTTACCTGTCCATCACCAACTCCTGGAGTTTACTCAAACTCATGTCCATTGAGCCGGTGATGCCATCCAAGCATATCCTCTGTCATCCCCTTCTCTTCCTGCCTTCAATCTTTCCCAGCATCAGTCTTTTCCAATGAGTCCGTTCTTTGCATCAAGTGTCCAAAGTATGGAGTTTCAGCTTCAACATCAGTCCTTCCAATGAATATTCAGGATTGATTTCCTTCAGAATTGAGTGGTTTGATCTCCTTGCACTCGAAGGAACTCTCAAGAGTCTTCTCCACAGTTTAAAGCATCAATTCTTCACCGCTCAGCTTTCTTTATAGTCCAACTCTCACACCCATACATGACTACTGGAAAAACCATAGCTTAGACTAGACGGACCTTTGTTGGCAAAGTAATGTCTCTGCTTTTTAATATGCTGTCTAGGTTGGTCATAGCTTTTCTTCCAAGAAACAAGAATCTTTTAATTTCACAGCTGCAGTCAGCATCTGAAGTGATTTTGGAGTCCAAAAAAAAAAAAATAAAGTTTCTGACCTGATAATGATGTGTGTATGATGAGAAAGTTTGTATCATTCCAGGCTAGGTCTCAGTCTCTGAGACTGTCTCTATACTGTGAACTTCACAGGTTTCTCAGATTTATCTCTCCCCATTTAAGTGGGACAAGATTAGCTGAGTTGGCTAGAGTTGGGTATTGTCCTTCTCATAAATCAGTTAGGCTCTGATGACATCTTAAGGAGTTTGGCTCTTGGTGACTAGTTTCCGTTGAGGGCAAGCCTTGTTAGGTAGAATAGGGTACAATGGGGTATTTCAGAATTGTCCCTTTTCTGCTCTCTTTGCAGAAGCAGGAGGGAACTTTTCTCTCATATTTATTGTGGGAAACGGTACTAACTCCCAGAGAAAAGTATCTAAATAATGTGGGGCCCCCGATGCCTAGGTCAAGTTGGAGTTTGTAACTGTCAGTCCAGTCCACACTGAATCTCTAGCAATTCATCAATTTCAGTCTAGTTTTCCTCACAATTTCCCTCTCCTGGTCACTGCTTCAGTAAACCATGACTCCCTATATTTACCTCTTTTTCCAACCCTGAAGGTAGAAGAAGTTTGTCCTGTGTCTTTTCTTACTGATCCAATAAAATTTTTAATTTTGTTTTTACCTGTTGTTAGCATAGAGTGGTGACTTCCAGACTCCTTACATGTGGAGCCACAAATGGGAGTTCCTCAAATTATTTTTTGCTAAGTATTAGGCCATTGGGGATGCTTTTAGTTGGTTCCTGGGACGTTTTGATGTACCCTATTACTGTGAGATTTTATAAAACTTTTTTGTTACTTTCTGGCACTACAAGACACTTCCTAGATCAACTTGTGTAGGTTCTGCCCCAAACCTGGATTCAGCAGTTGTATCAAGGATCTCTGGTTCTTTTTTTTTTTTTTTCTCCATTTATTTTTATTAGTTGGAGGCTAATTACTTTACAGTATTGTAGTGGTTTTTGCCATACATTGACATGAGTCAGACATGGATTTACATGTGTTCCCCATCCTGAACCCCCCTCCCACCTCCCTCCCCATCCCATCCCTCTGGGTCTTCCCAGTGCACCAGCCCCGAGCACTTGTCTCATGCATCCAACCTGGACTGGTGATCTGTTTCACCCTTGATAGTATAAATGATTCAATGTTCTTCTCTCAGATCATCCCACCCTTGCCTTCTCCCATAGAGTCTAAAAGTCTGTTCTATACTTCTGTGTCTCTTTTTCTGTCTTGCATATAGGGTTTTGTTACCATCTTTCTAAATTCCATATATATGTGTTAGTATACCATATTGGTGTTTATCTTTCTGGCTTAGTTCACTCTGTATAATGGGCTCCAGTTTCTTCCACCTCATTAGAACTGATTCAAATGTATTCTTTTTAATGGAAAGAGGTGCTGGGAAAACTGGTCAACCACTTGTAAAAGAATGAAACTAGAACACTTTCTAACACCATACACAAAAATAAACTCAAAATGGATTAAATATCTAAATGTACGACTAGAAACTATAAAACTCCTAGAGGAGAACATAGGCAAAACACTCTCCGACATAAATCACAGCAGGATCCTCTATGACCCACCTCCCAGAATATTGGAAATAAAAGCAAAAATAAACAAATGGGACCTAATGAAACTTAAAAGCTTTTGCACAACAAAGGAAACTATAAGCAAGGTGAAAAGACAGCCTTCAGAATGGGAGAAAATAATAGCAAATGAAGCAAAATACAAAGGATCAATCTCAAAAATATACAAGTAACTCCTGAAGCTCAATTCCAGAAAAATAAATGACCCAATAAAAAAATGGGCCAAAGATATAAGCAGACATTTCTCCAAAGAAGACATACAGATGGCTAACAAACACATGAAAAGATGCTCAACATCACTCATTATCAGAGAAATGCAAATCAAAATCACAATGAGGTACCATTACATGCCAGTCAGGATGGCTGCTATCCAAAAGTCTACAAGCAATAAATGCTGGAGAGGGTGTGGAGAAAAGAGAACCCTCTTACTTTTTTTTTTTTTTTTTTAGAGAATGATTAAAAACCAAGGTGTTAGCTTTGCTTATGGCTACAGAGTGCCATGTATGCCATAAACATTTCTGAAAATGTTTCTATACAAAGCCATCTGTGTCTATAGTAAACTAGGGTCTCCCTGGTGGCTCAAATGGTAAAAAATTCAATTGCAACACAGGACACCTGAGTTCGATCCCTGGGTTGGGAAGATTCCCTGGAGAAGGGCATGGCAACTCACACTAGTATTCTTGCCTGGAAAATTCCCATGGACAGAGGAGCCTGGTGGGCTACAGTTCATGTGGGGTCGCAAAGAGTCAGACACAACTGACCGACTAAGCACGTAGCAAACTAAAATGAATTCATGCAGATATCACTGGTAACTTAGACTCCATTAACACATAGATAATGTTAACATCTTTCTCCTGTTTCCTGTAAATTCTCACTCCAACAGTGAGAAAATCTGACTTAAGGCACTCACCATCAACTTACTAATTTGTTCAATTCCAGTCTATATATATATCGTAGATTCAGAATAGTAGACTCCCATACCCGATGGGAAACAAATCAAGTGCTTAAATGCAGTTTGATTCCTTCCCCTCCTTTTTAGCCTTATTGAGTCCATACATTTCCAAAGTGGGCTGAATTATTACTTTATTTCCCTACCACTCAATTGCAGTGTTTTGTCTTGTTTTCATTTATTTGTAATATATTGAAATTATCTTGTTACATTCTTTATTTAATCTTGAAATACCCAAACTCTAAATGAATTTTTTCAAAATTGTATCCATTAAGGTTGCTCTTTGGACTATGAAGTTCTTTTGTTTTGTAAAAAGCTTACTATTCTGTACATCTGTGTCTCTTCTTCTGTTTTGCATATAGGGTTATCATTACCATCTTTTAGCCTCCAACTAACAAAAATAAATGAAAAAAAAAAAAAAAGCTTACTATTTTGAGTTTTCTATAATGCTATACCAAATATTTTTTCTGCCTTAAAAATTCCATGCTTCAACTATTTACTTCATTCCCTCTGAATCTGAAGAAAGCACTGGTATCTTTACCCTTTCCATAGTTTTTTTTTTTTTTCCCCCAGAAATGCATGTAATTGAAATCATACAACTATGCAGCTTTTTTCAGATTGGTATTTCTCCCTTAGCAATATGCATTTACATTTTGTTTATATCTTTTCATGGTTTGATAGCATTTTCTTTTTTTTTTCATTGAATAATAAATCACTATATAGATGGACTACATTTTGTTATCTATTCACCTGCTAGTGTATATCATGGTTACTTTCAGTTTTTGGTAATTATGAATAACTTACCTCTCTGCTCAGTTTTTGTGTTGGATATGAGTATTCAACTGGAGTAAATACCTCTGAGCCTCTAATGCTGGATTATTTGGTAAAACTATATTTAGTTTTATAAGAAACTGCTTAAATGCATTTCAGAGTGGCTGTGCCATTTGCCTTACCTCCTGTAATAAATAAAACTTTCTGTGCTCTGTGCCATTGTCACAATTTAGTAGTGTCAGCTTTGGATTTAGTCATTCTAATAGGTATGAAGTGGTATCTCATTGTGGCTTTATTTTGAATATTTTTATAACAGTCAATGGTAAGCATCTTTTCATATGCCTCTTTGTGACCTGTGTATTTTCTGGTGATGTCTGTTTTGACATCTGTTCATTTTTTCAATCATTTGTTTAGATTTTAATGTTGTTTCTGTTTATATTTTGGATACAAGATTTTTTTTTTTTTTTTAATTTCAGATATGTAACCCTAGCTCAGATGGTAAAGAATGGGAAATGTGAGTTCGACCCCTGGGTTGGGAAAATCCTCTGGAAGAGGAAGTGGCAACCCACTCCGGTACTCTTACCTGGAGAATTCCATGAACACAGAGGAGCCTGGGGGGCCAGAGCCCATAGAGTCACAAAGAGTTGGACATGACTGAGTGACTGACACCTTCACTTTTTCTTTTCATACATTTGCAGATATTTTCTTTTAGTCTGCTGGCTCTTTCTTTGTGTTTTCATTCTCTTAATACCGTCCTTTACTGCAAAGTTTCAAATTTTAATAAAGTCAACCACTGGCTTATTATTATTATTTATGGATCATGCTATTTGTGTTATATTTAAAATGCATCACCAAACTAAAGGTCATATATATTTATCTTAAATTTATTCAAGAAATTTTATAATTTTACATCTAAGAGCTGTTTAGAGTTATTTTTTATGAAAACTGTAAGACCTATGTCTAGATTTTTTCTTTTTATACAGATTCATGAAATATTCATATTTCAGAACCATTGATTGAAAAGACTATCTTTTTTTTTTTTTTTTACTTATTTCCTTTGAAAGATCAGTTGACTTGAGGAGAAGGAGGCATCAGAGGAGGAAATGGTTGGATGGCATCATTGTCTCAGTGGATGTGAATTTGAGCAAACTTCAGGAGATAGTGAAGGACAGACAGGGAGGCCTGGCATGCTGCATCTATGGGGTTGCAAAGAGTTGGACATGACTGAATGACTGAAATGAATTGAACTGACCTGACCTATGTGTCTATTCTTTTGCATATATAATACTATATTAACTATGGTAGTATTGAATATAAACATACTTTAATTATTTATTTGCTTACATTTATTTCTGGGCATGTTGGATCTTCATTGCTGTGCATGGGTTTTCTGTAGTCGTGGCAAGCAGGGATAATCTTTAGTTGCAGTGTGTGGGCTTCTCACTGCAGTGGCTTTCCTGTCGCAGAGCATCTGCTCCAGGGCACCCAGACTTCAGTAGCTGTAGCACAAGGGCTTTGCTGCTCCATGGCATGTGGGGTCTTCCTGGACCAGAGATTGAATCAGTGTTTCTTTCATTGGTAGGTGGATTCTTAACCACTGGGCCACTGATGAAATTCCAAGTGTTAAAATCTTGACGTGAGGTAATGTGAATCTTCTACCTGTTTTTCTCTTTTTAGCATTGTGTGGACTATTCTAGCATTTTGCCTTCTCATAGACATTTAGAATCTGTTAATATCCACAAAACAGAGTACTGGGACTTTGACTAGGATTACATTTAAATACACAGATCAAATTGGGAAAAACTGACATCCTACCAATAGTTTGTCTTCAGAATCATGAATATAGAGTATCTTTTCATTTATTTAGACCTTCATTAACTTTGTTTCAGTGTTTTATAGCTTTATGAATATTGGGTTCTGTATATTTTGTAGATTTATATAACTAATTATTTCATTTTGGCACTGTAGTTTTGCAAATGGTAGTGTTTTCCCCTTTAATTTCAAATTCTAATATTCATCTCTAATATGTGGAAACAGTTGATTTTTTCATATTAACCACATATCATATAACTTTGCTGTACCCATTTATAATTATGCTTTTTAATAAATTAATGTGATTTTCTAATCAGACGATTATATCATCTGCAAGTAGAAACAAGTCTTCCTTTTTAAATTGTATATGTTTTGTTTCCTCTTGTCATGCTATGTATCAAATAAGATTTCTAGTGTGATGTTGAAGAGTAACAGTGAGAATGAATGTCTCTGTCTGTTAAGGATTAATAACTGAAACTTTAACCAGACTTGCAAACTTGGTGGTGGAATATGATTATTTTTATAATTGTTGAATTCAATTTGCTAACTTTTTGTTGAGAATTTCCAGCATCTGCACTCAGTGAGAGATTTTGGTTTGCTGTTTTTATTTTCAGTAATATCTTTATCTAGTTTTGATGTTAGAGTAATGCTAGTCTCATATTTCTCTGCTCTCCATGGGATTCTCCAAGGCAGGAATACTGGGGTGTGTAGCCATGCCTTTCTCCAGGGGATCTTCTCAACCCAGGGGTTGAACCCGAGTCTTCTGGTTTGCAGGTGGATTCTTTACCATCTGAGTCACCATAAAAATGTTGCCTTTTATATTTTTGAGAAGAGATTGTGAAGAGTTTTAAAGAATTTCCTTTAACTTTTGGTAGAATTCACTGGGAAAACAATATGATCCCAGTGGTTTCTTTTTTTGAGGGTAACTAATGACTGATTCTACTGCTTTCATATATATGTATCTATTAAAGGTACCTGATTTTCATTGTGTGAATATTGGTATTTTATTTATAATGAATTTCTCCATATAAGATACCACATTTTTAAGCATAAAATAGTTCATAGAGCTTCTTTAGCATTCTTTTTACTTACATGATGTCAGTAGGGACAGCCCTTCTTTCATTTATGATGATTTTCCCCTTTTTTCTTTCTTGTTAGCTTTTCTAGAGGTATATAAATTTTATTGAATTTTTTTTTAAAGAATAAGCTTTGGGCTGTGTTGATTTTCTGTCCTCTTTTCCAGATTTCAAATTCAATGAATCATGTTCTCATTTTTATTATTACCTTTTGATTATTTAGACTTAAAATACACCTTTTCACCTAGTTTCCTAACATGGAATCACCAGTATGCATTTTTAAAAAATACTATCAAGCAATTCTCTGACACTAGCTGTATATCCTATAGTTCAACTTAATTCTGATACTATGTGGCCACAGTTTAAGGCTCAGATCTATATGACTGTCCCCTCCCCCAACTTTAGACATCAACTGCAAGTTCAGCTTGTCACTCATCCTTCAAATTGATCATCTGTAGATCAGAAGTTCCCATAACTCCCTCCTTGAGTTTCTTTATTTTGCTAAACTGGATCACAGAAGAGAGAAATGTTTTATTTACTAGAAAACAGGTTCAGTGTAACGTAACTCAGTAACAGCCAAATGGAAGAGATGCAAAGATTAAGATAAGGGGAAAGAAGGACAGGTTTTTATGGTATCTCAAAGCATGTCAGTCACCTTGTACCTCCATGTGTTCACCATTTTGGAAGCTCTCCAAAATCTGTTATGTTGGGGTTTTATGGACAATTTATTACATATGGATGAATAATTGAATTATTGACAATTGATGATTAAACTCAATATTTAGGGCCTTTGACCTCCCTAGAACTGATGGGGGGAGTGAGGCTGAAAGTGTCAAAACTCTTATCACTTGGTCCTGGTGACATACCCCATCCCAATGTGCTTTCCAAAGCTGATATATAAACTCAGATGTTATTCAAAGGAGTTTGATATCAACATCTAGCCCCCTTTATCACTTTTACCACCTAGGAAACCCCAAGAGTTTTAGGAGCTTTTTGCCAGAAATGGGACAAAGAGATTAGGTACGTAAATAAATAAATAGAAATCGTAGTGTCACAGAACTTTAGATCATTGGTTTTAAAACTTTTTTTTTCATAGATATTTAATGACATAAACATACCTCGAAGCACAGATACTGCAGTAGGCAAGTTACATTTTCATTTTGGCAAGATAAAATCTTTTAATATATTTTAAAATTTCTCCTTGACTTGTGAGATACTTAAAAATGTGTTATTTAATTTCCAAATATTTGGGTATGTCCAGGTACATTTCTTTTAATTTTATTAATTTAATTCTACTGTAGTGTGAGAATTTGGCTTCCCAGGTGTCGCACTGGTGAATAATCTGCCTGCTAAGCAGGAGAAGCAGAAGAGAGTTTGATTCCTGCATCAACAAGATCCTGTGGAGTGGGACATGGCAAGTTCAGTTCAGATCAGTTGCTCAGCTGTGTCCAACTCTTTGCGAGCCTATGACTTGCAGCACGCAAGGCTTCCCTGTGGATCACCAACTCCCAGAGCTTACTCAAACTCATGTCCATTGATTCAGTGATGCCATCCAATCATCTCATCCTCTGTCGTCCCCTTCTTCTCTCACCTTCAATCTTTCCCATTATCAGGGTCTTTTCCAATCAGTCAGGTCGTCGCATCAGGTGGCCAAGTATTGGAGTTTCAGCTTCAGCATCCGTCCTTCCAATGAATATTCAGGGCTGATTTCCCTTAGGATTGACTGGTTGGATCTCCTTGCAGTCCAAGAGACTCTCAAGAGTCTTCTCCAACACCACAGTTCAAAAGCAACAGCTTTAGAGCTTTTGAGCTTTTTGATGCTCAACTTTATTTATGGTCCAAATTTCGTATCCATACATGACTACCGAAAAAAACCATAGCTTTGACTTGATGGGTCTTTATTGGCAAAGTAATGTCTCTGCTTTTTAATATGCCGTTTTCGTTTATCATAGGTTTCCTTCCAAGGAGCAAGCGTCTTTTAACTTCACGGCAGCAGTCACCATTTGCAGCAATTTTGGATCTCCCAAAAATAAAGTCTGTCACTGTTTCCATTGTTTCCCCATCTATTTGCCATGAAGTGATGGTACCAGATGCCATGATCTTAGTTTTTTGAATGCTGAGTTTTAAGCCAACTTTTCCACTCTCTTAATTCACTTATATCACGAGGCGCTTTAGTTCTTCTTCTCTTTCTGCCATAAGGGTGGTGTCATTTGCATATCTGAGGCTATTGTTGATATTTCTCCAGGTCTTGATTCCAGCTTGTGCTTCATCCAGCCCAGCAGTTCACATTGATGTACTCTGCATATAAGTTAAATAAGCAGGGTGACAATATACAGCCTTGACGTTCTCCTTTCCCGAATTTGGAACCAGTCTGTTGTTCCATGCCTGGATCTAACCGTTGCATCTTGGGCTGCATACAGGTTTCTCAGGAGGCAGGTCAGGTGTTCTGATACTGCCATCTCTTGAAGAATTTTCCACAGTTTGTTGTGATCCACACAGTCAAAGGCTTTGGTGTAGTCAATGAAGCAGAAGTAGGTCTTTTTCTGGAATTCTCTTGCTTTTTTGATTATCCAAAAGATGTTCGCAATTTGATCTTTGGTTCCTCTGCTTTTTCTAAATCCAGTTTGACCATCTAGATGTTCACTGTTCATATACTGTTGAAGCTTAGCTTGGAGAATTTTTACCATTGCTTTTCTATTGTGTGGCATGAGTGCAGTTGTGCAGTTGTTTGAGCATTCTTCGGCTTTACCTTTCTTTGGGATTGGAATGAAAACTGACCTTTTCCAGTCCTGTGGCCATTTCTGAGTTTTCCAAATTTGCTGGCATATTGAGTGTAGTATTTTCACAGCATCATCTTTTAGGATTTGAAATAGCTCAAATGTAATTCCATCACCTCCACTAGCTTTGATTGTAGTCATGCTTCTTAAGTCCCACTTAACTTCACACTCCAGATGTCTGGCTTTAGGAAAGTGATCACACGATCATGGTTATCTGGGTCATGAAGATCTTTTTTGTATAGTTCTTCTGTATATTCTTGCCACCTCTTCCTCATATCATCTGCTTCTGTTAGGTCCATACCATTTCTGTCCTTTATTGTGCCCATCTTTGCATGAAATGTTCCCTTGCTATCTGTAATTTTCTCGAAGAGATTTCTAGTCTTTCCCATTCTATTGTTTTCCTCTATTTCTTTGCACTGATCACTAAAGAAGACTTTCTTATTCCTCCTTGCTACTTTTTGTAACTCTGCATTTAGATGGGAATATCTTTCCTTTTATCCTTTGCCTTTCACTTACTTCTCCTCTTTTCTCAGCTATTTGCAAGGCCTCCTCACACAACCATTTTGTCTTTTTGATTTTCACCCCCCCTCCTTGGGGATGGCTTTGATCATCACCTCCTGTACAATGTTATAAATCTTCATCCATACTTTTTTAGGCATTCTGTGTATCAGATCTAATTTCTTGCATCTATTTGTCACTGCCACTTAAATATTGAAATATTTCAATTTAAATATTAATGACATTTATTATTATTTAAGAAGGAAATGGCAACCCACTCCAGTATTTTTGCCTGGAGAACCCCATGAACAGTTAAATCTGGCTGGCTATGGTCCATGGGATATCACAGAGTCAGACATAACTGAAGCAACTTCACACATTATTATTTAGCAGTCTAAAAGTTAAGTGGATATAAAACATAAATATGATGCCCTGTTATAATATATAAATATGTTACCCACTCAGTTGTTTCCAACTCTTTACAATCTGATGGAGTTTAGTCCACTGGGCTCCTCTGTCCTGGAATTCTCCAGGCAAAAATACTGGAGTGGGTAGCCATCCATTCTCCAGGATCAATCCCGGGTCTCCAGCACTGCAGGCAGATTCTTTACTATCCGAGCCACCAGGGAGCCCCAGGGAATATGTAAATGTAGATTGCACAAAATGTGAAAGAGAGGAATTAAGAGCATATGATTTAAAGTTCTTACTCTCAACTGGTGCCTTATGTAAGATTACTCAAAGGTAGATTTTTGCCACATTTCATGGAATATGAGACCTTAATTCCCAGACCAGGAATTTAACCCACATCTTGTGAATTGGAAGGTGGTGTCTTAACCACTGGATATTGACAGAGTTCCTTGGAGGTAGATTCTGATTAATAATGTATATATGTCTCAAATATCTTTGCAGTATATTTTAAAATGTACCCGTTTCTTCAAATTCTTTCAGTGAAGCACTGGCATGCTGTGACTACACAACATCCATGGAAGTGAATATTGTCATACTTAATTTTTATTATGCCTAATATATAAGATGGAGATGATTCTGAAACTCTCAAAGTCAAGTATTACAAAAATAATGCAATATGCACACCTTAAAAATCATGTTTATATGGTAACAAAATTCTCATTTCAAAAGAGGAAAATCCAGCAATATGTTTCATAAAATCACATGAATTTTTTAAAAAAGCAATAATTAAAGAACAGTATACAGCTAAAATTATACTGCTAAAAATAAGTTGATTTAAAAATTATCTCTGGAAATAAATTTGTAAATACAAATCAAGACTTACAAATATTTTTCTGAATAATCGTGAAAAAAATCTACATGCAGGAATTTGTATCAAAGCAAATATAAAATGACAAACCAAATTTACATAAAATAATGTTTCAGTTTTTGTTAATGTAGTAATATTGTTGAACCTATGTACAGAACTTGTATAACACACTGTGTTAGAGTAAAATATTAAGTAGACAAAACATTACTTTTATGTAGATTGGAAAACAACAGACTTCCATCACTTTCAAATGAGGATATTTAAGAAAAAGGCTTAACTGAAGAATTGACACTGTATATATGTGACTGTTTTATAGTCAAAATTCCACTTTAAAAAGAATTAAAATATGTAAAAAATCATATTAGGTATAACAGTAGCAAAAACAGGTTATTGTGGCACTTTTCTCAAATACAATTAAGTGATGATTTATGAAAACAAAACCAAGCTAGTCCTAAGATTATTAGAAAAACACCCACAATTTCCTATGTTATACTAAAATTTGAGTCAGTGGTCTAGATGGGTTTTTTAAAATAACCTGAATTATTTCAGATATTTTTTCATGGTAAATTTCTTTGCACTATCATGTAAGGATTCCCAATTAGAAACTTAATAGTTTACAGCTTTTGGGTAATAGTAATATCTCAATTTCTCTGATCTCAAAATTAAAAAAAAAAAAGTCTTTGAATTGACTTTTAAATGCTGTTTAGTTAGTTGGCAATGTATCTTCATCAGAAACTCTAAATTAGAAAATGATTAAATGAAAAATTGACACTTTGTAAATAACTGGTGATTCTTAGTGTAACATAATATAGAAGCAGTGGAAAAGATACTCAAATCTAGACCCCAGTTGTCATTGGTAAGGTGATCTCATTGGGCAAAATATGGAGCTAAGCCTTGTAAAACATGAACTGATACAATGGAATTAGGGAATATTATAGTTTTTTTTCGCACAATTTGATGCTAGTATAGTTGTGTTGTATGAATGGAGTTTCTGGTATTTATTTATTTATTAAGATTTTTTAATTTAATTTTATTTATTTTTTCCATTTATTTTTATTCGTTGGAGGCTAATTGCAATATTGTAGTTGCGGAACACATGTAAATCTGGCATTTATTTTAATGGAGAATGTTTCATCAAAATTGCTCTTCTGAAAGGAAATAATTTTGCTCTCTGAATCTGAGTAACTTTATATTTCTATTCATTGCATTGATTTGGTCAAACTTTGAGGTGGCAATAAGTTTTATCTGAATTTTTAAGGGTGTACGATTCTTGAAGACTTAAAAATTAAAAAAAAAAAAAAAAAAAAAAAAACTTTGGATAGAATATTTTCCCTTAACACTCCAGGAAAATAGCACAGCTCTGCTGCTGCTGCTGCTAAGTCACGTCAGTCATGTTCGACTCTGTGCGACCCCATAGACGGCAGCCCACCAGGCTCCCCCATCCCTGGGATTCTCCAGGCAAGAACACTGGAGTGGGTTGCCATTTCCTTCTCCAATGCAGGAAAGTGAAAAGTGAAAGTGAAGTCGCTCAGTCGTGTCCGACTCTTCGCGACTCCATAGACTCTGGTCTACCAGGCTCCTCCGTCCACGAGATTTTCCGGGTAAGAGTACTGGGGTGGGTTGCCATTGCCTTCCCCATAGTTAAAAGTATGCTAAATCATATCAGCATGTTTCCTTTGAAACTATTCCCTGTCAAAGATGAATGCTCTTCTAAAAATAAATAAATAATACCGTTTAACTTAACATACAATTTTTATGTCAATGTTTTTTTTTTTTAATATATTTACAGAATGTCAAAATACTTTCAAAAGTAGATAAAGCTATGAGATTTAATGACAGTAATTTCCTGTCTGCACTTTCAACAGTTTTACTCTTTGAAACTTTTGAGTATGTTCACAGTTTTGTTTTCAGTAAAGTGAGTTGATTTCAATGTCCAGAGGAACCAATTAGAGGTAGAATATTAATATTAACAGGACTGGTTCACAAATTATGAAATTATTTATCCCCTATGTTTTTCATATTGGACGATAGATTGCTTTCTCTCTAGAGCTAAAAGCTTTTTAAATCCTTTGACTTATCAAAGTACTTTTTAAATGAGGAAAGAATAACTCTACGTGTAATCATCCTAGTTGGAAGTGGAAGAAAATGAACACTCTGTAAAGTCGTATTTAAACTATCCATCTCTAAGAATCATGCAGAGAAGCATTGCCAATGAAAATTCAATGAAAAAGAGCTGTGCATAGGGGCCAAGCTCCACTTTAGATAACAGCATTTGCTGATAATGCATTTGGGACCACATTTTATAAAGTAAATTGTACAAATGAGATTATCCTACCTAAGATTTCTGTATAAGTTCCCTATTTGAATTGTCTGATATTCATTGGTTTTCAAATAGCAATAAGTAGTATAAAGTTGTATATTTACATGGTTTTAAAGAAAATTTCAGTTTTATATACCTAGATACCCTAATTATAAACTAAGTCTGATAAGATGTATAAAAGTGAGGTAGGAATTAGTAGGAAGAAATGCTGAAATATGTTTGTAAAACTGCTATGCTGGATATCCAAAAAATCAATAGATTCCTACTTGTCCTCTTGGACTCTTGTCTTCAATGGAGTCATTATTTAATCAATAGCAATGACTGCTTCTCCAGCTCTATTTTTAGATTATCACAGAAAATCACATATCACTATGTTAGTCCATTGTATCATAGTTTAGTTGCTAAATTGTGCCTGAATCTTGCGACCCCATGGATATGAGGATCTTTCTGACCCAGGGACTGAACCCATGTCTCCTGCACTACAGGCAGAATCTTTATTGACTGACCTTCCAGGGAATCCCTAGGTTCAATCCCTGGGTTGAGAAGATCCCCTGCAGTAGGAGATGACAACCCAGTCCAATATCATTTGCCTGGAAAATTCCATGGGAACTTATCGTCCTAAGGGTGGCAAAGAAAATGACACAATTGAGCACACATACAGAGTAAAATTAAGGAAATTGAACCGCATTTTAAAGCAACTTTAAAATAATATTAGGCTAATGTGGGATGCATCTAATAAATGAAGCAAATTTCTGCCTGATAGCATGAAAATCATATAATTGATTTTATAAACAATCACAATGAATGCCAAATAAGCAATTTAGCTTCAGTATTATGCACAAGTTGTATTCTGTTTATATGTTAATCTTCTTTTTAGTTGCATTTCTTAACAGGATGTAAGTAGAAGAATATTCAAAGGGGGGAAAAAAAAACACAAAGGTAAAACCTGTAAGAAAAAAAAAAAAGAGAGACCAAGAAACATGGCTTAAGTTACAATTTATTATCATCATCTACTACATGATCTACTACATGTAGTTAGAAAGGTAAGAACATAATTTTATTTTGAGAGATTTTTCTCATGAAGATATTAACTGTCTAAAACAAAAATGATGTTATGTGAATTTTTAGCATATATTGAATTAAAATGTGTTTATAGAAAACTACAAGAGTATAAATGAGAATATGCTTTGAAACAAACTAATATTTTATAAAGATAAAATTTAATTGTTAAATATGGATATCTTAAAATCTATGGCATAATTAGTTTTAAAAAGTGATATAAATGATAACCCAGCAATGGAGATAATAAAAATCTTTAAAAATACTCAGTGTAAAGAATAATGAAATAGAGGAAAACTAAAGAAAGATGAAATGGAATAAATAGGAAACAGCCAAAAGATAGATTTGATACAACTGTAATGATACACTAATAAATATAAATTGTTTAGTTGTTGTTCAGTTATTAAGTCATGTCCTACCCTTTGTTACCCATGGATTGCAGCATTCAGGCTTCTCTGTCCTCCACTATATCCCAGAGTTTTCTCAAATTCAGGTCCATTAAGTCAGTGATGCTATATAAGCATCTCATCCTCTGCCTCCACCTTCTCTTTTTGCCTTAAATCTTTCCCAGCATTAGGGTGTTTTTCAATGAATTGGCACTTCTCAGCAGGTGGCCAGAGTACTAGAGCTTCAGCATCAGTCCTCCCAATGAATATTCAGGTTTGATTTCCTTTCAAATTGACTGGTATTATTTCCGTGCAGTCCAAGGGACTCTCAAGAGTCTTCTCCAGCACCACAATTTGAGAGCATCAATTCTTCGGCACTCAGCCTTCTTTTTTTTAATTAAAAAAAAATTTTTTTTATACTGTAGTGGTATACAAATGCATATATTTGGAATTTAGAAAGATGGTAACGATAACCCTATATGCAAAACAGAAAAAGAGACACAAATGTACAGAACAGAATTTTGGACTCTGTGGGAGAAGGCACTCAGCCTTCTTTAGGGTCCAACTGTCATATCCGTACATGATTACTGAAAAAACCATAGCTTTGACTACATGGACATTTGTCAGCAAAATGATGTCTTTACTTTTTAATACACCTTCTAGGTTTGTCATAGCTTTCCTCCCAAGGAGCACACCTTTTTAAACTCTATGGCTGCAGTCACCATGCAATGATTCTGGAGCCCTAGAAAATAAATCTGTCTCTGCTTGTACTTTTTCCCCTTATGTTTGTCCTGAAGTGATGGGATTGGATGCCATGATCTTAGTTTTACTTTCTATTGAGTTTCAAGCCAGCTTTTTCACTCTCCTCTTTCACTGTCATCAATAGGCTCTTTAGTTCTTCCTCAATTTCTCCCATTAGAGTGGTGACATCTTACATATCTGAGGTTCTTGCTATTTCCCCCAGGGATCTTGATTCTATCTAGTGATTTATCCATTCTGGCATTTTATATGATGTACTCTGCATATAAGTTAACTTAGCAGGGTGACAATATATAGTTTTGTCATACTCCTTTCCCAATTTTGAACCAGTCATTCTAAGTGTTTCTTCTTGACCCACATATTGGTTTCCCAGGAGACAAGGAAGGTGATCTGGTATTCCATCTCTTTAAGAATTTCTCACACTTTGTTGTGATCCACACAGTCACAGGCTCTGACATACTCAGTGAAGCAGAAGTGGATTTTTTTCTGGAATTCCTTTGCTTTCTCTATGATCCAACAAATGTTGGCAATAAATATTCTAACCCTATCAATTAAAAGATAGAGATGATACAATTAAATATAAGGCTAAAGATATGTTTAAACATCAACTGTTATAAAATATGTGCAAACTAAATGCTAGTCAACATATATGTTGATATTATTAAAAAGTTGACTTCAGAATATGGACTCTAACCAAGAAAAATGCAGATCAGAGTGTCATTTTCCAGAACAAATAAGAATTTAGAAAGCATATGCACCTGATAACAGAGTTGTAAGTATATAAAAACTGAAAGAAGAATAACCAAATTAATAGTTGTAGTTGGAAACTTCAGCATTCATTTCTTAGTAGTTGACAAAGCAAGTAGATTGAATATCAGAAAATAAATAATAGACCTCAACCAAACACTGAAACAATATGGCAAAGTTGAAAGGTTTAGAACATTACAATAGCAGATTGAGAAGACATACTATTTTCTAATTGACATTTAGAAGGTACACTATATTGCAGACCATAAAACACATTTTCATAAATTTAAAAGAATTAAGTGTATACAAATTATGTCCTTGCATTATTACTGAATTACACCAGAAATAACAAGATAAATTTTAAATGATTTTGAATTGAATAAAGCCAAAACTAAACTATCAAGATTTATGGGTTGCACCCAGTCCTGTACTAAGAGGGAATTTTGTTGCATTAAAATTTCATATTAAAAACAAAGACCTCAAATATATGATATAATGTAGCCTTATTAAACTAGAAAAAGGAGAGCAAAATAAATCCAAGTGAACTAGAAATCAGAAAATATTATTATGCTTAACAGAAAAATCAATGAAAGTAAATAAAGATATATAATAGAAAACTGTTTAGTTTTTCAGAAAAATGAATAAAATTATTAGATTTCCAGTCATATGGATAAGCAAAAGGAAACAGAATATGCACATAGTCAATGTCAGTAATAAAAATGGTATCATCAATACAGGCTATACTTATTTTTAAAAGATAAAAGAATATTATAAGTAATATTTTATTAAGTTATAAAGTTGACTATACAGAAAAGGACAAATTCCTTAAAAAGACATGAAGCAACAAATCTCTGAAAATACCAAAATGCCCCTATGTCTTTCATAAGTATTTGAAGTTTTAGTCAAATGTATTTATGTGTACACAACCACACATGCATACCCCTCAATCTGAGATGGCTTCAGTGGTAAATTTTACCCCTTAATGTTAACATAATACCAAACTCTAAATAAAATCTTCCAGAAAATTGAGGGGGGAATATTCTGCAAATCATTTTAAAGGCCAGCATTCCCCTAATTATAAAAAAAAAAAAAAGGCATGGAAAAGGACAGCTACATATCAATATCTCTCATAAAAACAAACACAGAAATTCTCACAAGAAATAGTTGAAAGTTCAATTAAGGTGAATAGTCAATACAGCCAAGTGTATTTTCTCCTGTGAAGGCTAATTTGATAGTCAAAAAATCAAGTACTGTTTGACATTCATAAAATTTAAAATTAAGTAATGTAATTCACCATATGAACAGACTAACCAACAACTACATAAAATTCAGGAAATAAATTTTGTGCAAATTCAACATCCATTCATTATAAGATTTTTCAGTAAACTAGGAATGGAAGAATATATCATTAAGCTTATTAAATCAAATAAAATTCTAAGCTAATTTCATGTTAAATAGTGAACTTTCTCAGTAAGATGAGGAACAAGTGAGTAATGAATAGCTGATTTAATATTATATTCAAGGTTCTGTCAAATGCAGAAAGTCTAAGTCATAAAAATTCAAAAGTACGGTCTGAAAATATTTGTTTACTAATATCCTAATTGTTTACAAATTCATTAAAGTCACGAAAGTTACTAAAACTAAAAAGTGAATCTAGTAACTTACTAGCATATAGGGTCAATACAAAATAAGACATGATATCAATATAAAACTGAGCACAATTTTTCCACAGTAGCAGTAAATTTTTAGAAACTGACATAAAGTTAAGCACTACCATCTATAATAGCACAAAGAATGAATTAATTAGGTATAACTTCTACTTCGTAAATGCAATACAAATATAAATCAATAAAATACTGATAAATGAAGGAAGACAAATGGGGATATAGACCATATTCCTTGACCAAAAGATTAACAGTAATTATCTTCATAATAATCTACAAATTTGAGGCATTAGAAGCACAAGCTCATCACTGTAATATCACTGCATATAAATAAAGTAAACTTAACCTAGTATATTTGCAGAAAGGCAAAATATTGATAATACTGAAAATAATTTTATAAAGACCAATACTGGGTGACTTTCACTACTTGATCTTCAAGTCTATAATAAAACTACATTATTCAAATAGGTTGTTATTGGAGAAAGGATGGACACATGAATTGATAGAATGGTATTGTGAATCAGAAGATACTTTCTCATTTATTTTGTCAGTTTATATTCAAAAAACAAAAAATACTCAGATATTAGTGGAAGATGCCTTTAACTGTAAATAAGTGAACATGAATCCCATTCTCACATTCTATACACAAAGTAAGTATTCAAAATGAATCAATATCCATAGTATAAAACCTATATATCTTCTAGAAGAAACACAGGAGAACATTTTTGTCACTTGAGGTTAAGCAAAATTTTGTTAAGTATGATGTGAAAAGTCTATTAAAAAAACAAAAATGACAATGTGAGTTTTATCAAAATTAAGGAGGGCTGGTCTTTAAGAGACTTAAGTGAATGAAAGAGGAAGAATAAACAGGAAAAATATTATCAATTACAAATCACATAATATTAGAAGAACACATTACATTTAAAAATAGCAAATAACTCAGTTTAAAAAGTGGTATAAAGATTTGAAGATACAAGTTGTCACAAGAATAACATGGATAACAAATATGTAAATGAAAAGTTAGGATAGTCAACATCATTAGTCATTAAGGAAATGCAAATCAAAACCCCAATGAGCTGTATAAGAGCATCTTTATTTACTCAATAAATATTTATAATGCCTAAAAATACCACAATGAGATATCACTCTATAAATATTTTAATGGATAACATTTTAAAAATTAAAAGAAATCATAGAGAAAAAAAAAAAAAGAAATCATAAAATACTGAGTAGTCATAAGGGTGTGGAAAAGGACAAATTCACATGAATGAAAGGAATTCAAAATATTTTGACCACACTCAAAACTATTTGTCATATTCTTATAAAGTCAGTAAGTTGCCCCAGGGAAATGAACCCTATGTTAACATAAGCTCTGGGTGCAGATACTTATAGTGATTTTGTCAGTGCTAAAAGCTAAAGACAACAGAAATGTACCTTAGTTACGGAATGGATAAGTAACAAACTCGTAGAAGAGGAAATAACATAAATAAACCTTAAACACATTATTATAAGTTTAAAACAAGGTAAGTAAAGTGATAAATATGTATAATTCTATTTGTGACTTTTCTTGCAATGACAAAACTTTGTGTATGCAACTCAGAACATGATCTTATATGTAAAACCTGAAGGGTTTATAATATATATATATATATATATAAAACTATTTGCATATCAGGTCTTACCTGTGACTCAATGAGTTGGGAAGATGCCCTAGAGAAGGAAATGACAACCCACTCCAGTGTTCTTGCCTAGAGAATCCCATGGACAGAGGAGCCTGGTGGGCCACAGTCCATGGGGTCACACAGAGTCTGACACAACTGAGTGACTAACACACATTTGCATATCAATTAAATATTGTTCAGTCGCTCAGTCACGTCTGACTCTTTGCAACCCCATGGACTGCAGCACACCAAACTTCTCTGTCCTTCACTGCCTATCTAATATAAATCTATACATGCAAATGCACATATGCATATTTTATTTAAAAAGCTCATAGATACAAAGAACAGATTAGTGGTTTCCAGAGATTGGAAGGGGATGGGGATGGAAATGAATGAATTGTTTTGGAGGTTTTTTTTTTTTAATTTAAATAAATTGAATTTAAAAGTATTGAACAGATTGGAAGAGCCTAAACTTAAGGGAGATATTTAAGTACAAAGAGGAGAGAATTTGGGGGGTGATAAGAGAGTTCTATCTTTGTATCAACTCTGTGTCAAAGACTGGTATCACAATCCTAAAGACAGAATTTTGTATATACCTGATTTACCAGCTGCCCACATCTGCTCCAGTCAAATGTAGTTGGGTACAGATTAACATAGAGCTTCCCAGCTGGCACAGTGTTAAACAATATAGTTGCCAATACAGGAAACTCAAGCGATGTGGGTTTTATCCCTGGTTTGGGGAGATCCCCTGAAGTAGAAAATAGCAACACACTCTAGTATTCATGCCTGGAAAATTCCAGGGACA